>NW_022437023.1:5495954-5520453 GCF_009761245.1 Sapajus apella
CAGGCAATTCTCCTGCCTCAGCCTCCTGAGTAGCTGGGATTACAGGCACGCGCCACCATGCCCAGCTAATTTTTTGTAGTTTTAGTAGAGACGGGGTTTCACCATGTTGACCAGGATGGTCTCGATCTCTTGACCTCGTGATCCACCCGCCTTGGCCTCCCACAGTGCTGGGATTACAGGCTTGAGCCACCGCGCCCGGCCCTACGCCTCATCTTTTAGGAAGATGACAGCAGTCTTAGTTTGTTGGTTCTCTGTATTCAGCCCCTCACATAGAGATCTGTTTGAAAGGATCCACAGCTCAATTACATCTCTTGGTAACAGCTTAGAGTGACCCAACGAGATCTCTGCAGCCATGGTTACATTTTCTTTTCTTTGTGTGAAGTGATGGCACAGCTCACTGAATGCCATTCTTCTACATGCTGAACTAAATTGCTCTCATAAGTTTGCTTCTGACTTTGGATGCACAAAGTGTAGGCCTGAAATGAAAGCTATTCCTGGGATGCATGAGCAAATAAACTGCCATAGTCATCTACCCCCTCTCCACTATACCACTGTATTTTAATTTAGTTTGTAATAATTAAAACATCTTGTACATATTTTATTTATAAATACAATTAATGAAATTTGAGTAAATGAACCTTTAGTATTAAAAACGATCCAGATCCTTTTTTTTTTTTTTTTTTGAGACAGTGCCTCACTTTGTCACCCAGGCTGGAGTGCATCGGCATGATCTCAGCTCACTGCAGCCTCCACCTCCTGGGCTCAAGCAGTCCTCCCATCTCAGCCTCCCGTGTAGCTGGAACTACAGGCATGCATCACCATGCCCAGCTAATTTTTGTGGGTTTTTCTTTTTTTTTTTTTTTTAAGAAAAAAAATTTTTTTGCGTTGTTTACAAGTAATCTGTCCACCTTGGCCTCCTAAAGTGCTGGGATTATCGGGTGAGCTACAGCACCTGGCTGGTCCACAATCTTAACGTTGCTATTTGTGTATCTTTTTCCTTCTGCCTTCAGGGAACCAGCCTTTCATTCACTGCTTATTACTGTGGGTTCGCTCTAACCTGCTGCCATCATCATCTTTCGTATGAATGAAAAAACTCACTTATTTTTTCCTGATGACTCTAATATTGTTTGAGGGGCAACTCAACTTTTCTTTCTCTCAGGTTTTCTCATTAATGTTGTTATATTTAATATCAGACTGAAGGATGGTCAAGTCTCATTATCAAGCTTTCCAGGGTCAGCTTTCTAGCTTTTACAGTAGTCCCTAGGAGGATTTTTGGAGTCCTACATTTTTTTTTTTTTTTTTTTTTGAGACGGAGTTTCACTCATGTTACCCAGGCTGGAGTGCAATGGCACGATCTCGGCTCACCGCAACCTCCGCCTTCCTGGGTTCAGGCAATTCTCCTGCCTCAGCCTCCTGAGTAGCTGGGATTACAGGCACACACCACCATGCCCAGCTAATTTTTTGTATTTTTAGTAGAGATGGGGTTTCACCATGTTGACCAGGATGGTCTCGATCTCTTGACCTCGTGATCCACCCGCCTCGGCCTCCCAAAGTGCTGGGATTACAGGCTTGAGCCACCGCGCCCGGCCGGAGTCCTACATTTAAAAAAATTTGGTCATATGGGGTTTGGTGTAAAATATGCGGAGAGAGGCCATTGGAAGGGATTCCATTTTGTATTGCAGAACTTGGATATACTCAAGTTGAGATCTTGTGATTGTCAAAAACTTTTATGTATTTTGAAGGTGATTTCTGATAGTACATATTTGGTAGATCTTACCAAGGAGGCATTTGATTTCCAACAATGTTTCCACATAGCATTATATTGCCTGCCTTGGCGATATGGTCCGTGTTCCTCCTCTGTAGGATTTTTATTTCTTTTTAATTTTTCTTTTTTCTTTATTTCCTTTTCCCCTCCCTCTTAATCTCCCCCTCCCCCTTTTCTTCTCCCCCTTTCCTTGCCCCCCTCCTCATCCCTTCTTAGGACAGTAGTGTCCTGATAGAGGCAACACACTTGGTAATGCTAAAGCTTTCTACACACACACACACACACACACACACACGCGCGCGCGCGCGCAAATAAATGGGCCTCCAGATTGAACGGTATTAAATGTAACAGTATTTTCATTTATACTTTGATCCTATATTTTCTAAATTTTGAATATTAGAATGTGCAGAATATAAGTTTATAATCTTCAGACTTGAATTTTTAGCCCAATACATGATGTTATTGTAGAGTGGGAGTGGTATGAATGGTATGAAATCCAGAGATAATTCTTAACCTTTATTTTTAACCATTTAAAGTCAAATTTTTTGTCTCTTCCATTAAATGTCTAGCTATAATACAGATCATCATCATGTGTCAAAGGGATACCAGACTGAGAGAGTGGTAGTTCTTTTGGGAGGCTCAGTCAGTAGTTAGCTAGAGCTTACCTACACCCCAAGATGTTGAACTAGAAAATCACTATGGTCTCTTCTGATTCTAAAAAGTGGTGATTTTCTTGACATCACAAATTCATAGAGTTGTGTGTGTGAATAGTGAGATGCTCAACCTGTAACAAGAAGATATAGACCATCTTCAGTCAGCTAATCAGCCTCTGAGTGGCTGAGTTTTTGTATGAGTAAGATAGATGAGAGTCTGCTCAGCGGATTTGCAGAGAATCTCTGATAAATTTCTTTAGTGCCATTTCAAACCCCAGGAGCTCCACATGGGATGGTTTTATTTTGGGGTCTTTATAGATATATTCTATATATCTACTGTCACTATACAGATCTGTCTAAGCATGTTTTGATAAAAGTATCGAAGTCTCAAAGATGGGCTTTAATATCTTTACCAAAAGATGGCAGACATTGACGAATGGTTTCTAACGATAATTCCTTACAATCTTATTTTCTGTATAGTGCCAGGATATAAAATGAGTATAGGTGTGCATTATTACATTGTCAATAAGAACTAACAGTTGATTGCCAAAATACACTTTTAGTGGCACCTGACTTTTCTAGATCAGAATCACCTAATATGGTAGAAGGAGCTTTTTTTTTTTTTGGAGACAGAGTCTCACTCTGTCGCCAGGTGCCAGGCTGGAGTGGTACAGTGGCGTGATCTCGGCTCACTGCAACCTCCGCCTCCCAGATTCAAGCAATTGTCCTGCCTCAGCCTCCTGAGTAGCTTGGACTACAGGCACACACCACCATGCCCAGATAATTTTTTTTTTTGTATTTTTAGTACAGATGGGGTTTCACCATGTTGGCCAGGATGGTCTTGATTTCTTGACCTCATGATCCGCCCGCCTTGGCCTCCCAAAGTGCTGGGATTACAGGCATGAGCCATTGTGCCCGGCCAGAGAGCTCTTAAATAGGATTGACAAGCCTCTGTCCTTCCCTTTCTGTTTTGAGCACATGGGCAAGTCATTTGAATTACCTGAGAGACAGTTAACTTGTTTTTAGAATTAATCGAATTAATCACTTTTCTTATAATGATGGAATTTTAAAAAATCATGTTAATTATTATTTAGTTACTATATTCTGCATGGTAAATAAGTGGGACTTGCCAAGAGAAGAATATTACAGCTGAAAAACCTTAATTTTGTCAGGTTTCTAGAACAGTTTTTTAAACAGGATTGAAAGTATTACCATGTTTTTATAGTTCTTCACTATGTATGAGGAAAAGTTGACTACTTGAGTGTTGTTACCAGTGTACACTAAATTAAATGTACAGTTCAGGGGGATATCAGCACACATATGGATATTTGGCATATTTCTTAAGCCAATAATTCTGGTCCTTCTCTTTTTAAAGTTCTTAATTAGTTAATCACAGATAATTGAACCAGAAGAGTCTTCTCATGGTGTGCTAAGCAAACACAGTTGAAGACAGAGCCAGCCGACTTCAGCAGCACTTCTCTGCATGGTGTGTCTCTGAGACTTAACATTGAAGATGTATACTATGGGTTACTTTTACTTCAGTTTTTTGTAGTTACAACTTGTTCGTGTATCATGCCCCAGAAAAAGGTCATCATCTTCCCAGTATGACATATAGTATACAGTTTATATATAGTCTTTTTTGTGGGGAAGGAGTTGAGAAAGAAAGTGAATTTAATGGACCAAGGTAATGTTTAATAGCAGGAGATATAAGTTAAATTGACCAGCTGTTGTGTGTCTCTGTGTTTGTTATAATGGAATATGGGATAGTGAGAAATTTCACACTAATTTTATTCACACTAAACAATTCTAATTGTTTCTTTTTTATAAAATGTGAGATTTGCCTAATTAAGAGGCTGTCCTTTCTAAATTAAATATAAATTTGGCTTTCTTCTTGAACTCTGCTGTTTTGATTGCGTTTGTCTTCATTCAGTATTATTAATGAAGGACAACTTGCTTACATGCATCTAAAGAAAGCATAGCTTCTTTCTGTTATGTATAACACAGAGTGGGCAAGGTGTATAAAACTCATCTACATGCTACTCAGAACATAACAACACTGCCATGTGCCAAGCCTACGGAGCTGAGAAAGAGGGTGTTTTTTGACTGATAGCTTTGGCTCACGCTTTGGAGGGAAGAGGAAAAGGTATGGATTTTCTGAAATCACAGGATGTCTAAGTTCCAAGGGCTTTAGGAATTGCCTTATATTGTATGTCTTCATATTGTACCTCTGCCTCTCTTCCAGTCCAGACTCATCCAAGAGAATTGGCACAATTTCATTAGTAAATGAAGTCACAACTTGGGAATTGATGAGGAGAACTGATTTAAAAAGGCCACAAGTGGTTCCAAGTGCTCCTGCAGTCATACACACACATACTCCGAGTATACATCCCGAGTTCTAAGAGAAGGCGGAGGTGTGGAGAAGTTATTTGAATTTGTTGGTTCTCAGATATTTTGATCAGGTTAAGCAGTTTTTAAAAAAGAGTGAAGAGAAAGTGATGAACGTACCCTTGCCAACTTTTATTCAGTTGTACATTTAAAAGGAAACTCATCACCATAGAGTTATAAATTATAACAAAATGTAACATATGTAACAGTGTAGCATATATTTACCTTTATGAAAAACTGATATTGTCCTTCCCATTTAATAAAAATTTCATCACTGGCTGGGTGCATAGTGGCCCATGCCTATAATCCTATCACTTTGGGAGGCTGAGGATTACATCCCTATAATCCTAGCACTTTGGAGGCCGAGGCAGGAGGATTGCTTGAGCTCAGGAGTTCAGAACCAACCTGGCAAAACTCCATCTCTACAAAAAATATAAAAATTAGCTGGGCATGGTAGTATATGCCTGTAGTCCCAGCTCTTGGGAGGCTGAGGTGGGAGGATCACTTGAGCCTAGGAGGTTGAGGTTGCAGTGAGCCATGATTGTGCCACTGCACTCCAGTCTGGGTGATGGAGCGAGACCCTATTTCAATTTCAAAAAAAAAAAAAAAAAATGTAGTTCGTGGCCCAGGGTTTAGGAATTGCTAATTGAGTAGTTATAAATAACTTGAACAATAATTTAACAGTATAAATATTAAATTTTACACTAGGATAGTAGCTTATATCAGCTCTAAGTGAATTCTTGCACAGCTGCAGAAGGGTATTTTTAATTAATTTTAGGCTCATTAAATAAGCTTTTGGAAAATTTGAACATAAATGAGAAAGCAGCCCACCTCAGCTTCTGTAGATACTCACAAAGCTGGGTGGTGGTGTACAGTTTTTTTTTTATTTACAGTTATTTACAGTTTTTGTGAGACTGTGGAAGGGATAACTTGAAATCTTGAAGAATGATTTAGGGCCTTGTTACCCAAAGTCCGATACAGGGACTAGTTACATTAATAGCACTTGGGAGCTGCTGGAAATTCAGGCCTCACCCCAGACCTGCTGAATCAGAACCTGCATTTTAACAAGATCCCCAGGTGATTCACATGCATAGCAGGTTTGAGATACTGATTGAGAGTACCTTTCTGAAAACAAGGGTTTCAATTAGGTAACTTTCACATAGCCTGTGCCTTATCTAATTCAAATGTTCCAAAACCAGGATTATTAGACGAAATAGGTTGTTTAGAATAGCAATTAAGACTGGCCTAAAAAAACCAAAAAGGTTATATAGAAAGGCCTTGAGACCTGCATTAATGATAATATAGTTTATAATTAGCTCATCAACTAGATATACATGGGTGTATCTAAAGAGCTTTGAAACTGTTTTTAAGTTTTTCTTTTCAATCTTGGTTTTAGGTTTAGGAAAACTCAGGTAAAATCACAGATAGAGGAACATTTCTTTAAGTAGGAAGATAGTTTTGGACCAAACAGTTAAGACAGTTCTTAACTGTTTTAGAAGTCATCTACTCCACCCCCTCTCTCCCAGCAGTTTGAGTGCTCTGTTGAAAGCTAGAATTTTGAGCATGAGAGTGCCACTCTGGACAACAGAGATTTTTCTCTCCCTCTCCCCTCTTCTCTTTCCCTCCTTCTATCCCTCTCCCCGCATCCCACCATCTCTCTCATCTCTTTATCCCCACCCCAGTGCTTTTTTCTTTCTCCTTTTCCTCTTCTCTACCCCTACCCAGGATTGTTTTACTGTTAGCTGGGTTAAGTTTAAGCTTCTTAAGGACTTGAATACTTAAAGACTATGGCTCACTTTTAAGATCTAGTTGAAGGGTATAGGTTTAAATTAGTTCAGTATGGTATGATCTGTAAAAAATGACAATGGGATTTCTACTAATGGATATTTAAATATATAATCATTTCTTTTATGCTTGCATCCAGGGTTTAATTAATCCTTTGGTAATTAATTAAGAATCCCCTCAAAGTTTGCTTCTAAGCATATTGTTCAGACCAGCTATTAACTCCTGTACTAGAATTGGTTGCCTTGCAGACCTGCGTTATCAATAGTAAGTACCTCAGTTGCCACTCAGGAGGAAAACTGAATGGAAGACCTGAGCATAAGTAGTCTTCATTTTATACCTTTTTGTGTCTTTTGAATTGAGCTTTTTGATTATTTTACTAATCAAATAAATAATTAAATAAAATTTAAAGGGAAAAGTTTCTAAACTTTTTCACTAAGAGTGTGTGATCTCTGATGCTAAGTTTTGTGAAGGAGAAGAAAACACTAGGTTTGGGTAACATCTTAATAAATGATAAATGCTTTTGGCTTAATTTCTCACTGACATCCTGTACCTTCGGTGGTGTATTTCTTCTTTTTATTGACCAGCAAGTAACTTCCAAAATACTGCTAAATGTCAGGTTAGAAAAGAGCCAGTGTTTATTTCTCACCCTGCAGTCTTCAGTGTAAACATCTGAAAAATGGTTATATTAGGAGAGACAATAAGATCTTTCAAATCTCATACATCTGTTAGTCTACAAGAGCTTACCAAAACTGTTGGGAACTTTTACAGGATCCTGCTGTAACCTATCATATGTACCCACCATCCAGATTTTGTTTTAAAGGTTGATGTGGTTTAATTTCTATTGAAGGAGGTTTCCCAGGAAGTTCCTGGGCCAGATTAGGCCTCCTCCTTCATCTTTTACTCACACACCAATACAGAGACTTCTCTGCTTTTTGTTTTAAGAGGCAATGTTATGACTACTGGTTACCATTGCCCTTTAATTTATAAACAGTATGTAATCACTTGCCAGAATTAACAAATAGGTTACAGTTACCTTATATTCTCTTGAATTTGAAATTTATGTTGTATCACTTGTTTTGGCCTTTCTGATGAAATGAGAATTTGTGGGGTGTGAGGGTGCAAGAGAAAAAAATGTTTACTTTATTCCATGTCTGTCAGATAACTGGCAGAGTTAAGTTCCTGTGGCATCTTTCTGGTCATAAAAACATCACTAAACGTCTAAATAAAGACCAAAACACTTCTGACATTGAATATTGGCATAAATGTGAACTATACATACATTTAAGACAGAAAATAAACACAAGATAATATTTACCCAGTTATTGCAGCTCAGGGTACCAGGTGAGAACCAGCCCTGGACAGGGCACCATCCCATCACAGGTTGCACTGACACTCACTCATACTGGAACTATTTAGACTCATCAGTGAACCTAGCATGCATAGCTTTGGGTTGTGGGGGGAGTATGCAGAAAAAAATGCATGCATTGTGAGAAGGGGTGAGCCATGCAGACAGTGGCCCCAGTTGGGAGTTGATTTTATCCCCCCTCATCATCCTTCTTATTAAATGATGTTGAAGGAAACAGTGTTATTTGAGGACCTGTTGTACAGGACTTTAACTGGGATTTTGAAAGTTTCTATATAATAGTGTCATTTTGATTATTCAGGTTTGGTGATATGCTGCTTGCTATTGCATTCAGCGTTAAGTCTTTTCATGCTTCTGTTAGAGCTTCAGTGAGAATATAGTAATGACAGATAGTGAAAAGTTTTAATTTTTCTGTTTTAGTTTGTTAATGTAGCTGAACTTTTCTCAGAATACTTTGTATGCAGATTATAAAAGATAGGTGGTGAAGCCCATTCAAAAGTGGGTGATGGATATGAACATAAACTTTTCAAAAGAAGACATATATGAGGCCAACAGACATATGAAAAAATGCTCATCATCACTGGTCATTAGAGAAACGCAAATCAAAACTACATTGAGATACCACTTCATGCCAGTTAGAATGGCGATCATTAAAAAATCTGGAGACAACAGATGCTGGAGAGGATGTGGAGAAATAGGAACACTTTTACACTGTTGGTGGGAGTGTAAATTAGTTGAACCATTGTGGAAGACAGTGTGGCGATTCCTCAAGGACCTAGAAATAGAAATTCCATTTGACCCAGCAATCCCGTTACTGGGTATATATCTAAAGGATTATAAATAGTTCTATTATAAGGACACATTATAAGGACACATATCCAAACGATTATAAATCCTTCTAGTATAAGGACACACACACACACACACACACACACACATTCTTTATATATTTATATGTGAAGAATTTTATACTTAAATGACTAAATTGCTCATAAATAGAATTATATACATAGGTACTTGATTATGTGTTTTTAAGAAGTAATTACACCCTTTATAAAATTCTAAGACAGGTGATGTATGGTGGTGCATAAAATCAGCATTGGAGTAGGTATCTGTTCTAGTCTTCACTCTGTTTTTAGCTGATAACCTTGAGCAAGTTATTTGTGTGTATTAATTTTCTTTTATGAAATTAAGAAAGTTGGCAGTGTGTTATCTGCTTTCTCTCAATGTTCTGTGATCATCTAATTTTATACAGTTCAAGGTAGTTTCATAGGATCAAGAAGTACATTGGCTAAGATACTTCAGTAGGTGACTGAAAAAAAAACTGATGATGATGATGTTGGAAAGAGCAGAAGAAACAACACTAATGTTTATAATATTTGTAGAAAAACAAATTTACGTTAAGGACAATGGAGGTTCAGAACCAACCTGGAGTGCCTTCAGACATCCTTTTAACATTCTTTCCTGAGGCTCACTCTTCCAACTAGGAGCCAGTGCTCTCTCCTTTCTGCCCCATCCATATTCCTATCCCAGTGCTCACTGAAGCTCTGACACCTGACTTTTTCCCAGTCATTAACCCATATCCATCTTTCTTGTGCCTCCTTGCTGCAGTAAAAAATTTTCTGGTTCCAGTGTCAAGTTCTAAACTAACAAGATAAACTATGTTGATTTAAAAAAATAGTGTTATTGAGATATAATTCACATTCCATAAGATTTACCCATTTAAAGTATACAATTCAGTGGCTTTTAGTATATTCATAGCTTTGCAATCATCACCACAATCTAATTTTAGAACATTTTCATCTTACCAAAAGGAAACTCAGTACCTATATACTATATTGACTTGATCATGTTTAATGTGGATCCCTAACCACGTAATTGCACAACAGTTGAGGACTTTTAAAAGACCATTTAATAACTTAAAAGAGTGACTGTAGTATGGAGGCCTGGGCACTATGATAAGGGCGTACAACAGGTCATTTTGGTGCTTCCCATGCTGTGCTGCTCTGCCCAGTAACGAGGGAGGGTTCTCAAGTTGTAGTGAATGAATTCCTCCGTTTATATTTTATTAAGGATTAAGAGTCAGAATTTTGAGGGGTGGCTGTGTTTATTTCTGAAGGTTCCATGGCTAGTCAGCATAGTGATGACCATGTGAGCACAGTGATAAGGAGACATGTTCTAGACTTAATGTGGTAAGCAGCAATGACTGAATGCTTCTTCCTGTGTTGTGGACAGTAAATTAATAGCCACCTATAAATGTTTCTTGCATATGTTTATCTTTACATATGGGAACCTGTAAACATTCATTATGGGTCCTTTAAGATCCAAAGGAGAAAAATTATTTGCCTATATGTATGCTATCATTTTTCATTTTTCTTCTGATTATTGTTGTGAACTATTACACATTAGAATCAGTTTACTTTATAAGTTTTTAATGAAATTTAAAATCAGCTCTTTTGAGATATATAATTACATATAATTAAACTGAGGAGGAATATAATTTTTTTGTTTTGCCATATGCATACAGCTGTATAACCACACTAGAATCGGTACACACATATACACACACTCACATTTCCATCTCCCTTGAAAGTTTCCCTGTACTTCTTTGTAGTCATACCCTTCCTTCACCCTGGTCTCTGATAAACATGGATTTATTTTCTGTCACTATCGTTTTGCTTTTTCTCCCCCAACCTTTTTTTTTTTTTTTTAAAGAGATGAAGACTCACTGTGTTGCCCAGGGTGGTCTCAAACTCCTGGACCCAAGTGATCCTCCCACCTCAGCCTCTCAAGTAGCTGGGACATACAGATGTATGTCACCATGCCTGGCTCATTTTACTTTTTCTAAAACTTTATATTAATGGACGTATACAGTTGGGTCTGGGTTGTTTCAATTTTCATAATGTATTTGGTACTCATTTGTGTTGTATGTGTCAATAGTTCATTCCTTTTCATTGCTTTCTATTGCATAGATTTACCACAATTTGTTGAGCTGATGGATGTTTGGGTTATTTTTAGTATTGGAGTATTTTGAATTAAGTTACCGTGGACCTTTGAGTACAGGTGTTTGAGCATATGCTTTTATTTTCTTGCATAAATACACGAGTAGAATTTTGGGGTTGTATGATAAAGTGTAGCAGCTGTATGCTTAACTTTATAAGAAACTGCCAAACTGTTTTCCAAAGTGGCTATACCATTTTACATTCCTATCAGTAGTATATGAGAGTTCTAGGTGCTCTATATCCTTGCCAACACTTGGTATTGTCAGTCTTTAAAAATTTTTAGTCATTCTAGTGAGTGTGTGGTGATGTCTCATTGTAGTTTTAATTTGGATTTCTTTTTGGTTTGTCGATTTGTGTCTTGTGGCATTTTTGCTAAAAGTACCAAGGGGGAAGTTTTTTTTTTTTTTCCTTCAGGTTGTTATCATCTTGGTTTGTAACTTGTATGTTCTCAGAACATTATTTGATTCTCCATAATCAGTAGCAGAATTATTTTTGTATTACTTTGGTTTTGTGGTTGTTTGGAACTCTATTACACTTAAAATGTGATCAAGTTGTATAAATTATTATATCATTTATGATCAGACTTGATCAATTAAGAGTATTCTGGAAGGTAAAACCTTATGTAAATCTTTGCAAAATGTTTAACCTGTTTCTCAGTTAATTAAAGAATACATAGCTATATTTCTTATTTTTTTTTGTTTTTTTGGAAACTATAATATGAAGGTTTAAAATATAAAAAAGAAGATACACTTAAAATTAGACATTTGATAGTTGGCAGTGTACTTTGAAAAATTCTGTATATGTATTCAGAATTGAGATGTTTAGCACACTGTGTCAGTCATGTTAAATGTTGGGGAGGGGGTGTGGCAGGAGGTAGTGGAATGTAGAATGCTACTGCATGTTATGTAATGTAAGCATCTCCATTTCTAGTGGAGAAGCTGCATCTTGTTCTCAAGAATCACAAAGGGAGAAATTTGGTAAAGTATCCAGTAGTTGAATGAAACAGGACATAGCAGATAAATTTTGTGTATACTAATCAGTGTAACTCAAACCAGTAGGTATATTTGATATAGTAGCTGTATTTGATATCCAAACTGTTAACATTTTATTGCCCTGAAGAGCTTCCTCCTTTTTTTTTTTCTTTTTTTGATAGTAATTTTCAATCTTTATGTGACGAGGGGTTAGGGTACAGAAATCTTAACTTGAATGGCAGTTAAAGGCCCCTGAGAAAGTAGAGGAGGGTGATGGATACATCAGCCTTGGCCACCCTCTAGTGGCTGCTCTGACCATATTGCAACTTCAGTTGATCCTGAGTGTACCAGGAGGGGTAATGGCTGAGGGGCTTATTGTTTATACAAAATTCTTTTTGTATTAAAGAGCTAAACATCTGAAGTAATCTAGAAGAATTACCCAGTAAGGAGTTACCTTAATATCATCATTAGTTATTTGGGTACTAGGGTTATCGATGATTTTATTTTCATAATTATACTTGAGTGTATTTTCTAAATTTCACAGTCAACTTTTTGTTTTAAGCCAGAGAAATAGAAAGGGAGACTCAGAAGCAAGAAAGCTCTACTTACTCATCACCTCTATGTGCCAGACACTGTTATATATGTTATTCCTAATTCCTAATATATGAATTTGAGTTACATTGATTAGTACATACAAAATTTATGTCCTGTATTTTATTCAACTTCATTTGGGCTTTTAATGAAACACTATCATTCTCTAACATTTTTGTGGCACAGAGTTCTTGCTGATGTTGTTTACCAGAATGTCCTTTGATTCTACTTCAGTCTTGCCCAGTAGTCTTTCTCCCATAATGAATATCTCACCTTCTTTCAGGGTCACTCACCAGCCTGTGAACCTTCAAAATAAATATATTCCGTGTTCATATTCATGTTGACATATGTTTAATGTAGTACATACTGCTGTCTGCAGTAGTTATTGATCTGTATTGCCTATTACCTAGCTTTGCATCCTACTACCCCAGAACAGCACATAGAAAACACATAATATTTACCTAAAACCATATATTGAAAGCTTCTACCTGCCTTAGTTTGCGATGTAATGGTATTTGACTTATTTTAATCAGTTGCATGGCATTGTAACACATTTTCCTAGAACCAGTATTTCAAATGGTGTGTAGGTGTCTAGGCCCTAAAATAATGGTTTTAAAACTTTGCCACACATTTTAAAACTGGAGAGTTTAAAAAACAAAACAAAAAACCTTTCATTGTCTGGGTCACACCCCATACAAATTGAATCAAAGTATTTGGAATGGAAGCCAGGTATCAGTATATTTAAAAAAGATGCTCCATGTTATTTGGAATTAAGCATCAACCCACTTCTCTTTCTGCCTCTTTTTCTTCCTGCTTCATAGGCACAAAATACTGTTTCCACTAAGACGCTTAAAAGTGACGCAGGTGCAAGTCTGCAAATTTAGAAAATAATCGTTAGTTGGAAGACACCTTAGGTCATTTAATTTAACCTTCTGCTTTTTACCAATATGATGACTAGTAGATACATAGTTATACTTTATTTAAGGTCTACAAGGAGGAGGAGTATATATTTTACTATTTCTGTATTATCTAGAACTTAACATTGGATATTTCCCTTTAGGGAAAACTTTTATATTACATCTGTGCCCTGGATGCTGAAGTAGTCAATTGTGCTGTTATTGTTTCTTTAAGGATTGTGGCTACGAATTATGAAAACATACGAAATCTCACTACTAAACAGAGAAATGCAAATTAAAACAAAAAGGAGGTAATTTACACCATCATATTAGCAAAATTGTCTGACAATACCAAATGTTAATGAAGAAGTTTGGGCTCTGCTGTTAGTGGGTGTAAGAATTGAATACTACCTTTGTGAACAGATTGGCAATATTTGATAAAGGAGGCATTATTTTTGGCCTGACGTTTCTAAGTCTGTACTCTGGAAATACTTGTGCAAAGGAGTCAGGTACAAGAATAGTCATCATAGCAGTGTTTATGTTAATGAAAAGCTTAGAAACAAGCCACTTTCCAGCATCAAGTGAATAGATTAATTGTTGTTTGTTCATACACTAGAATACTATGCAGCTGTTAGCAAGGAATACATCTCAAAAACATGGCTAAATTAAAAAACAAGTTTCTGAATGATGTGTATGTATGATACCATTATGTAAAGTTTGGCAGCATGCAAAATCATGCATTTGTGGATGGTTATTTGTAGAAATAGTATTAAAACATGCATTGGAATGCAAATCCTGAACCAAATTTAGGATAGTAGTTACCTCTGGGAAACAGAGAAGGGAATTAGGATTGGAGGAGTACACACAGATTTTCAACTTGAACTATGGTGTTTTCTTTCCTATTAAAACTCTGATGGAAATATAGTGAAATGTTAAGATTAGAGGAAGCTAGCTAGTAGGTTCAATTGTCATGTTATTCTCTGTAACTTTCTGTATATTTATAAAATACGTGATTAGATGCATTGAGGGAAGTATGTTTGTAATGGGCCACACATTCAGTCATCAGTAGTAACATAGAACAGCAGACTATGTCTTGCACGTGAGACCTAAGGCAGTATGTTCCTTAGGCAGTGGGTTAGAACTTATGTTTGGGAATCAGATATACCTGGATTAAATTCCATTTTATCTACCCGTTAGCCATCTGACATTGGGCTTTAGTGTGCTTATCTGTGAAGCACAATCAAACTTACCTCTTAGAGGTGGGTTGTGAGATTTAAAGAAAAAAAAATATGCTTCAAGTAATACCCATTCAATATATGATATCTTCATTTAGCCTTTAACCACTTAGATTAAATAATTCTTGCTTCAAATAACCATACTTCAGCAGAGAACCATTGGACAATATGTTACAAATACAATATTGCTTGTTTTTTGGATGACTGGCATAATTAAAAGTTTCTAAAATACAAATCCATGCCAGAACTTAGAGAACACACTGGAGTTATGTTCTATACCAAGTTCCACCTACAAACTTAATTATGAAAGATTACTGAAGTTAACTTTGTTACTGTGCTTTCCTCTTGGATAACCTTGCTTTTTAAAAGGAAAAAGCGCCTTTAAAAATAGGTTCAGTTAAACATACAATTTTGCAGCAACCTGAAATCCTCACTCTGAGTGGATTAGTCCAGTGAAAATTATAAACAAGAACACATATGAGTATATAAAGACAGATGTCAGTACAACAGATGAAATAATATTTTCCTGGACTGGAAAAAAAGTTTTTTGTATGTGAAGATCTTATTTTTGGTGAGCCTCTTCTTGATTTTCAGTGCAGGGTTACTGTTAGTATATTTTAATTGACCTTTGAGAGCTGGCTTTAGGGATCTCTACAAATATTATTAAATATACTTACAAGTCAGACTCAGATATTTGCAATCCATAGTAAGAAAAACTCTTCCTTACTGTGTGTCAGAAAGAGAAGGAGGTAGATGACCTCTCTCCCCGAAATGCCTTGAACTTCCCTTTTCTAATATGGCATTGCTTGCGTCCCTTCTGACCAAATTCATCACATTGGGACGTGGGAGAGTACACTGATACCTGATGAGATTTCACTTTAAAAGTTCTCCCCAGTGAAAGGATTATAGGCACTTCAGAATTATGGGTGTTTGGCAGGTTTCTGCAGCCAAGGGAAGTGAAGGAAAAGTGTTTCAAGATGGAACATCTTCATCCAGCATCTCCCAATGAATTGATCATGTGTAGAAACATGAGTCCAAAAGGTAACTCACAGCTTGTGGAGGGACAGGAAGCTTTGGAATAAAGCATAGGAGAAAGAACCTGTGTGGGGAGGTCGGGCAGGAGCTGTTTGGCATTCAGTTAGAAGCATTGCCTTTCCATTCCACGATGACTTCAACTGGTATTTGAAGCTAGTTATTAGTGTGCCCAGCGAGCCATGCATTTCTGAGGTAGCTCAGTGTTTTTAAAATAAAGTCTGAAAGCTTGATCTGCTTAGTTCCACCAAACCCTGTTCAATTTTTTTCTGAAGTCACTTTAGCACAGCTTGTCTTTTCATTTCGTGAATACTAAACTGTAAAGTAAACAATGTTCTTAAAGCAGTAAAGGGAATATATTTTTTAGAATTTCTACATTTGATACTTGAAAAGTTGGGGTCAGGGAGAGACCTCGTTTTGTGTCTCATTGGAGAGGGAAACCCTTGCTCCCATTGAAAAAAAAAATCATGTATTTATAGATGTATATTTCAGTCTTTCAGGAAACTCCCTTTACGTTTTACCTTCCTAGGCAATGATATGGACCTGTTTGTTTTATGGAAATGGATGTTAACTATATTTTCTCAAACCACAAAAAATAATATTCATGCCAGCATTTTTTATCTCTAATTTTGGATATTGTCCCCTCCCCCAAGTCTCTATCTCATTATTTCTAAAAATATGCTTTTTCCTGGGTGCCCAGAAAACTAATTATAATTACCTCCCCCTCCTTTTTGCAGACTTTGAGGATCAACTCGCTTTTGCAGTCGTTGGTGGACTAAAATGACATTATACTATCACAGCTGAGGAACCAGTTATCTTAATATAATAGAATTTAGCATGTTTCTATGTGGCTTTCAAAATAAGATGGGTCAGGTAATATCACCTGTAACCTGACTCGTATTTTTGTAAAATGGTCATTAGCCTCATCATCCATAATATTTATTATAAAAGAGGCCCACTGTTATTACACATTCCTTTAATATATTCTCATATTAATAAATGAAAAACACTTTAGTTGGGTTTGCATTTTGAAGTGAAATACAAAGAACCTTAAACTATTATCTTGTAATACATCACAAGTGATTACAATAAAGCCATATCAGATAATGTTTTTCTGTTTACATTGTTTTCAAAACATAATTTTTTATATTTTTAACATAACATACTAAGTTTTTGAAGAGGAAGTACATTCTGTGGAAATTTTAAAAAGGTATAAGAGTATATGCTAAATCTCCCACCTGCTCCTGATCCCCATTCACACATATGTATATTTTGTTTTTTATATTTACACTTCTGCCAAGCCCTTTTCTTTCTCCTTAGAATGTCCTGGAGGTCATTCCTGTCAGTACCAATGCTCATTCTTATTTTTACAGATGCATAGTTTTACATTATATTGAACCAGTTCTCTGTTTTGGAGTATTTAGATTACCCTCTCCCAGGCTTTTACTAAAACAACTCTCCAGTTACTATCTGTGTATGTAGGGTACTTTGTACATGCAAGATTATATCTGTAAGATGAACTCCCCAATGTAGAATTGTTAGATCAAAGTGTATGTGCACTTTTAATTTTGATATTGCCAAATTGCCCTCTGTAGAGATTGAAATAATTTACAACCCCACTGGCAGTGTTTGAGAGTCCATTCTCTTGGCAGCATAGAAGAAACTTTTTTATTTGTGCCAATATTTTAAAAATGATATCTTATTTTGTTTTTGTTTGTATATGTTGAGGTTGAACATTGAAGAGTAATTCAGATTTCTTGAAGAGTAATTCAGATTTCTTTTTTGTGAATTTTGTGTTCATGCTCTTTTTCCATTTTTCTATTAGACTTTGTGTCTTTTTATTTGTAAGAACCCTTGCATATTAAGAAAATGAGTCCTTTTCCTATACTGTTTGTTGCAAATATTTTCTCCAAGAATTTGTCATTTGATCATATATAGCATATGTTAAAATACAGAAAGTTTTTATATTTATGTAGTCAAATATATTTGTCTTCTGTGGCTTTTTTGGGGGTCATTTTGAAAGCTTTGTCTTAGAAAAATTCGTGTTTTCTTTAAATGCTTTTTCAGTTTGCTTTTTGTGATTAGGATTTGTTTTTGATTAAAGACATTTTAAACATTAATATCAAAACACCATTTTGTGTGTGTTTGTTTTTTGTTGTTTGTTTTTTAACAACAAAAAACAAAGGGGAGGTGGCAGTGAGCTGAGATCGTGCCACTGTACTCCAGCCTGGGTTATAGAGTGGTGTTGAAGTCAGAGGAAGAAAGAAGGAACAAAACTAATGTGTGTTGGATTATAAATTATAACACTGTGCTCTAAGAATATAATTAATATATACATTATCTTCCAATTCTCATAACTAGAGGCAGGTATAATCACCTGAGTGCAAGTGATTCTCCTGCCTCAGCCTCCCGAGTAGCTGGGATTACAGGCATGAGCCACCATGCACAACCTCAGAACACCATTTTGATCTTCTCATAATGCCTTTGCTATTTAATTGTATGCTGTGCCGGTATGGCATAGACTGTAGATCCAGACACATGGCAAATCATAGCTTTGTTACCCAACTGCTGTGTGAGATGGACAGATTAATGTATCTAACTCTCTGTTTTCTCGTATGTAAAATGAGGATAATTATACCTGCCTCTAGTTAGGAGAATTGGAAGATAATGTATATATTAATTATATCTTTAGATTACAGTGTTATAATTTATAATCCAACACACATTAGTTTTGTTCCTTCTTTCTTCCTCTGACTTCAACACCTACTGATGGGAAAGACATTTAAAAAAATTTTTAAAGTGGAATCACTTGGTGATTGAAAAAGAAACAAACATGTTCCAAATTATCTCAAAAAATACTGTGCTCTAGTAATACTTTTGTATTAACAAACAAGTCTCCAACGTAATTCGATTCCTCTATCCATTGCATTATCTTTAATTAAATGGTAGCATTTGCTTTCCAAAGAGGAAGCAACTGCTGGCTTTTATATTAAAACAAGACAACTATGTAATGGCATGTAGATAAAAAATATTCTAAAAACTCTTCTTTAAGTGAAGTTTAGAAAAATGCTACTTCTGTTTTGCCCCTCTCCCCATTATACAGCATGATATTGTCCAGATTGCTGTGGATCTTCTCACCAAATGAGTTTTGTATCTCTAAGTTAATTTTCTGCCAGAATCACTTCAGGCTGATGACTGTGGTGTTTGTGTATCCATTAAATACACTGTCAGGATATGTCCACTACTTTCCACCTCTCCCATTAAACAGCTGTCAGCAAGTTTACAGAGCTACTCCCTTGCTCTGCATTAATTGTAGGGAGCCACAAGATGCTATGTTAAGTGGTCTATAAAAGAGTTACACAGAGCTGGCTTAGAAATCACAGAAGGTAAGAAATTCTGTCATCAGCTATGAACAGAAAAGATATGAAAGGAAATGAATTTTTAAAATTCTGTTTCTTGGTTAACCTTTTCCTTTCTTCATTTAACAACCTCCAACTAGTATAATTCAACAGTTCAGAAAAAGCACATATTGGAGGAGTCTTGGGTAAGAAGCTCTCATTAAAGTTGTATATAGCACCCTGCTGAGCTTTACAATTGGTTTTGAAATGAAAGTCTGTTAGATTAGAGCAAACATTATCCCAGCTGCTGCTATAAGTAATGTGGAGAAGATTAATGATTTGTCTGTGAAAGCCAGTGAGCGTTAAGTCTGCTGCTGTGCCCTTTTTAAAAGGTGGAGGTGAGAGGGGAGGTGGGGAAGAAGGGAGGACTATGCTGTTCATAGCTACATGTTTATCTTCTTCATATGAATTCGTGATTCCCTAGCTTTTTTTCCCTTGGTAAAACCAAGGAATCTCTAAATTTCAATTGTACACCCAGGAATAGAATTTTTCATTGACTAGGGAAAGTGAGGTGGAACTTGGAGAAAAAAACATTGTCCTTATGTAACATTGAAGGCTCTCACTTCTTCCAATTAGCAATGAAATCTTCTTTTTCCCCTTCCTGGATTTGTGGTATCATAATCTGTCTTCTTGTGGTAGATGTCTGAAGATATATGGGTGAAAATTAGTGATGGTAGAGTTGATACTTTTCCTCTTCACCCACTGCATGCATCATTGAAGATAAAATTGAGCAGGGCTGCTGTTATATAACCTTCGATTTCCTGATTCAGTAGGGCTGTCCAAGACAGTTCCTGCTTTCCCCATTCAGTAAGTGCCCCTGTTTTCTGAAATCTTCAGTGTGAGGCAGGGAGAGTGGCACAAGCACCATTGTGTGAAAATGGTGCCCTGTTAGAGAAAGAACAGCTTATGTGAGTATTTAGGAAACCACCAATACTTAAATATAGGTTTATATGTCATAGTAGACTTAGAGTGGTATTAGCGCAAACCTAACCTGTGATTTGGAAATCAAGTCTGCTGTTGGGACCAAAGTTAGATTTTTATTGTTGTCTTTTTGAATTTGGTATCCTGTAAACTCTTACTATTTAAAATATGCTCCTTATCACTTGAGAGCTTGTAAGAAATGCAGAATCTCAGGTCTTGCCCCTTACATACCAAGTACTAAATAAGAATCTGTATTTTAAAAAGATCAGAAGTTACTTGAATGCACATTAAAACTTGAGAAGTTCTGATATAAACCATGGCCTGCTTTTCTAAAATCAGCATCTATTATAATTTTCCCATTGTCCAAAGTAGGCAAGAAGGTTTTAAAAGAGAAAGAAAGAAAATGCTTTTTGTTTCACCAACAGGAAGCCCGATCATGATTTTAATGTCACAGCAATGCCATGTTTTCTGGTGCTGTTTCTGCATCTTCCTGGAGATGCTGTTTTTAAATGCAGCTATTCCTTCTTAATCCCTGCAACAGAAATCAGCTTTTTGCCGGTCTTTTAATAACACCAGCCACCATTTATTAAGAGTGCTGTGTTCCACACACTATATGAAGCTTATACAGTACCCTAATCCCTAAAATACCCTCCTCTCCCCACTCTGTTTTTCAAATAGGAAGAAATAGGCCCAAATAATTTTAATGTCACTTGCTCAGGTCAGATAGCTACTAAGTATTAATGGGATTCAGACTTGATTTTGTTTGAGTCTAAAGACTGTAGCCTGGCTTCTCTATGCCTTTGCCATTTGGTCAGAGTTTGTCTAAGAGCAGATAGGTAAATTGTGTAATTTCTGCTAACTTGTGATATGTACTTAAGTTTAGATTATCATTATTTTGATCCTGCAGGGCACATCACAACTTGGTTGGAAGAGCGTTAGACTGGAATAAGGACTCTAGTATAGTTCAGCCACTAGTTGTCTTGATCACTGTTTTGTTTTCTTTACTTTTTCCTTTGTAAACATAAGGAACAGGTATATGTGTTGGGAGTGGTTAGCTTTAAGGACAAAGATTGCATGTTCTTTGAAAAAAAGTAAAATCAAATTTGCTGCTAGAATGTACTATTCTTTGAATTTCTCAACTTGTAAAAATTACTGGGAGAGGCCGGGCGCTGTGGCTCAAGCCTGTGATCCCAGCACTTTGGGAGGCCGAGGCGGGTGGATCACGAGGTCAAGAGATCGAGACCATCCTGGTCAACATGGTGAAACCCCGTCTCTACTAAAAATACAAAAAATTAGCTGGGCATGGTGGCGCGTGCCTGTAATCCCAGCTACTCAGGAGGCTGAGGCAGGAGAATTGCCTGAACCCAGGAGGCGGAGGTTGCAGTGAGCCGAGATCGCACCATTGCACTCCAGCCTGGGTAACAAGAGTGAAACTCCGTCTCAAAAAAAAAAAAAAAATTGGAGAAAAAGTAGTTGGTAATACCTTTCAGTACAATCTAACCATGAATCTATAAGGCTACAATTAGCTTTCAGAGGAAAGCTAGCTAGACACTGTATTAAGGAGGGTTTAATCCTTCTGATAGGTTTTTGGAGCTATGCATGTGTGTGTAATAGGTATTTTAAGGTAGACATTCCCCCTTTTCATTGAAGATAATTGATCTGATTGAAGTACTGTATCATTGCTAACAATTTAGCATGAGACATTTAATAACGTTTTTAAGACATTTTAATAACTTGGAAGTTTTGTTTTTTAAAAAGATTTAGGAGATCAAAAAATGATAAGTATATGAAGTAATGCATATGTTAATTAGCTTGATTTAGTCATTCCACAAAATGTATGTATTTTGAAACAACATGTTGTATATGATGAATATGTAATTTTTATTGGTCAACTTAAATAAGATTTGAAAGTTTTTGAATCTAGAATCTGCTGCCTCTAAGATACCTGCAATCCAGCTTTTTGGCATAGGCAAGGATTTCATTTTGGCAAGAGGAAAATATTCAAATGTAAGAGCAATTTCATATACCCGTAAGACAAATGTCATTTATTTGTCTGGAACAATCCAGAACAATTCAAGAAAAAGAAACAGCTTTTACAAAAATTTGAAGTATAATAATTTTAAGTGATATTTCTAATTCTTTACTTAATTTGGTCTCTAATACTTTATATCACTGTCTAAATTACTCCATTATTAGGGGGAAAACCAATTTTAAAAAGCAGGTTGGGTACAGTGGTATGTAGAGGCAGGAGGCTTGGATGAGCCCAGGAGGTCAAAGCTGTAAGGCACTCAGATTGAGCCTGTAAGTAACCACTGCACTCCAACCTGAGCAAAACAGTGAGATACTGTCTCTTTAAATCAAACAAACAAGACAAAACCAGGTTACTACTGTTGACCAACTGTAGAAATCACCGGGTTCAGTATTCCTTTCTTCAAAAATATGTGATTCATCCCAGCAGTTTCAGTACTGGTTATTGAAAAGAATTCAAAACAGGTGTACAAAAAAGTACATATACATGCATGTTTGTAAGAGCACTATTAACAGTAGCCAGAAGGTGTCAGGCAGCAGCCTGTTCTTTCATTGGATGGATAATTAAATAAATGGTGGTATGTCCATACAGTGGAATACTACTCTGTCATAAGAAAGTATGAAGTACAAATGATACATGCTACAACATGGACAAACCTCAAAAACATTGTGTCAAGTAAAAGAAACCAGACACAAGAAGTCACATATTAAATTATTCTATTTGTATGAAATATGCAGAGTAGGTAAGTCCATAGAAGTAGACTTAGATTTGGTGCTTACCAGGGACAGTAGGAGAGGGAACGGGGACCAATTGTGTAATGGGTATGGGAATTCCTTTTGGGGTGATGAAAATGTGTTGGAACTGGTTAGAGGGAGTGGTCAAAGATTTAAATGCACTAAATGCCACCAAGTTGTTCGCTTTAAAATGATTAATTTTATGTTCTGAATTTCACTAAAGTAGAAAATACATATGTGTTGTTTATGATTTCTCTTTTAGTTTAATCTGTCTGGTACTCATTCACATGTCACATGATCATTCTGAGTGAAACTCTTCTCAGATTTCACATGTCAAGCCTATTTTAATATTGGACCACCGATTCATTGCATTCCTCTGTTTTAGAAATATGTTTCCATTTTCTGACTCAGGGCTTAATCAAGTTACTATAAAAATGGCAACATTAAAAAAGCATTCATTTTTCCCTATAGGAATTCACAAATCACATGCTTTTATTAGGAGACGTTACTAAGAAGAGATAAAGGTCTTTTTTTGGTCACATCAATATTTTTTCATAATTACTGGTGGTACTTTCACCTCTTAATTAGAAGTCATGATTTGTTTCTATCTCCCCCCCCCCCATTTTTAGGAGGCAAAATATCCAGGTAATTTAAGTGGTATTTATATGGTATGGAAGAAAAGGAAGATAATTTCTCTGAATTTTTTTTTTTTTAAACTTGAGTTGACATCAGAGTCAGATCACCACAAAAAGTATACGTGAAAATGCTGCATCTTGTGAACCCTTTTTTGGTCTGTTTTGTTCTTAATGAAATAGTGATGGTGAATTAGTGGTATTTATGACTATAAAACATTAGCCTTAAACAGAAGACTACTTTGGCAAATAGCTTGCTTACTCATCTTTTGGCCAGTCTCATCCATAAAGGAGATATTATTGAGACATACAAAGGAATGAAGCACTGATACATGCCACAGCATAGATGAATTTTGAAAACATTAATGCTGTGTGAAAGGAGCCAATCACAAGACTATATGTTGTATGATTTCATTTATATGAAATGTGCAGAATATGCAGATCTTCTGAGACAGAAAATAGATTGGTTTACATAGAGCTGTGGGTGGGAGTTGGCCAGAAGATTGGAAGGGAATGAGGGGTCATTACTAAAAAGTACAGGGTTTCTTTTTGGGGTGACGAAACATTCTAAAATTGGTTGTGATGGTTGCACAACTCTGTGAATATACTTTAAAACTATTGAACCATTGTACACTTTAGGTGAGTTTTATAGTATATGAATTGTATCTCAATAAAGCTATTATAAAAATTACCTATTCTTAAAATTATTGGCAAATTCTTTTTCAGATCAATTTCTAAGCAAAGTTCTTCAGCAGACCCCTTAATGTCTCTGTCCCCTAAATACTCATACATCCAGTTTATGCTGGATCATTTTATACTTGATACATTGTGTTATGATTTTTCTTTATGAATCCTGTTTCTTCAGTCCCAAGGTCTAGGACTAGTACTCTTTTTGCCTCCTGTTTTAGCATTGTGATCAGGAAAATACTGTGTAAGGTCTCAAAAGATTCTTACTCAGACTAGACATTATGCATTACGTTATGGATTCTGCTAGCATTTATTTTTTGTGTTACTTTAAGATTCTTTTTTTCTTTTCTTTTCTTTTCTTTTTTCTTTTCTTTTCTCTTCTCTTCTCTTCTCTCTTCTCTCTTCTCTTCTCTCTTCTCT
>NW_022437023.1:5520853-5575008 GCF_009761245.1 Sapajus apella
CCCCTCTCTCCCCTCTCTCCCCTCTCTCCCCTCTCTCCCCTCTCCCCTCTCTCCTCTCTTCTCGAGTCTCACTCTGTCACCCAGGCTGGAGTAAATGGCAATGGCTCACTGCAACCTCTGCCTCCAGGTTCAAGTGATTCTTGTGCCTCAAGGCCTCCCAAGTAGCTGTGACTACAGGCATTGCACCACCATGACCAGATAATTTTTTGTATTTTTAGTAAAGATGGGTTTTCACTGTATTGCCCAGGCTCATCTTGAACTTCTTAGCTCAGACAGTCTGCCCACCTTGGCCTCCCAAAGTGCTGGGATTACAGGCATGAACTAGCGCGCCTGGCCAATCGAATTTTAGGATTTTATGTGGTACATACTATGGCTCTTTGCATTTTAATAACCTAATGTGTGTGTGTGTGATTAATACTAGATATCTCCTTCAAGGTTTGGGACACTCTATTTGGGAAGAAAATTTAGTTTTATTTCCTGACTGCACATTAGCTAATTTACTCTCTTACAGATAAAATTCAAGATCTAAGTTTTTGATTGATTAGTGTTTACTAAGTAAGGAATAGATTTACTGACCTTTTTTTTTTTTTTTTTTTTGGGGGGGTGGGGTAGGGCAGAACTAAGTAAATTCCTATTTCATTCCCTAAATATTTTCCCCAGTCCAAGAAGAGAGATCTTCAAGCACCTACATGGCTCTCAGGACACAGGCTCTAGTGATGCATAATGAACGGTTAGCTCAAGTGAAATGATGTTGTCTTGGGGATACAAACATGTTAGTCTCTTAAAATGAGGAATAGTTACGAAAGTAGATAATAGTGATTTTTCTTGCATGACAACCTCCCTCTTGCTTTTAAAAATATTTCTCCCACATACGAATTTGGCAAGTGCCTTTTAAATACTTTATTGTCGACAGTCTTTTCTTATTCAGTACATGTTCAGAAACCCCATGGTGGATTTGTGAAATCTTTAAGGGCTTTCTCACAAGAACCAGAGCTTTGACCAGCATTATGGAGATAACCTCTTTTCCAAGGTTAGCTTTTCCTTTTGTAGGTATGTTTTAGCCTGCAACTTGCCTTTCTAAAGGCATCTTTTTTTATAATAGAGCGTTTTTAATAGAATATATTGTTTAGCTGCCTTGGAATTAAGTCTATAAAATATTAATGAATGTACTAAGGCTTGAAAAACCCAGCAGTGAGTGAGTGTGTGTGTGTGTGTGTGTGTGTGTGTGTGTGTGTGTGTGTGTAACTTGTCTAGCTTTCAGAAGCTCAGAGAGAGTAGCAAGGAATCAAAGCAAAATTTTGAAGAAAAACTGTTCTTAACGGCTGGCTGCCTTGGTTGGTATAAAATATTAATATTTGTACAAAAGGCTGATGCTCTCAGCAGAGGCTTTGAAACCAATCTGGATGTCTTAGGCAGATGGGAGGTATGGTTGGATAAGTGGAAGACTCTGACTCAGCACAACGTCTCAGGGAGCCCGCAACCACAGTTGGGTGGGAGCACAGCTGATTTCATTTGAGCACAAGTGCTTCTGAAGCTCATGACTGCCCTGCTATGGAGCCTTTGTTTTGTTTTCTCTGTAATTTGTGCAGGGACTGGGAAGACATTGCCTTTTCCTAGGCTGGGCTTAGAGGTGGTTAGCCAGCACTCCCCAGGACATTGTTTGCTCTCTCCAAGTTTTCTACTCATTTAAGAAAGCACATTTGCTATAAGAATTTTTGGAGTTTGCCTTCAGTTTCTTATATCATGAATGGTTCATAAGTCTCCCTTTAGCCAGTATCCTAGAGTGACCATCAGTTCCAGGAACAGGATAAAGCACTTCCTTCCGTTTCTGTGTTCTGTAGTTTGTGCCTCATACTGAAATTTAGATTTAAGAGTACTCAGGTTATATGGCATATTTATACAAGACAGTGATGTGTATGAATTAGAAAACAGGTGTCTAGGTTACTTTGTAAACTTTGAATAGGGTTTATAGGACCTAAATGTTAATGTAGTAGATATATTATTAAGAGAATTTTAGATACACATTACACCAAATTTTCTGTGTTGTATTACAGTTTTCAGAAATATTCTATTCCTCTCACATTAAGTGTCTCATTGCAACCTTGGTAAATTGCAAATTTGTACAGTGGTCTATATTCCATGCTTGTATTTATTGTCTAGTCAAGCTATTCTTGTTTTGAATTAATTTTCTTGGGCAACTGTGGATCTACTTGATTAGGTCCAGAGGTAATGTTCCATTGCAACTAAAATCTGCCTGACCTAGGGTAATATTGCAGTAAAGAATCCACTTACCTCTCCTTTGCGGTATAGCAACAAAATAAGGTCAAAATTAATGTGCCAGTGAGTAAATTCCAAGTTGTAGCTTTTCACCTTGGCTTAAAGTGATTCTATGGGGTCTTGATCTGGCTTACTGTTTATCATGGATAAATTTCCTGTATTCTATGTAGATTTCTATTACAGAGTATAGCTAGGTTATTTGGCTTTTTCCTTTCTTTGTGAATGAAGGCATGGTGCAGAATAGTCCACTCCAAATCAAGCTCTATTTTTTGCATATAAGAAATTGTTTTAACGACTTCTGATTAAATGTGTTTTCAGTGAGGTTGACCTTGTCTCTAATTAGAGAATCATGTCTTTCCCTTGACTGTCTTGATTGAAACTTACATAATAACCAGCGAAAGAATAATAAGTCAGTAGAACCCAAATCTTGTCTTGGGCATACATAGCTATTTCAGTTTTATCTGAACTCTTACCTTGAGAAAATGAAAGTTTATAGAAAAGCCATTTAAAAGTCCAAGTGTCTTTACTCATCTTATTTAAATAGTACAGCTTTTAAGACACTTTTGAAATGTCTGTATCAAGATATATCTACAAATGATTACAGGTGGGTAGCCTTTCTTTCTGACTGCTGATCTCAGGGTGGCCAGAATAAATTGATTATACAAATTTTCAGCCTCTGGATTTCAGTAAGAGTAGCTATATTGATTTTAGTTTTATGTTTTGAGTTTATTTCTACTAAATCAGTTTCTACATTACTAAATACCAACAAGCAAAGTTGGTATTTTTAAAAAGTTTGAATGAAGTGTCTTCCGTGTGATTTCTTTTCTTTCTAAGTATTCATTTGGATCTCTCTCATACCAGTGAAACAGCACAGCATTTATGGTTGCAATTGGCATAATCTCAGATAATGACTAAAGTATGGACTCATAGCCAAAACATATAAAGAATACCTACATGTTAATTAAAAGGAAGAGACATTACCCCACAAAAAACCCTTAAAGAGGCAAAAATTTGGGTACTTTAAAAAGGAGAGATATTCATAAACGTATGAAGAATGTGTAACCTTTAGTCATCAGGGAAATACAAAGAAAGTATGACGTGTTGGTGAGGATGTGAAGCAACAGCAATCCTCATGCGTTTCCAGTAGGAGCATAAATTATTGTCATGTATTTTATCTTTATATATGCTATAAACACGTAAAACGTTGCTACTACTTTTGTTTTAAGCTTTTACTGATTAGAGCAAATACAAATAAGGAAAACAAAGTTTATATTTGCCTTAAATTACTCTGTGTTTAATGCTCTTCATTTCTATGTGTAGATCCATAGTTCTGTCTGTTAGCAAATTTCTTCTGCCTTGAAGAACTTTAGCATTTCTTTTCATGTAGTTATGCTGGCAAAAAAAATTTTTTTTTTCTTTTTCTTTCTTCTTCTTCTTCTTTTTTTTTTTTTAATATATATTGTTTTGTAGAGACAGGGTTTCTCTATGTTCCCCAGGCTGGTCTCACACTGCTGACCTCAAGTAATCCTCCCCGCTTGTCTTCCCAAAGTGTTGGGATTACAGGCATGAGCCACTGCACCTGGCTGTAAATATATGCATATATTTTTACCACAGTAAGCACTACTTTTTTCTCATTGTAATTCAATTTGGGTATTTTCTATAGCTGTATCATCAAAACATATGAAATATAGAGCAATTTACACCAGTGCTTATTATGGTAAAGCTGACCCTGTGGGACCACAGAGAACTGGGGAACAATCATGGTATAGCTACCCAAAACTAAAGCATTCAGAGAAAAGGACATATTTCATTCCAAGAAGCGGTGATAAGACCAACAACTGATTTTTCAACAGAAACAATGAACTCCAGAAGCCAGTAGGAAGATATCTTTAAAAGGGGAAAAAGAAAACAATTGTCAAATTGTAATGTAAGCACAAGGAAAATATCCTGCAAAAATAAAGGAGAGAAGACATTTTTATGCAAACAAAAAACAAGTGAGTCTATGACCTGCAGGTCTGCATTGAAAGAAGTACAAAAAAGAAAAAAGAAAAAAACTTCATGGGAGTAGGGTGATGCCAGAAAAGTGGTAGAACAGAGGATAAAGTAAAATTGTTGAATTTAAATGAATGTTGATTGTGAAAATTAACAATTCTAGAGCCTTCTTAAGTTGAAAATAGATGCAAAACCAAAATGGATGGCAGTTACGTAATGGAACAAGGGCAATAAATGGTACAAAACCTTGCTAGGGTTTTAAGTCTTACCTGAGATGGGGTAAAAGTAATTTGAATAAGAATGTGATAGATCAAGGATACAACCAGTGGAGAGAGGTAACCTTTCTTAAGGTTACATAGCCAGGATAGGACCCAGGTCTTTCTGTATCCACTACGTAGATAGTTTGTTTGCCTGTTTGTCTGCCTCCGTATTTGGGTTCCCTCTTTTTCCTAGAAATACTTAGTTACTCTGTAACCACATACCTGGATTTTGCTGAAGTTTCTTTCACCTTCTGACTCACCTTCTAATTCTTAATAAAGTTTCATATTCATCTTCTATGCTATTCTCATCAAGCCATTCTCCTGCTCTTCAGCAGTTCTGTGTTTTATGCCTTAAACTTTTATCAGTGACCCCACTGTGCTCAGCCATTTTCTTACCTTGCCCTTTTGGAAACAGCAAACTCCTTTTAGCGTGTTCAGTCCTGTCCTCAATTCAAGATATACTTGCAAACATTTCTCAGTTATGGCATCTTTCTTTGGTGCTGGAGGGAAGTTCTCAGACTTTGGAGTCCCAACAGACTTGAGTACTTGTATCCTGACTCTACCACTTCCTAGATTTGTGATTCTGAGCAAATTTTCTTAACCTCTGGGAGCCTTAGCTTCTCCCATTGTAAATGAAGATATTAATAATTATAACTACCTCAAAGTTTTGTTAATTGAGATAATGATTAATTGCTTAATAGAGTACCCACCTAGACATTTTAATACCTTTTAATGTATCTCCTTTGTTAGGCATATTTAGAATCCAACTTACAGTTTCATATCCTGCTCTTCCTCACCATCCTGCTGCCCCTGGGTCTTGCTCTATCGCCCGTACCCCTGCAGTGGTGCCATCATAGCTCACTGCAGCCTCAATTCCTGGGCCCAAGTGATCTTCCTGCCCCAGTCTCCCAAAGTGCTGGTATTACAGGCATGAGCCACCATGCCTGGCCTGTGTCCTGTATTTTTTGAAGTTTTATGAGCATTTATCTATGTTACTATAAGAATGCTCATAATACTGTTATAGATTATGTTGTAATATAATCAGTGTAATAGTTACAACTTTTACATTTTACAGCAAAGATAGTATTTGAAAATGTTCCCAATGATGGTATAATTCGAGGCTAAAAGGACATATTATAATTTAAGTATTTTATCACTGAGTATATCAGTTGTTTGAAAGTTTCACAAATAGGAATAATTTTGTGGAGAGCATTTTTGTCAAGTCTTTGAGACAGTTAAGTTGTATCAGAAATGTCACTTGAACTCACCTCATTGGTTATGGAGCTATGATGGGAAAGCTTTTTAGTGTCAGAGCAGATGGTAGGAATACATGGACGTCATTACCCAAAAGAGAATAAGACTCTGAGCACCTACTTTACTTAAAATGTATGTACTGAGGAACTGTTGGGGAAGGCAGAGATCTAGTTGTTTTCAGAAGGCATTTGATAAATATCTGCATGTCTTTTATTAAAAGCTAGCATTAAGGGTAACTGGGAGAAGCTGATTATCTAGTAACTCTAGAGGGGAATGGTAAAGCACAAAGGAGTTCCCGGAATTTGTTTGACTCAAGTTATGCCTGCAGAGTAGCCATGTCTTAGCTTACGTTGAACCTAGCAAACTTCTTTGCTTATAATCAGCTTTTCATTGATTTGAGTGGTGTGTTTGGAATTGAATTATTATTATTTATTCAAATCTAGGAACTAACAAGTAAAGATAAGTTTTGGTTCTGTGCCTATGAATTCACTATGCAGAGTCTATGTTGTTACTCAGTGTCTAAGACCCAAGCTTTGGTTGCCTTCCCAAAATGCTAATACAAAGGCTGTCATAGTTACATAGTTATCCTTAAGGAAGCCAGTGAGAAACTTACTGGGGAAAAAAAAAAAAAAGAAGCAGCAGCAGCCTGCTAGCGGAAAAATTTAAACACATTACCCAAAATGGCTGCAAGTAAACGCTTATCCAAGAGCTACATTTCTGAGAGCTGTTTGAAATAATTTATTTAGACCTGTAAGAAGATGAGTTGGCTTTAATTTACTCTCTAGAAACTAAACATCGTATAATACAGACTCTAGTCTATAATGAGAAGGGATTTTGTATTCAGGAATAGGCTAAAAAATATTAATCCAACTTTTCCAATTTGCATTACTTAAAAAAAAAAAAAAAAAGAAATGTTACCTTTCTCTGTGTAAATCAAGTTGAAATGTTTCTCTAGCTAGAGTTGATGTCATTGTTCGGCTGCTTGTTTGACCTAGTTAATGGAACTTACATTTATTGCAACCTTCCCCTCCTCACCTCATTGTGAGACAGGGGTTCACAAGTGGCCGGTGGGCTGCTTTAACTAGTTAACTAGGTAATTAGAACAGCATGTGTGTGACAGCTAGTAGTTTAAAGTAGTAATTCAGCTGTGTTTGAAAAGATTATTCACCCTTTCATTTACTCATTTCTCTATTTGTACTGAATTTTACATGCAAGTCCACAGTTAGCCTTCTATGTCAATGCCTATAATTGACTGTACTTGTTACATAATTAGCAACTGTGCCTTGAATTGAAACTTTTTTATCTCTTATTTTACTGATAGCCAAGAAGCAGGTAGATTTTCATGTTCTCTCTGGAAGCTTTCATGGATAGCACAGTCAGTCAATCACAGGATATCTCTATGACAGCTCTTGTCACATTTATTTAATGGCACTTGGCAAAACAATGAAAATTAATAGCTTATCTAAACAAGCAGAATTAAAGCTTTACTTTATTTACAAGGGTACTTCTTACTGTTTCAAAATAAATTTTATTTTACAAACGATTTAAAATTTCTAGAATTCAAAAAGACTTCTAATGAAAAAACATTTTCTAGTTTGTACATTGATTTTCTAACCTTTTGTCCACTTGGGGACCTGAAAAAAAGTGGTAGTACAATGTTGGGCTTCTTACTGAAACAGTGATTTCCTCAGCTTTTTTAAAAAAGCCTGTTGTATTTTACATTCAGTTTCATCTTTTGTGTGAATTCAAATGTGCTGGATTGCATACTACCGTGTTTTTATTTAGTGAAGTAAACTAGTCTCTTCCTTTTCTCTTTGTATGAAACTTTTACGTTCACCACTTCTACTCCAACCCATGCAAGAAATGGAGATGTTAAAATACAAGAAAATAATGCAGAATAAGAAAGGAGAAATTCCACTTGGGTTGGCCTAATAGACTGTTGCTAAACCTGCTTTACTGAAAAGTCACCTGATATATTATACTAGGATGTATCACCCTTCAGTAGTTATTTTATTGGGAGAAAAACATTTGCGTTTCCAGTTCAAGATGTAAGGCGCATCTAAGGAAGAACTACCACAAAGCCAGCAGAGGGAGCACATCATGTGTTTGCTGGGTTGTCTTGAAAAATATGCAGTATTTTTTGAAAGATTCTTGACCAAAGTAACTAAAAATAAACAAGACGATTTTTTTCCAGTGTGGTTTAAAAATCAATATTAAATAACAAACGAGAAGAAGAAAGATTATTTGTCAAAAGCTGATAATGGATCTTCTCCCCAAATAGGAACTTCTACTGGGCATTTTAACAAGGTCAGGAGTTAGAAACTAGCCTGGCCAACATAGTGAATTTTCATCTCTACTAAAAATACAAAAAAAAAAAAAAAAAAAAAAAAGAAGGTTGATCTATGCAAAAGAGGAATTAAGTTGAGCCCTCAGCAAGAATTGTAGCTTGTTCATTGAATGGTATTTATTATACCATAGGCCTTTCTGATTAATACTTCCAATTTGACTTTTAGTTTGATAAATACAATTGTTCTCCTGCCACCCCCCAAAAAGGGTTTTATTTTTTATTTTTTTCTAAGCATGGAAGTAACAGTGCATGAGAAGGGTTTTTAACAAAGCGTTAACAGAAGATTCCATATACAGGATTGTTGATGGTTGCCTTGCATCTAACTTGTACTGTTAAATAGTCACAGTTTACTGGAAATTTAAGTTTTACACTTTCTACGTCTAGAAAGTTGATTTCCTGTCTGCATTTCTTTCTTGGTGGCTTTTTTGATGGATGGGATTATGGAAGTTTTATACATGCATTAAAGTTCCTTTTCCTTGGTGAACTACAGCTGAAGTGCGTAACTCAAGAGCAGTTGGAAAGACTTAAAGTGCTTTTGCTTAAGAAAGTATCTTCACATGTGACATCCTGAATCTCCTATTATGTTTGTTTACTTTGCAGTCGTATTTTCAAAATACGTAATCATAAGCAAGGCATTTTTCTCTAGACCTCTTTTTAACAGAGGGTTCCCTCCTTATGCTGCTATAATTTCTCTTAGTTCGTGGCTTCTAAGCAACCAAGATATTACATGGACGGACATGTATGTGCAGCATTGATTGCGTATTTTAGCTTTGAAACTCTTAAAAATAATCCTTAAAAAGGGAAACTTAATTTCTTAGGTGCCCATGTTCTGAGTTATCAGCACTGTTTTTTATTTAGACACTGACAAAATAGTAAACTTATGTTGCTTAATTAGCGTATGAGAGATCCTCATTAATGTAATCCTCTTATTGTACTTAATACAAATTTCTGCGTTTTCTTTTTCTGTAATATAAACTGTTGTGTAAACAGTATTGAGTCATTCAAGAACTCAGCAAACACCACTAATCTACAAAAGATGCAGAGTCTACCTCATATCCATGTTTTAATTTTCTAGAAATTGTTTAGGGTGGGAATTTCTAGAATGGTGGTGTATGGAGCTTGGTTGACCTTAGTGAAGAAACCATTTAGTTAAAATTATTAAACCTTCTTAGTGAAGAAACCATTTAGTTAAAACATTCAAAGTTTCTGGAACTTGTCCTAAGGGTACACAGCAAATGGAGAAATACTTTCAAGAAAGTCTGCTAAATCTTGGTAAGAACAGGAGACCCTGTGGCATTTGAGCCACAACCAGCTCCAATTCACTACCTCTCCCATCTCCATGTTATGGAAGGTCTACTCCAGGAGAGTACAGCCAAGAATTCAGGATCCCCTCTCCCCTAGACTCTTGAGTGTACTCTCCCTGGCTAAAGACAGGATAGAATAATATTGTCCCTGAAATGTGATAGCAGTTTCCAAACCCATTTCAGTAGTAAAGGGTGAAAATCTAACTGGCTAAGGAAGCTTAAGCACTACCTTTGACCAGTAAGAAGTTTATGTGAACCCAGTGGTGACCTCTAGGAAGCCAGGCTGAAAGATAAAAAGGAAAACAATCTGAGCAGGGACATCAGAGGCCGCATATTGCAGGGTTAATAGACTTCACAGAATTAATCCAGCCGAGCCACTAAACAACAAGCAACACTAGAACCAGGGGTAGGATAGGAGGATAGAGGGTAAGTAACCAGCATTGGTTCTGTGATCTAAAATGTCCAGTTTTCAAAAAAAGTATACAGAGAAACTGGAAAGTGTGACCATCTGCTGGGGATAAAAGCAGAAAGTAGAAATTGTCTTTGAGGGGGCCCAGATGTTGGATTTAGACCAAGACTTCAAATTATAAATACAGGTCAAAATTAATGTAATTACAAGTAAATATAAAAGAGATATGATGGCAGTGACTCATCAAGTAGAGATATCAATAAAGAGATTCTAAAAATAATCCACATAGAAACAGAGACTTCAGAAACTTAAGTTGGTAAGCATGCTTTAAGATATAAATACTAAATATATGAGTATATACATTTTTTATTAAAAATTTTTTTCTTTAAAAAATTTTCATAGAAACAGGACCTCACTATGTTTTCCAGGCCGGTCTCAAACCCCTGGGCTGAAGCAGTCCTCCTGTTTCGGCCTCCCAAAGTGCTGGGATTACAGGCATGAGCTACCATGGCCAGTCTTAAATACATATTTTCAAAGGTAAACCATCTGATTATATATGTAGAAACTGTAAAATTGGAGTTTATCTTATATATCAACACTTTTTCATTTAGTTCTGCTTATTTTATGTAACACATCAAGTTGCTTCAGAGTTTGTAAAAATGTCAGGTTGTTCTAAGTAGGCTCTACACTCGATCATATATCCTGCCAACACAACACATTCTTTTTCTTTGAGCTAGTCAGTCTTTTAGTGCACAGAGAATAGGCATTCCTTGGTCATGTCTACCTTAGAACCTCTGAAAGATTTGTGAGGTATAATGAATGGGTAAGCACACACAACATAAAAGAACAGGACATCAGTAGAAAATATCTGTAGTGTTACCTGAGTGATAACCAATTTGTGGTGTAGCCCTCTTGTTGCCTCCCTGGTGTCTGATACAAGCTAGCAATATGCAGTTCAGCAGAACAGAATTTCTGGAAAGGGTAGCTGTGTTGTAAATTCATATCAGAGTTTTGGTTTTAAGAGAAGCATGACAGTGCCTATTTAACAGGCATTATAATCGACAATCCATCGCCATTTCAGAGGTAGATGTATATGTAACTTCTTGATAAAAATTTTCCCATGATCCAGATTGCCTGTGTACTTGGGTGATTAAAAAGCATTTAATTGATTGAAAAGCATCAGCTAACAGATATAAGGTATACATGCTTTAATGTAGATAAGGGAAACAACTTATTCATGCCTAGAGTAGGAGACACAAGTAGCACTTCCATTGGGATGGGGCCGCACAGAGGGCACACATCCATGACTAACTCATTAATTAGGCTGAAGACTTTTTGGGTCCTTTAAAAAAAGCTCACCTTTGTCATTCTAATAAAGGGCAGGTGTATAGGTTATGCGCGCTTGTGGAGACCAGCCAAGTGGATGCCTGTTCACCAAGTAGAAATAACTGATAACAACCTCATCATATTCCTGAATGTTTACTACAAAGTTGGATGAATCAAAGATTAATTTCCCAGGATGCACATTTTTAATCCTTTCTTGCAGGGAGTGACTTTTCTTTCACATGATCTTAATATGTATTATATATGAGGGGGTTGTATAGAAGAAGAGCATGAGTTAATTAGTACAAGGGCCAAAGAACAGAGAGATTAGGGGGTAAAAGCCTAAGGGGTCACACTTGGCTCTTTCATGGCAGTCGGCAAGTAGGGCCTTCAGGGCTGCTCTGCCACCCAGCCGATCGATCAGTCTTCAAGGATTAATCAGCTAGTCCGGGATCTCTAGTCTTTTATATCTTACCCTGTCCTTCTCTTTGCCATTGAGATATTGAAGACCCTAAGAGTAGAAGTAGCTCTGCTGGAGAGCCTTGTTACCCTCTAGTATGTTGATGATATATTTTGCTTCCTCCTCTATGGTAAAGGCAGAGATGATAATGCAGGCTTTTGATTGCAATCAAAGAGGAGATTCTGCTTAGCATGTTGGTCAATTAGCTCTTTGTGAAAAAGCTCCTGACTTTTTATTTCATGCAGATATTTTAAAATGTGTGAACTTTAAATGAATCTTAGCAACTAAAGCTGAAGCAAATGTACCATTTTAATTGGATTTGGAAAGAATGTACAAAATAAATTGTTTATAAAATGAGAAATTTTTAAATGGCAGGGTTTACCTTAGGCCTCCAGGAGGATATTCTGAGGCAGGGTCTCTAAAGACATTCATACAGGAGTAGACTGAAAGTCACTTCCCCCATCTGGTGCTGTATTTTATTTTTTTTAAGAGAGAGAGAAAGAATAAAAAGTGTTTCTGGCATGAGATGGAAGATTCAGAATTGTCACCTGTACCTTTTCATGGTCAGTAGAATTTCATAGTCATTTGTCTTTACCGAATAACATTAGTCTCAGATGTTTGGATGTTATTCTAGATGCAAAGGTCTTTGAAGGCAAGGCACACTGAAAAGGAACTGAATCTATATCATATAAGCTGCTTGGGGCAGCACAATGTCCTAGAAGCTGTTGGATCCCCCTGAAACCTGGTTCATTTGAAGCTCAAGCTAACTGGGTTCTGGCTGTTTGCTGTTGAGAGGTAAAACTGGGGGGGTTGAAATAAACAGGTTTTGTTTTGTTTTAAATATCAGATAGGTTGGAAATAAAACCTAGATCACATTTTTCAATCTGGGATCACCACACTATATTGTTAGTGTTCCAAAATTTCACAAGTTTGAGAAACCTTGCCCTAAAAGAGTTTGCCCTAAAGGAGTTTGCCAGTTATCTCTTTTCAGTATTTCTTTGTGTTTTGTTAATAAAATTTTAAAAGGTATAGGGTCTGTCTTGTACGTGGTATGTCTTAATTCATCTTAAAATGTGGTTTCTTACTAAAGGACAATCTTACAGGATTATAAATACTCTTTGGAAAGAATGAGATGATCTGAGGGTTTATAGAATTTTGGTGTTTTGTCTCGTGTCGATGATTTAGCAACTTGAAGATAAAAATTGTTCATAGCCAGCTTTAAAAGATACCTAAGATCATGGAATGATCTAATTGGCCACTTTCTTCCTCTTTAACCTTTTCTCTACACATTTGTATTCTAGCTTTGTCAAATATTCATACTTTTCCTAAGGATTTGCCTTAGAAGGAGACACAAGAGGAGTATATTTATAAGATAGAATAGTAGTCAGAAGGTAAAATGCATAAATTAGATGCATATGTGTCAGCATGGATATACATAAAAACTAGCTTTGAGGAAAAGCTAGTTATAGTGTAAGACATTCGGTACTGTACCATTTATGTAAATTTTAAAAATCAGTGCTCTGTAGTGCATGGATAATACAAGTATAAGTATGTGATCTACAAGGAGACATTCCAAAGTCATGATATTGGTTGTGTTTACAGAGCCAGAATAACACTAGAGAGGAGAACAGCAGCTTTATTCATAATACTTAAAAAAATTTTATATGCAGGGCCAGGCACGGTGGCTCATGCCTGTAATCCCAGCACTTTGGGAGGCCGAGGCGGGTGGATCACGAGGTCAAGAGATTGAGACCATCCTGGTCAACATGGTGAAACCCCGTCTCTACTAAAGCTACAAAAAATTAGCTGGGCATGGTGGCGCGTGCCTGTAATCCCAGCTACTCAGGAGGCTGAGGCAGGAGAATTGCCTGAACCCAGGAGGCGGAGGTTGCGGTGAGCCGAGATCGCGCCATTGCACTCCAGCCTGGGTAACAAGAGCGAAACTCTGTCTCAAAATTTATACGCATACATATGCACAATGCAAATATGATTAATATTAAAATGAATTCTAGTTGGTGGACCAAATGGGTATGTGTCATGTTTTCTGTGCTTTGTTTTTAATATTTTTGAAAATGCATGCTTACTGTAAAAGAAAGCCAACTGTTATTTAGAAGACAATATTCTTCTTCTTCATTCTCCCACCTGAATATTATTACTCTTAAACTTATACATCTCTTGGGACTTTGGGAAGAGAAATGGATTAAAAACTTTAAAACAAAAAAAACCTAAAAACTTTTTGTACAGTCAATATGTAAAACATAGGTTTTTAGAAGCTGCATTTTCTACTTTTTCTCGTTGTCTGTACATAGATACCCGCCTTAGCTCTCAAAGGACATTCTGGTTGTTAACTCGTACAGAAAATGTCATCGCGACTATCCTTGCATACACATCTTTAAAAAAATTTTAATTCATTATGTATCTTTCAAATTTTTAAATTGTGGTAAAATTCATTTAACATAAAAGTTACTATTTTAACAATGCTTAAGTATACAGTTCAGTATTTATCTTTTTGTGACTGGCTTATTTCACTTAATAGTTTTAAAGTTCATACTGTAGCATGTGACAGAATTTTCTTCTTTTTTAAGACTGCGTAACATCCTGTTGTATGTATATACTATGCTTTGTTTATACCTTCATCTGTCATTGGACACTTGAGTTGCTTCCATGTACATATCTTTTTAAAATTTCAGTTTTGTCATGAAGTACAGCATTTAAAAACATAAATCTTTTAAGTTTGATATAATTTCAAACATATACAGAAAAGTACCAAAAGCTAATGCAGGATCTCCAGTATATCCTTCATACAGATGTAGTTGTTTATGTTTTATCCCACTTATTTTATTCTCTGTGTGTGTGTGTGTGTGTGTGTGTGTGTGTGTGTGTGTATGTATGTGTGTGTGCGTGTACGTGTTTGAAATCATATCAAAATTAAAAATTAAAAGATTTACATTTTTAAATGTTTACTTCCTAAAGAAAAAGGACATTCTCTTAATTTAACCACAGCACAATTATCAAAATTAGGAAATCTAATATTGACACACTTCTGTTATCTGATCCACAGTGTATATTCAAATTTCATCACTTGTCCCTGTAATATCCTTTTTACAGATTACTGTTCCTTGCTGCCCCTGCCCCCCTACGCTCGACATCAAGGTCTAATTCATTTCAGGCATTTAGTTATGTCTCTTTAGGCTTGTTTAGTATGTAATAGTTCCTTTAGCCTGTTTTTATTTTTCTTGATCTTTGATATTAGTAAGGAGTACAGGCCAGCTATTTTGTAGAATGTCCCTCAATTTGTGCTTGATGTTTCCTTATGATTAGGTTGAAATACGCATTTTAGGGAGGGATATCACAAAAGTAATGTGTGTCTATGGTGCATAATATCAGGAAGCATGTGATTAAGGTGGTGTCCTCATGTCTCTCCGCTATAAAATTTCTATATTCCCTTATTAATTAATAAGAAATTATGGAAGACACTTTGAGACTCCGTAAATGTCTTTTTATTCATGAAAATTTCACTCACTAGTTTTAGCATCCATTGATGACTTTTGTTAACTGTGTGATTTCTTCTGTGTTTATTAGTTTGCTTTCCACTGTAAGAAAGAGCTTTTCCTTCTCGCCCATTCTTAAATTATATCAGTATAAGTTCATGGATTCTTATGTTATTCAGTATGTTATCCATTACTAATTTTTATTGTTATTATTACTGATCCTTAAATTATTCCAGATTTGGCTACTGGGCATCCCTTCATACTGATTTTTGTTTTCTTTTGTGATGTCACCACTGTTTTTATATATTTCTTGAGACAGAGTCTCTCTCTGGGCCACTGTCATCCAGCTCGGGATACAGTGTTGCAGACTCACCTCACTGCAACCCCTGCCTCCCGGGTTCAAGTGATTCTTGTGCCTCAATCTCCCAAGTAGCTGGGACTATAGGTATATGCCACCATATACAGCTAATTTTTTTTTTTTAAGTAGTGACAGGGTTTTGCCTTCTTGGCCAGGCTAGTCTCGAACTCCTGGCCTCAGGTGATCTGCCCACCTTGGCCTGCCAAAGTGCTAGGATTACAGGTGAGAACCCTGTGCCTGGCCTAATATATCTTGTGTATTTTTTTTTCCCTTAAAATGATTTTATCATAGAATTTGTTGCATTAAACAGATTATATGTTTCAAATAATGCATGGACTAAGTAAATCACACTTTTTACCAGTTTGAGGGGGAAAAAAGTAAGCATGTAACTCCTCCTTTAGCTGCCCCCCGCCCCGCTTTTTTTTTTTTTTTTTTTTTTGAGATTCGCTAATCAGTCAGAGTGGAGTGCAGCGGCACCATCTGGGCTCACTGCAACCTCCACCTCCTGGGTTCAAGCAATTCTTTTGCCTCAGCCTCCAGAGTAGTAGCTGGGATTACAGGCGCCCACCACCACACCCAGCTAACCTTTGTATTTTTAGTAGAGATGGAGTTTTGCCATGTTAGCCAGGCTGGTCTTGAACTCCTGAGCTCATGTGATCCACCTGCCTCAGTCTCCCAAAGTGCTGAAATTGCAAACATGAGCCACCGCACCTGGCCAAGCTGCTTTTTAACAATTCTCTTATTAAGGAAAATTTCTCATCATTAACTCTCAGCTACAAAGAAACATCTGCAAAAAAGGAAGGTAAAAAAAAAAGAGTTTATCTTTTCAGTGCCTTTCAGAACTAGTAGTTCACAACTATCTGAATGGTTGAAGTAGATTTATAGGGTGTATTTGCAAGAATAGATGGTTAACAAAATAGATCATTTATATTAAGTAATAAAAACCTACTTGGGAAAGTCATAGATTATCATTCATGGTGTGAGACGTTTCCCTTTTCAGAGCAGACATTTCTGTATGTTTCTCACTTGAGCTCCTGCGGCAGATACCCAGGACAGGTTGGTGTCTTCTTTTCTGTACCTCACTTTGCTCAGATAAAAAATAATGTATTAGGTCGTTGGTATTATAATCTTTTTGACTACAACCTACAATAAGAAATATATTTTCCATTGTGATCTAATATACACATATGCCTGCATAATAAATATATATTACAAAGTCAAAAGTTTTATAAGAGAGAATTTAACCTTATAACCATGAGTAGTGCATGGTATTTTTTCTGTTGTTTCTCTCTTCATGTTTTATTTTTTCTTTTCCTTCTCCCTCCCTCCCTCCCTCCCTCCCCTCCCTTTCTCCTTACTGTCACCCAGCCCTCTATTCTGTTTCTTTAAAATGCTGGTAATACCATTGACCTTGTCTTCAGATTTTAAAAAAATGTAGTAGATTTTTCCTCCTCTCTCTCCTTCCCCTCTCCTCGCGTCCCCTCTCCTTTTCTTTTCTCTTTTTCTTCTTTTCTTCTCCCTACCCCCTCCCATTTTCTCCCCTCCCTCTCCCCTTCCCCTCTTTCCCCTCTCCCCCCTCACCTCCCCCTCCTCCTTTCCCTCTCCCCCTTTCCCGGTCCCTCTCTTCCCCTTTCAACAGGGTCTTGCTCTGTCATCTACCTGAAGTGCAGTGCCATGATCTTGGCTCACCACAGCCTTGATCTCCTGGCTTCAAGGACTCTTCCTGCCTCAATCTTCTGAGTAGCTAAAGGCTAAAGGTGCAGCACACCCAGCTAATTTATTTTATTTTTATTTTTTATTTTTTATTTTTTTATTTTTTTGAGACAAAGTCTCACTGTGTTGCTCAGGCTGGTTTTGAACTCCTGGCCTCAGCTAATCCTCTAGGATGTGAGCCCTTGTGCCCAGCCTATGTAGATTATTTCTAAAAACCTTTCAGCTACAAAATTACATGAGTATATTCTGTGAACCTATTTTTAAATAACACAATTTAAAAAATAAAGATTTTGGGACAAGGTCTGTCAGGGTGAACAGTCTAAACAGCTTCTGTTGTGTACATAACTGTGGCTATCTCAGCAAAAACTAATCCAATAAAAAGCCGTTCCAAAGTCTTTAACCTGTCCCTCTGAATATAGTCACTACTAGTACAAGCTAATTTTGGTGGTTTTTTTTTTTTTCTCCTTTAAACTGGCCCTTTCACCCTTTTCTTTAAACTCGTAGCAGTACACTAATTACTGTCTTTGGTGCATTTATTTTTGGCCATGACTAGTTAATGGAGAAGATTTATTTAGTGTAAAAAACTTACTGCTGGATTTTAATTTGGTTGAAAGTAAGTCTGGTCTGTCAACACTCTTACTTTTTTTAGATTGGCAGGGTAACGTTCTTAAATTATCTGAAATGAATGAAATCAGTTTTGTCCATCTTGCAGAAGAACCTGAGCTCCTGAGTGCTAGAGCCACAGTTCACTCTTGACTAGCATCTTTTAATGTCTCAGCAAGAACTTTGCTGCAGAGGTGATAATTTTCCTTGTCACTCTTAGTTTTAGTTTTCATTTCCAGGAAAAAAAATGAATGGAATTTAATGTCTATCGAATTGATATACACAATATTAAAAGAGAAATTGGGAATGTGCTGCAGCCTTTCTTGACATGCTAGTTTTTTCCCTTGAGTTTGCACTACAGTGTTACTCACATACAGAGCTAAGTGAAACAGTAAATCACTTTCTTGAAATGGGAGCTTAGGGGCTGGTTGTGTGGGGAAGATGTTTTTGCTCTAGATAAAGTACATTTGAAGATGCAAAAGTAATTACTGTTTCTTTTTTGAGCCAATCTTTTTGGATTTGTATGATTTGTGCTGAGACAATTGAAGTATAAAGTGTTAAGGAAATTGTACTGCTTTTGTAATATTGTAGCTGGCCTCCTAACCTCTGTTCATTTTTGTTTGTCCATGGTTTTTCAGCTCCTCGTGTTTTTACATCTGTTACTTAGACTTGGCATGTCTTGCCTTAAAACCTGTTTAGTTATAGCTGTCATCTCTCCATGTATAATTTTTTTTTTAGATGGAATTTCACTCCGTTGCCCAGACTGGAGTGCAGTGGTGTGATTTTGGCACTGCAACTCCGCCTCTTGGGTTTAAGCAGTTCTCCTGCTTCAGCCTCCCAAGTAGCTAGGATTACAGGCCTGCCGCACTCCGCCTGGGTAATTTTTGTATTTTTAGTAGAGGTGGGGGTTTCACCATATTGGCCAGGCTGATCTCAAACTCTGAAGTGATCCACCCAGCTCAGCCTGTCAGAGTTCTGGGATTGCAGGCATGAGCCACTGTGCCGAGCTGTTCCTATATAGGAATTCTAATACATTAGTTGATATTTCTTATGCATGCATTCTTTGCCTTGAAAGACAAAATGAAATAATTATTTGTAACTGTAGTTCGTTGTATAGGAATTCTAATGCAGTTCACATAAAATTTTGTTCCTAATTTGATACACATTTTTTCTAGCAATTTTTCTTCCTTTTAGTTTTATCAGTAACCCTCACTTAAACAGTGATACAGATATAAATGTATATTATCTCAAATGTTTACCTTTATGAAATCTCCCACTTAAAAAGTAAGATTATGGTTATTTTATTTAATACTACCTCTTTCTAATAGGTGGTAATTTGGTAAAAAATATCATATATAGATTACAATAGTGTTTTCATTTTAAATGATGGTATCAGGACAATGGGAAAGTACAGATTGATTAGTAAGATGAAGATGAGGAATTTGAACACTGAAATCCATACAGAAACACCTGTATAATCATTAAAGACAGCGCAGATTGAAATCTGAGCTTCCTAGGGATTGAAGCAAAAATGGAAATACTGTATAAGTAGTTCAAATATCATTGTGTTATGAACTCTAAAGTGGTTAGTGAGAAGAGTAGCAAACAGTGTTCTCAGTAACAGCTCTTCAGAAAGTGTTTTTTACATTGCATTTTCTTACAGCATCCCTCATTATAGAAGCCAAGGGTATTATGTATGAAAAGTAAGATGATGACGGAAATATATCTCGTTTTCCTTTTGCCCATTTGTCAGAATTAATGGTAAGCACCATCTCTCAGACTAATGCAAGATCTAAGCCTAATAAATTGCCTAGATTAGAAGAAGTTATAAAGGATTTTGATCTGTAAGTCTTCCTATTGAGCTACATAGAATAAGAGTAAGAGATAATGGGAGTTGTTGCCTACATAGAACATGATCATTTAATTTGTTTAGTGTTATCTGCAGGAATTTGCCTGTATCACATGCTATTAAATATTTGAAAGATAATTTCAGAACGGATAACTTCTACCTCTTCCACCATCCATTCAAGACACATTGACCCAAACTTACAAGTGAAATAAAAAGCACATTTCCAAATGAAAAATATTTTTTAAATATGTTAGTTATGCCAAATTTCGCTTGTCTTAAGTGAAGTTGAGACAAACTGGATTGGATTAACTAGGTATGAGGCAGTTCATTCCAGAGAAGGACTTCGTAATAATTTGTTTTCTCTGTTTGATAGGGAGCTATAAATAAAAGTTTTAGTTCATTGACCTAGTAACCTGTGTCCACTTGAGAATCAGGGATGAGCCTGAGTTGTAATCAGTAGAAGATAAAACCAACATATTGTGGCCCTATTAATTTAAAACATAAAATTTTGAATTAGAGTCAGATTATCTGGTATTTTATAAAAAACAAGGTTTTTAGTTGCCTGGACATACAGTTGTATGTTCAAATGGAACTTTCTTTTCAGTAAGCCAGTATCTGCTTAATATAGTTTTATGGCATTCATGTATTCAGATTTTTGTTAAGGCTGTTACAGAATTTAGTACAGCCTAGTAGAAAGTTCCGCTTATATCCGCAGCCCACATTGTCTAGTAATCAGCAGCTGGGAAAATCAGAGTTAGAACTAAAGTATACTGATCGAGTATTATAATTAGTAATGGCCATATGTTTGAAATATGACTTCCGGCCAGGTACAGTGGTTCACCCCTCTAATCCCAGCACTTTGGGAGGCTGAGGTGGGCAAATCACTTGAGGTCAGGAGTTCAAGACCAGCCTGGCCAACATTGTGAAACCCTGTCTCTACTAAAAATATGAAAATTATTTGGGTGGTGATACATGCTTGTAATCCCAGCTACTCAGGAGGCTGAGGCAGGAGAATCACTTGAACCCAGAAGGTAGAAGTTGCAGTGAGCCAAGATCGCACCACTGCACTCCAGCCTGGGCAACAGAGGGAGACTCGGTCTCAAGAAAAAGAAATAGTACTTCTTTCAAACCCAGTCTGATTTTTTCTTTGGCCCTTTTGGTCTGTGATCTGTGATGCTTTGCAGAATATAGTATCTTTATTTCTTTTTCTGAGAGGGAAAATGTGCCTATATGCATATACAATATTGCATGTAGTTTAAGAAAATTACATGCAAAATTTTCTGTGCACACACATTATGAAATCCCAGATTACTGTCCCTACATATTTGGTGCCCCTCCCAGTGTGAGGCTCATACTTCCCTGTACTGATCATCAGACTCAGCTACATGACTTCTTTTAGCCAGTAAAATGTTAATGAAAAGTTTCTATGGCTTTTATGACCAGAAACTTTTAAGAGCTATTGTGTGGTTCCGTTCCTCTTTTCCCTTTTCAGTGATACCCACAGTGTTCCATTTAGGGCCCCTCCTTCATTCTGAGTTCCTGAAATGAAGATACCTGGAACAGAGCTGCTGTCTACTCTCAGTAGGCCTATAATGTGATCAAAACAAACTATTGTTATGAAACCTGTAAATTTTAGGGTCATTTGTTTTTAGCCTAAGCTGACTGATAATAAGAACCCTAGGTTAAGAAGATTTGTTTTAGAGCTAAGTATTTTACCTTTTTTTTGCTGGAGTGCAGTGGTACAATCATGGTTCACTGTAGCCTCACCCACCCATGGTTCACTGTAGCCTCACCTCACCAGGCTCAGGTGATCTTCCTACCTCAGCCTCCTGAGTAGCTGGAACTTCAGGCGTACACCATCGTGCCTGCCCAATTGTGTATTTTATGTGGAGAAAGGATTTCACCGTGTTGTCTACATTGGTCTTGAACTCCTGAGCGCAAGCTACCTGCCCACCTTGGCTCCCCAAAGTGCTAGGATCACAGGCATGAGCCACCATGCCTGGCCCCAACATTTTTCTATTAGTCATTAAAAAATATATTTAATTTTTTTTTTATGAGGGGCACCTGCATTCTCTGCCATCCTCAGAATAATCCTACACAGGATTATTATACCCTTAAACTTTTAATATTATACCCCTAAACTTTCCTGTTTGTTCTTTACATTCATTTAACATATATCTGACCAATAATTTCTTTACTGATATGCACATTCAATAATGCAGTTTTCAAAACTTTTATATAGTAAGTGCTTTTATCTCTGTTTAAATCAGGGTCTTACCTTAATGGCTTTCAATGCACAGACATCTTGTATTAGGAGATTTTTATTTTTGTTTTTACATTTGAAATCACATGCCTTCAAGTGAGACTTGCACTTGCCAGTTAGCCACAATGAGTAGCACTCCCTGTTGTGTTAGGCCACCTAATTTAACACATTTATGATACCTACCCGGTCCCTGAAAACTTTTGTATTTGTATCCCCAGGGTTGGCTTGTTAGTCTGCATTGTTAATGAAGCCGAGGACTTTGGTATAATTCACACCGGAGAAACTATTTTCACTGCCCTAGTCTCAACCTGACAACTTTTAAAATTGCATGCAAGGTGTGAGAAGAGGAATAGCAATCATAGTTAATTCAAGATTTACTCTATGTGAGGTACTGTTCTAGGACTTTCACATGTATTATCTAATCTACAAAATAATTTTATAAGGTAGGTAGTAGTAGTATTTTCATTTGTGGGGAGAAAACTAAAGCAAGAGAAGTTAAGTAATTTGCCCAAGGTCACACAGCTATTAACAGATAGAGCCAGGATTTGAACTCAGGCAGGCTGATTACACACACTATTCTGCAATAGGATATGTAGGTTATTATGCATGAGCTTTTCTCACTAGTGCAGAAATCTTTTGTATCTGTAGTTGACAGTCTTTATGTGAAGATAGATACCTTTTAGGAATTGTGAATTATATAAACATTATGTATTCTGATACCTTGGATTCACTGCGTAAAAATTAGTCCATTACCCTAATCTTGTGAAGATCATTGTCATCTTCTCTGAACATCCTCCTGATATACTTCAATAGATGTAAGCAGAAAGTGTTAGTAACCCATCATTTCATCCTTCAAAAAAAATTTATCTTAGAAGTTTAAACCACTACTTGATCTTTTACTCTTTGCGAAAGAGACTCCCATACACCCCCACCCCCGCTGCCCGTACCCCCTCACCACCCCCACCCTTTCATTGAACACTTTTGAGAAGGCAATCCATTCTTTTTTTTTTTTTTTTTTTTTTTTCGCAACCTCCATTTCCCTGATTCAAACGATTCTCATGCCTTAGCCTCCTGAGTAGCTGGGATCACATTGCACACCACCACGCCTGGCTAATTTTTGTATTTTTAGTAGAGATGGGGTTTCACAACGTTGGTCAGGCTGGTCACCTAAGGTGATCCACCCGCCTCAGCCTCCCAAAGTGCTGGGATTACAAGCATGAATCACCTTATCCTGGCCAAGAAGGCAATTCATTCTTTGCTGACCTCGAACTCCTGGGCTTAAGCAATCCTGCCACCTCAGCCTTTCTAGTAGCTGGGTGATAAGATGTGGCTGTGTCCCCACCCAAATCCTCATCTTGAATTGTAGTACCCATAATCCCCACATATCATGAGATGGACCCGGTGGGAGGTAATTGAATCACAGGGGTAGTTACCCCCATGCTGTTCTCGTGAAAGTGAGTTCTCACAAGATCTGATGATTTTATAAGCAACTTTTCCCTGTTTGCTTGGCACCTCTCTCCTGCCACCTTGTGAAGGACATGTTTGCTTCCCCTCCACCATCATTGTGAGTCTCCTGAGGCCTTCCTATCCGTGCGGAACTGTGAGTCAGTTAAACCTCTTTTCTTTATAAGTTACCCAGTCTCAGATATTTCTTCATAGCAGCATGAGAATGGACGAATACACTCGAACTATAGGCATGCACCACTGTGCCCAGCTGACATTCTTAAAATATAGCATATTGTATTTCTTGAGTTTGTGCTGAACGTTTGCAAGTTTTATCTTAAGGGAAAATGTATCTCAAGAGTTAATATCACCACTCTAAGTTGAATTTACTGAAACAGATGCGGTGATCAGCTTAGTAGCAGAGCTTAAATGAAGGAGACCTGAAGATCTATAGTGTGTGGTCCTGGTATGAGATGATGAGGCTGAGAACTGAGTAGAAATATTCAGGGAGTGTTGAGGGAGTATTTAGAAATAGCTCATTAAGTCAGGAGCTGCCTTTGTGGATAGAAGGAAGCGAGAACAAATAGTACCAGGTTGTAAGAGCATAGGTGGGCAAGAGCAGTCCCACCTGTGCTCTACCCAGTCCCACCACCATCAAAAGAGAGGTGCTGATGGGAGTTACTTTTTTTTGTCTTTTCTCCTGTCACATCTGCACCGTGAAACAAAAGACTAATAGCATTAGGACTGTGGATACAATCATAAAAACAGTCAGTGATCTAAAAAGGGGGATGGTAACCTGCTGTTTTTTCTAATTTATTCCCAAATGTTTTCCTGCTTCTCTATTCTGTTGTCACTGATGTCTTTATGGAACATTCAAAGCCTTAGGTCTGGGCTAAAATATTCCAACTCCAGCCTCTCCAGCAGTTACATTCATGCCCCATCTGTGCCATTGGAGTAATTCATGAAAGACACTAAGGACTAATGGCTTAAGGGGAAGTCTTTAGATGATACCAAGGATCACCTGTAAACAAATAGAAGTTTCTTGTTTTGTTTTTAGGCTCTAACTTGCCTATTTTATTTTGTCAGCTTTACCCAGATTTTCCACAACATGCCAGACTACCGTTCATTTTGATGGTTGAACTGTATGTATATATGCACATACATCATAAAGTGCATATTTCATTAGAACTAGATTAATGCCACAGTATTCAGAAAACTTCTCCCTGTGTTTTCAAAAAATTGACATTTTGTGGTTAGACTGAAATAAGGTAAATGTACCTTTTTGTAATACTAATGGATTGTTAGATATTTGCTGTAATGCTAACATTGTTAATTTATGCCCTGTAAATGATTGTGAAACACTGTTACAGGGAAAACGGTATAGTCTGCACAATAAATGCTGTATAAGAAACAAGCCTTACTCCAAATAATTTTTTTGCTAGTTCACACTTCTGAGTAGTAGGCTCTGTAGGTGTGAAGAGTCTAGAGAATGTATAATTTCGGTGATAAACGAGATTATAAAGTAATCTTAATTGCTGAAAAGAGTAAGCTTTATCAACTTCATATTTTCTCTTCTTGCCTGTTTTTGCAAAACATATTTGAGGATGTGCTTTTGGGAGCCAATCTAATGTTACTTGTATTATTCTCAAATAAAAAGTTTTGTGGTTTGAATCTAAGCAAGCAGGAAGTGATTTGAAAGACCTTTTAAGTCCTTTGAGGACAGACTACTCATGATGAATAATAAGGAAGAAATTTTTATATGTGCAGGGATAATTTATGAAACCCAAACATCTATTTATTGACAGGGTGCTTAATATTTCTCCTGTATGTAGGTGCACTCTTGCTTCCTATAAAAACATTTTGGAGCAATTTAAAATCCATTAACATCTGTAAGAGAACTAATATTCTTCAACTTTGTGTGTTCGTCAGTATCCAATATGTTAAATTCAACAAATTTATATTGTATGTTATGTGGCAGGCATTTTGCTAGGAGCTGAGACACACCGTGAATAAGACATTCATTCATCCAACAAGTATTTAATAAAGTGCCTTCTATGGGTAATCTCAAGGACTTCCCTTAGGAAGTAGTGTGTATGTTAAGAGTTCAAATATGAGTAGGATTTAACAAGGTGAATATGAGGATAAAAATATCTTCCATGTGTCATGATTAAAGTACCCTATGTTGACAGCCAGGCACAATTGGCTCATGCCTGTAATCCCAGCGTGATTATAGGCACGAGGCCAAGCCAGGGGTATCATTTGAAGTCAGGAGTTTGAGCTTGGCCAACATAGTGAAACCTTGCCTCTACTAAAAATACAAAACTTAGCCGGATGTGGTAGTGTGCACCTGTGATCCCAGCTACTCGGGAGACTGAGGCAGGAGAATTGCTTGAACCTGGGAGGTGGGAGGTTGCAGTAAGCTGAGATCATGCCACTGCAGTCCAGCCTGGGCGATAGAGTAAGACGCCATCTCGGGGCGGGGGGAGGGGGAGAGAATAGAAAAGTACCCCATGTTGAGAAAGAGCATACAGTGTCTGAAAAACCAAGAGCACTGGAAAAGGAGCTAAAGCAAGAGAGGGAGAGGAGGAGCAGTGGCATCAAATGTGGCTGAAGAAATAGCCAGCAGCCAGTTCTAAGTTCTAGGCCATGGTTAGGATTTGGGATCTGGTTGTAAAGGCCAAGAGAGGCCATTCAAGGATTTAGGCAGGGAAGTTATGTTATCAGAATTTGTTTTCTTATAATATATATTTTTTTGCAATCACTGGTTACATTGTAGAGAGTGGATCAGACTGAGCCAAGAGAGCACACAAAGATTTCAAGTAAGATGTTATAGAGGCTGGGCATGGTGTCTCATGCCTGTAATCCTGGCACTTTGGGAGGCCAAGGCAGGCAGATCACTTGAGGCTGGGAGTTTGAGACCACCCTGGCCAACATGGCAAAACCTTGTCTCCACTAAAAATATAAAAATTAGCCGCACGTGGTGGTACACCCCTATAGTTGTAGCTACTCAGGAGGCTGAGGCATAAGAATCGCTTGAACCCAGGATGCAGAGGTTGCAGTGAGCTGAGATGGGGCCACTATACTCCAGAGTGAGACTCTGTCTCAAAAAAAAAAAAAGAAAAAAGATGCTAGCGAAGAAGCCTGACAGATGATGATGGCTTAGACTAGAGTGGTAGTGGAGAAGTAGATAGATTCAAGAGATACTTAGGAGTTGTAAGTGACTAGAATTGGTGATTTGGGAGATATAAAATTAAGAAGGGAGAACGTGGAGTTCATGATAATTCCTGGCTTCTGGCTTTATTCTCTAGGTGAATGTTGATGCCATCTCTTCAGATGGGAAGAAGGGCAGAAGACAAGGTCCATTTTATTTTTGAGGTGTTACTCAAATTGCAGATTCATGGACATAAATAGAAAACACAGGATAGGAGTCATTTATTATCATTAGGATATATACATGGGTGTGTGTGTGCGTGTGTGTGTGTGTTGTATATGTATATATCATTAGGAGGATATATACATGGGTCGGTGTGTGTGTGTGTGTGTGTGTGTGTGTGTGTGTGTGTGTTGTATATGTGTATATTTTGACCTTATTTGAAAGCACACAGGCTGGGCATGGTGGCTTACACCTGTAATCCCAGCACTTTGAGAAACCAAGGTGGGAAGATCTCTTGAGTCTAGGAGTTCAAGACCAGCCTGGGCAACATAGTGAGACTCCATCTCTACCAAAAAAAAAACACAATTTTTTTTAGAGTAGCTGGGTGTGGTGGTATGCATCTGTAGTCCCAGCTACTCAGGAGGCCGAGGTGGGAGCATCACTTGAGCCCAGGAAGTAAGTCAAGGCTGCAGTGAGCCATGTTCATGCCACTATACGCCAGCCTGGGCAGCAGAGTAAGACCCTCTCTCAAAAAAATAAAGAAAGGAAGCACACAAAAACAAAGCAGTGTTATTCAATCCGTCTATTCTGAGATCAGTGAAGATAGTCTGATTTTTAAAATTAACAAAAATAATCTTTTCTCTCTCTCTCTTTTTTTTTTTTCTTTGAGACGGAGTCTCGGCTTTGTCACTCAGGCTGTAGTGCAGTGGCATGATCTCAGCTCACGGCATCCTCTGCCACCTGGGTTCAAGCAATTCCCCTGCCTCAGCCTCCTGAGCATCTGGGACTATAGGCATGCACCACCATGCCTGGCTAATTTTTTTGTATTTTAGTGAGGTGGGGTTTCACCATGTTGGCCGGGATGGTCTTCATCTCCTGACCTTGTGATCCGCCTGCCTTGGCCTCCCAAAGTGCTGAGATTACAGGCGTGAGCCACTGCACCCAGCCAAAAATAATCTTTAAAAGAAAAGCAAAAATTAATAAAAATAATTTTTTTAAAAAAAGAAGATAGTCTGATTTTTAAAGAGAAGGAATCGCCATGAGAGGTTGGGTGAGAATATGATAGGGTAAAGGTGTTTTGCTTTTGCTTTTTAAAGGAGCTAGAAGACAATATTCGTGAAAGGACACCTAAGTAAACTTAGTCACATTCAATAGATCCCAGTTTGTCACATAAGCTACCACATATGCATAAGGTAAATGCATATAACAAGGTTTTCATAGTAACCAAGTCTATAAGTGCACTGGTTCTTGCTAACTCCTGTTTAACCAGTTTATTCTTGCTGAGGCTGTTAAGCCTGATTAACATCCAACTACCAGAATTTTATTAAGATTTTAATGAGAAGGCTGGAAGTCTGGTTTATGAATTGGCTGACTACTAATGGCTTTGTAGTTTTTTAAAATAAGATGTTCAAGTTTTGTGGTTGAAATCAGAGTGGGAGACAATGCAGCTTTAGAAACCTAGAAATGTTTCTATGAATGGAAGCTGTCGCCTGTTATGGACATAAATTGGGAGGAGAGGGGATGGTGAACAGAACCCTCTTCTGTTAAAGGAGACCTTTATACAGTGTCTTGTATGAACCAAACTCTTGAGATACGGGAAATGAATTTTTATTTTTAAATGGATTGAGAAACAAAACAAACCTTTTCCATTTTTTAAAATTTGACTACTTGAAACATGAAGTATTTTATGGTGTGAAATACCAAACTAAAGCTTCCAGTGGGTACATGGGGTTTGGAGACAGAATGGAAATGTGGAAACCAGCAGTGTACCCCATGCAGGCTACGAGCTGTTGCATTTTAGGAAGCTGGGAGGTGGTTGCTTCAGTTGTGCATGGTATAGGGGGAAGAGCACAAATTAAGTTAAGAGTCAAATAAACCTGAGTCTCAAACCCTAGCTCTAGCATTTTTGAGGAGAGAGCAGCTGCCCAAGCTTGCTATACACACTGTTGTCTGCTGACATGTGGTGATGACATCTACTGCCCAGTTTATTTTGAGGGCTAAATGAGAAAATGAATGCAAAGCCCCTGCCAGAGTGCCTGACTCATAGGAGGCACTTAACTCTTAGTTTCTCTTTCACTTTGAATTTGATTTCCTTTATACCCAGCTTTAGTGTCTACAATGATGACAGAAGCCTTATTAGTGAGCCCAAATAGTCTTAATGAGTGAGTTGGAACAAGCACAGTTGAATTTCTCATCTCTACTTACTGATTGTGAAAATAAAAATTCACAGGTATTAAGCACTTTATCTCTTAGAAATGCTGACCCACATGATGCTAAGAGTACCCTTAAAGACACACAAAACAATTTATGAAATGTTTAAGATAACAGCTGATAAATACTTTTAAACATAATCCAGTGATGGACTTTCTACAGGAGAACATTAGCCACTTATTTATCCAGTTAACATTTATTGAGAACCATCTTTTGTCCTGGATCGTGAATAATGTAGGAGACTGACAAGTGAACAGATGATTCTTCTATACCATAGTAAGTCTTGTGCTATGGGAAATTGCAGAGTGCTTTGCCAAGAGAATTTGGTAATATGCAACAAATGCTTTAAAAATGTGCATCCTCTGTTACCAGTTGATCTACTTCTGTGATATAACTTGAGGAAGCTCAATGGAATCTTTTTTATAATAGTGAAAAGTTGGTAAGTGAAAATGTGTAACAATAGTGGATTGTTTAATTCATGTATCATAAATGAATGAGACTGCGTACTCATTAGTGATCACTAATTTATATTTGACAAAAATGAAGCATTCAGGATACCTTGCTAAGAGAAAAAAAAAGGTTATGGAAAAGTGTTAAAAAGAAGTAATTTGTTTTCAATGAGAGAAAAAGTTTAGCCAAATTACCAAAATTCTTTCTAAATTATTTTGAAGAAATCATTCTGAAAGACATATTTTTGTCATAATCTAGAAGTGGGGTTGGGTTTCAAAGCATCTTGCCAAATCGGCATAGTACATCTGCGAGATAAGCAATGGGACATGAGCATATCAGAGTGAGCATTGCGTAGTGGCTAGATAAGGTGTTCTAGAGAGACCACCCAGGTTAATGGGCTTGTGAAGCAGGACGGGACAAAGTGTTTTCATAGTCCTCCCTATTTCAGGTGCATCTTGTAGTAAGAAGATTGACACGTGAAAAATCATTCTGAAAACATTTGAGAAAAATATGCCAGTGAGCATGTGAGCAGCCAGTCTCAGGGCTGGTTATTTTGGCTGCACTAGCACTATTAGGTCACTTTATCTTGTGGAGACATTCCATTTCTGGGTACTAAAGGTTTCAAGCTTAACTTTGTTGAGAAATTATTTTTCCCCTTAGTTGATAATAAGGTGAGTTGCCAAGATCTGGGCTGCTGGTTCACTCAGTTTCAAAGCATCTTGCTTTGAAAGTTCATTAAAGTTCAGAGTTTTTTAAACTCAGTTTTTACAAGTAACAGTTTACTGTGGAGAAGCTTTAGTCACATAAACCTCTTTTAGACTCACAACTTTATTCAAAGACAAATTTAAGACCTTTGGATATACCATTAACTCAACCAACTTAGAAATTAATTATTCCTAAGTTTTTTTCTCGTTTAGAGAGATGGATAAGCTTGGAGATTCCTAGTTTTCTAATTTATGTGAGAATTATACAATATATCAAGGGAACAGACCTTCACTGTATCTGAATCAGATGAAGTGGCTGTTTCTGGACCTTTCATCTTCTGCTCTCCAGTGTAGAATGATGGGAGGCAGGCTCTGTGCCTCATATTTTGTTGTTTACTTCTTTACGTGTAATATAAATCTGTTCCCCTTCATTTTCGGAATAGACTTCTGAGAATTTCTTTCTTTTGGGCAGTAATCCGAAGTTGGTTGCTAATTCCAAAGGTCAGGTTATGACTCCATTCCTCTGCTGACTGGAACTTGAATCTTATAGAGAGGTGCTGGTAGCAAACCAAATGTGTCTCTAACCTGCTCAGCCCCTGCAGTCATAGCCATCCGACCAATCATTAGCAAGGAGAGTGGGATTCAGAAAGAAAGGCAGCCGGGCACGGTGGCTCAAGCCTGTAATCCCAGCACTTTGGGAGGCCGAGGCGGGTGGATCACAAGGTCAAGAGATCGAGACCATCCTGGTCAACATGGTGAAACCCCGTCTCTACTAAAACTACAAAAAATTAGCTGGGCATGGTGGCGCGTGCCTGTAATCCCAGCTACTCCGGAGGCTGAGGCAGGAGAATTGCCTGAACCCAGGAGGTGGAGGTTGCGGTGAGCCGAGATCGTGCCATTGCACTCCAGCCTGGGTAACAAGAGTGAAACTCCGTCTCAAAAAAAAAAAAAAAAAAAAAAAAAAAAAAAAAAAAAAAAAGAAAGGCATAAGAGAATAAGAACTACGATGCAAATATCAGGGCCAAAATGAAGAGATAACTCTTACTGCCCCTTTCTTGAAGTTAGGAAAATACCTTTACTTCTTAATTCTGTCATTGTTGAGTACTCACATGCTAGGTTCTTCATATACATTATCTTAATTGACCCACATTATCCTGAGAGGTATAAATAACCAGCTCCCTTTGTTTTTTGCCCCAAAAGATTAAACAATTTGCTTTTAGCTATATGCCTAGTAAATCAAGGATTTAAATCCAGGTCTAACTCTAAAGCTCTTTGTATTGCACAGACTTTGGCATGGAAGTTAGAAGACTGCTAACTTTGAATTTCTGGTAAGTTGTAGTAATTTTCTCAGCTCTTGCTCTCTCTATCTGTAAAATAAGAGGATTGAGCTGAATTTTAAAGTCATTACTGGCTGTAACATTCTGTGATTCCTGGATTCTGTTTCAGATTCAAGTACAGAATGTATAAGAGCTTCGACTCCTCTCTTTGTGAGCAGCCAGTTGAATTTGTATGTTAGCCTGATGATGTTATGACATCATCAGCCTGTGCAGATATAGAAAAGGCAAAGAAGGAGTGTGGGTTAAAAGAAGGTACCCTCTGTCAACTGCTTATTCCTAAAAGAATACCTGAAGTTCTGAACTGCCAGTTCACAAAAGAAAACTTCAAAGTACCTGAGCATGAAAGGAGCATGGCAAGCATGGGCTGAAGAGCGTATGGGTGGAACCTGGTATTAATAATTGTCTTTAGACACCAACATCCTTTACCTTCAAAGGGTTTATTGTGCCTGAGTGAGTGAGTTTCCGTATATGCATCTGTCTCCATGCATTGGGATTGTGCTAAATGGTACAATGATGACTCAGTTTCCATTCTTTCAGGACTGTATAACATTTCCAATGAAATGTTAGATACTTGTGGGAGGGACACAGTGATTATTGACATAAGAGAGCTAATGAGATGACATGACATAGAAGAAGCATTATTGCAGTATTTTTATTCCATTGATATAGTACCTTTTTCTTGAAGGTGCTGTACAAATAACACTGAGGTAATAAGGCATTTTTAAAATGTCAAAACATGGAAGAACAAGAAAGTGGCTAGGAGAAATACACAGAAAAGAAGCAGTGGGAGCTTTAGAGCACTGATCACCTTAGCAGTTACTAACTGGCTACATTCATTGCACTCACTAATGGTGCTAGAAATGGCTAGAGGTTTGACATGGAGGTCTCTTCGTTGGGCCATTCTGGTGATCACAACGCGACATCCTGTTGTGAATGCAGACCATGGGCTTTGTTGTCAAATGGACCTGTCCTTGCTACTTATTAGCTGTTAACTTGGAACAAATTACCTAAACTTTCTGAACCTAAATTCCTTTATCATTAAAATGATGTTACTTATACCTACCTTATTAGGGTTTCCCTGAGTATTAACATAAATAAGTCATACACATAAAACATTTAGTTCAGTGCCTGGCATATAATAAATGCATCATAAATGCTACCTATTCTTATGCTTAGAATATGTCAAAAGGCAGTGATTCTGATGAAGTTACGGAGTATGATATCAACACTTCCCTGTGGTTCGAATGCTATATCAAGTTGTAAGGATCTTGTACTTCTCGGAATTAATATAATCTGTACTTCATAGAGTAGATTAGATTTTTAAAATATGTAGAGAATATAGAAAATAATCACACTGAGATACCTACCAACAGCTTAAGAACTAAAAAAAATTACGGAACAGGATAGAAGACCCGTTCTTCTCCTTATTTTTCCCTTGGCTTGAAAGAGGTAGCCTCTATCCTAAATCTAACCTCTATCCTGAATTCCTTGAGTGTTTTTATCTTGTAATTATTATCATTCATGTATCCATAAACAATATATGGTATTCTTAACATATTTTAAATTTTTATATAAGTATTATAATACTGTGTACCTTTTTCTGTAGCTTGCTTGCTTTTCTCTCTCAATATGCTTTTTGAGATTTTTCTGTTTTACTTGTAGCCTTATTCACTTAATCGCTGTAGAGCATTTTAAAACCAAGTTTCTATTAATGGACGTTACCTGTCTTTGGATATTTTTGTGTGCCTGTCACCACACCACCCTTCCTCAATCTAGCATGTAACTGCTATTCTGAATTACATTAATATTTGGGGGCTTTGAAAAGGTTTAAGACCAGGTGCAGTGGCTCATGCCTGTAATACCAGCACTTTTGGAGGCCAAGGCAGGCAGATCATGAGGTCAGGATTTCAAGACCAGCCTGGCTAACGTGGTGAAACCCCATCTCTACAAAAGTACAAAAATTAGCCAGGCATGGTAGCGTGTGTATCTAGGGATTAGATGGCTGGGGTGTAGGTAGTGTACGCACTTGTAATCCGAGCTACTTGGGAGGCTGAGGCAGGAGATTTAGCCTGAACCCAGGTGGGAGAAGTTGCAGTGAGCCAAGATCATACCACTGCACTCCAGCCTGGGTGACATAGCAACTCTCTATCTCAAAAAAAAAGGGAGTGGGGCTTAAGCATACAAATCCCAAAACAGTATATCTGAGTTTTGACTGTTATTAAGGTTTATATAAAATAGCACAATCTACCGTTATTTAGTGGCTTGCTTTTTTCCCTCAACTTCATGATTGTGAGATTCATTCATGTTGATGTATGTGACAATAGTTGTTTCCATTATGTACATTATTCCATTGTTTGTGCCATTATTTATAGACCTTAAGGCTTTTTCTGACTTAATATTCTTGTACATGTCTCTTTGAATATGTGTGTTGAGTTTCTCTCAGGTGTATATCTAGGGATTAGATGACGGGTGTAGGTAGTGTATGTGTATTTTTATCTTTACTGGATATTGATATGTAATAATTTCATTAATTATAAGTATTTTATAATTTGATTTCACCCATGAGTTTAGAATGTTTTTGTTTATTTTTTGGGGGAATTTCCAAGTATATAGAATTTTTTTCTTAGTAGTATTTAACTCAGTTGCCCTATGGTCAGGCATTGTCTCTATCTTAGTAATTCTTTGGCATTTCTTGAGACTTTTGGTTTGTATTCTAATATGTGGTCAAGATTTAGCCAGGTTTTAATCACTTTTGTAAATATTCCATGTGCTTGAAAATGATTCATTCTCTAATTGTTGTATACTTGGTCTTTGTATGCTTATTATTTTGTGTGAGAGGTATATTAAAATCGTCCCCTGTAGGAAATTTGTCAGTTTCTTGTGAATATAACCATTTTTGCTTTAAGTGCAATCGGCCCTTGAACGACAGAGTTTGAACTTTGTATGCCTGCTTTATACTTGGGGATTATAGGACTCCCTTGCATATACCCGAATCTGCATACTCAAATCCATCAATCTGCACTGCAGAACCATCGTATATGGAAAGTAGACCTTCCATATATGAGTTTTGCATCCCGTGAATGTTGTGTTTTTGATCTGCATTTGGTTGGAAAGAATCTGCGTATAAGTGGACCCACACGGTTCAAACCCATGATGTTCAAGGATTAACTGTACTTTAACATTTTGTTTATCCTTTCATATTTATGTTTTTATTATGTCCCTTGTAAATTGAATATAACTTGACTTTACTCCAAATTGTCTATCTTTTAGCTGATAAATTCAGTCTGTTTACATTTATTACCATTACTGACTTATTTATACTTACTGCTACCATCTTGTTATGTTTTCTCTTTACTCTGCTGCTTTCTGTGCCGCCTTTTTTCTTACGACCTTTCCTTCTGAAAAGTTTGAAAAACTGTTCTTTATTCCCTTTTCCCTTCAACTGATTACCCTTAAATTTTTAACATGCATCTCTGGCTTTGCAGAGCCGAACAATTAAAATCAGTATGTCTGCATGCTTCTGAATAATAAGAGACCTTGGAAAACTTTTAACTCCAGTCACCTTCCAGTAATCTTAAATGTTTTTGACCGGTGTTTTACTTCCATGGTTTTTTAATCACCCAGATCAGTCTTTTATTATTGCTGTTGTTGCATTTAACTTTTTATCAACTTTCATTGTTTTCTAATCCTCAGAGACAGTGAACTCCTTAATTAAGCTGATTTTCTGTTTTTCTTCAGATTTTCAAAAGAAACAACCAGACGATGATTCCGCTCCAAGTACAAGTAACAGCCAATCAGATTTGTTTTCTGAAGAGACCACCAGTGACAACAACAATACCTCGATAACCACGCCAACTCTTAGTCCCAGCCAGCAGCCGCTTCCGACAGAACTGAATGTAACTTCACCAAGTAAAGAGGAGTGTAAGTGCCTAGCTTCTGAGGGTGGTAGAGAGAGCAGCTTAAGAACCTTGGCATAAGCATCTTGGTAATGCCGGAAAAAAGCAGCACTTCTTTTATTTTTTATTTTTTTTATTTTTATTTTTTTTTCTTTACAACAGTCAAGACTTTCTATCAAGTAACAACAGCACTTCTTTTAATTCAAGATAAGTGTCCACATACAACGCCCAAGCCCAGCAAGTTAGAGAATAAGTTTCAGACATCCCTGAAGAGATAGCCTTTTATACCTGTCAAAATATGTGAAGTTTTGAACCAGTCTAGAGAGCAGTGGTTCTCACCTATGGCTGTACATTAGCATACAGTGGGGATTTTTAAAACAATTTAAATCTTTAGCACCATTCCCTAATTCTCATTTAATTGATCTGGAGGGAAGCCCAGAGATCCGTTATTTTTAATTCTGCAGAGGATTCTAATGTACAGCAAAGGACCAGTAGGGATTCTAACCCTAATTTAGGAGCCTTGAATTGAAACCTTACCTCTGTCACTAACTAGGCTTTGACTGTTTCTAAGCATTCAACTGAGGTAACACTATATTTCTTAGAACATAGGGTTTTTAAAGGAAGGAGGAGATGGTATTATTCTTCTGTAAGTCTTCAGTGTTAGAATGCTATTATGTAGGTGATATAGAAGTTTATTTTCTACTTAATATATTTTTTTTTGAGATGAAGTCTCACTCTGTTGCCCAGGCTAGAGGGCAGTGGCTCCATCTCAGCTCATTGCAACCTCCGCCTCCTGGGTTCAAGCAATTATCCTGCCTCAGCCTCCTGAGTAGCTGGGATTACAGGTGTCTGCCATCATCCCTGGCTAATTTTTGTATTTTTAGTAGAGACAGGGTCTCACTGTGTTGGCCAAGCTGGTCTTGAACTCCTGACCTGAAAACTGATACTATTTGTTAAAAATTATAGGGATATTATGACATAGCAGGTTTTGCCTTTTAAAAGCTCTGCTTGGCCAAGGCAGAAGGATTGCTCAAATCCAGGAGTTTGAGACCAGCCTAGGCAACATGGTGAGACACTGTCTCTACCCAAAAAAAAAAAAAAAAAAAAAAAAAATTAGCCAGGCATGGTGGTGTGTGTTTGTCATCCCAGCTGCCTGGGAGGCTGAGGCAGGAGATCTCTTGAGCCCAAGAGTTCAAGGTTACCGTGGATTATGGTCTAACCGTTACACTGCAGCCTGGTGAGACCTGGTCTTTTTTTTTTTTTTTTTTTTAAAGCTAAGTTGAAATTTAGTATTTCAAGTTTAACGAATATCAAGAAGCACAGGTTAGAATGTTTTGTGTTCTGTTTACTAACTTTCGAAAGGTTAGCAGGAAACAGATAGATACTTACCTAAATCTATCTCAGTATTTGGTAATACTGAGACTATTAAATAAGCAAGGTCATAGTCCTTGTCCTCAAAGAATTTGAAGGGGAAATTAAATATATTTGTTACAGTATATAATGGTTATCAACCAGGAGTGATCTTCCACCCAACAGCCCCAGAACATTTGATGGTGTCTGGAGGCCAGGGATGCTGCTAAATGTCCTAAATGTCCTACATCACATAGGACAGTCCTTTGCAACAAAAAATTATTCAACTCGCAGTGCCAGTAAAATGCTGAGCTTGAGAAACTCTGATACATGTTTGCCTATACCCATGTTAATGGTCCTTATATATTAAAGAGAGCAAGTGTTGAAGGACATTGACTTAACTGAGGAAGTGGTATTAAAGATGGATAGAAGGTGGTGAAGAGACATGCTAGACAGAGTAGAATGAGCTGTAGAAGGAAAGTTGTATGGAGTTTCTCAATGGCAAATGACTCTCTTAGGGCCATTTATGGAAGAGAATGAAGGACAAGGCTGGAAGAGTAAATTGTGGCCAAGACATAGAGGTGTAAATGTCCAGCTAAGCTATTTGGACTTGAGACAGAAGCCATGTTTTTGAGCAGAGGAAGTGATATTATTACAGTTCTTTGGAGAAGTAACCTTGTTATATTGAAAATTGAAAGGATTAAACAGGAATAACATTGCAAAGAGAGAATTTTTAAAATATTATAACTTATTGAATAGAGGTCAGCGCAGATGTAGAATTCATGTAAGCAGAGAAAAAAAAATGGTGAAAATAGTAGTGGTCATGCTAAGGCAGTAGATTTTGTTTTGTTTCCAAAAATCTATTCAAGGTCATGTACTTATTGAGGAGCTGATGACAGGTATAGCCCCTTGTCTTAGAAAAATATACACCATCCATTTATACCCAGTTTTGCATAAAATTTATCTGCAGCTTATTATGGCCCTTGGATTAAGAACTCCTGGTCTAAGGAAAAGGTTGTTCAGGATCTTAATCTGGTGGAACCTGGACTGGATTCATGCATGCCAGGATCAGGCCACAGCAAACCAATTCAAGCAGCCAAAATGCATGTGAGGCTAACAGTAGCTACCATTTATTGAGCACTTTATGTATCAGTCATTATTCTACATGTATATTTTCTCATTGTTCCTCGTGATAATCCAGTGAGGTAGATACTGTCATTATACTCATTCTATAGATGAGGAATTAGACACAAAAAGGATTAAGTAATTTGCCTGTGGTGACAAACTAATAGATACCAAAACCACATTCAAATTTAGGCATTTGGCTTCAGAGTTCGTATTGTTAATCAGTTAATTCACAATGTGAAATATAACTGTCACAGGGATTAATATTTGTGTGGGCAAGAAGAATGCTTTCTCTCTCTGTAATTAAGATATGCGGGAACCGACATCATAACCAAAAGTTACTTGCCAGTTTAGGCCACTGTAGACTGCTATGGTTTTTCTTTTAAAATATGAATACCTTCAGCCTGATTAAGGATGTCTAGTTCCACTAGCTTCATTTCCTTTCTCTTCTTTTTGGTGATATCATTGCTTTGAACCATTGTATGTTCATCTTAAGAGTTATACTCTTTGAAGCTAATCTCTTTCCTAATTCCTCAAGGTTTTACAGATCTAGGGAAATGAGATTTGCCAATTGGAGATACGGTGATGACTTAAGTTTGTCTTCTGTGCAACTGGTTGAGTTGGATTTTCAGGGGAGAGAAGTCAAGGTAGACTTCATCCACATGGGGATGATGGTTTAAGCCATAGGGGTTAAATGAGGTTGCCAAGGGTGAGAGCAAAGAAAAGCAGTGAGGATAGACCTATAAGTGAAACCTCTACACTTAGGGAGCAAAAAGGATAAAGGAGGCAACTGAAGAAGTCAGGAGGAGAATGATAGTGGGCAAGGTCACAAAAGACAAGGAACAAATTTCATTGTAGAGTGTGGGCTTTAATAATAATAATTATAATGTTAGCTCATATTTATGAAACATTTGCTATATTCTAAACATTCTTCTAAGTTCTTTAGATACAGTAACATTTAATTTTCAATGTAGCTTATTAGGGTAGGTGCTTTTATTTTACTTGTTTTTATAGATGAGGACATTAAAGCTTAGAGAGGTTCATTAACTTTCTGCCCAAAGTTACAGAGCTATTGCATGGCAGTGCAGCCCATGTGCTAACGCATGAATTTGGATCCAGAGCCTACACTTTCAGACACTATAGTATATTGTCACAATATTATGAAAATGCTGCCAATGCTGTAAACTGACAAAGAAGCACTTGAATTTGGTGATCATAAGATGGATTACCTAAATAAACTATTTAACAAACTATTTCAGTGGTTTGTATGTTCATTTAGCATCTTTGCTGAGTGCCTGCTGTATGTTAGACACTAAGTTAGGTGCTGAGTATAGAAGTGAATAAGATTAGGTCTTTATACACAAGGAGGTCACTTTTTTGACTACATATGCTTCTCCCTGAGAGTCTGACTTGTTTTCCCAAACAGGGGCATAAGCATTTTGGGGTGGAAGGGAGGAAGTAGCTAGTAGTGGTTAACCTGCATATCATTTGCAAAGGTTTTTCAGGTCGTGTTTGCTGCCTCACCTAGGTTGAAACCAACTATGCTGGAGTGAGGAGATATGTGCCAGATTTGGAGGTTGAGAATATGGGGATAAGAGAAGTGACCCTGGGTTTGTTAAGAGCTGTCAGGGTGGATGCTTTAAAAGTCAACAGGAGATAAAGTGATTACCTAGTACCAGTGAAGGCCCAGGTGAGACTAGGCAGCCTGATCCATCTGCATCTTGCAAATTTCTTTAGCTGTGATCTGCCAAGGTGATGAAGGATGGAGAAAGAGGCAGCAGGAGATTGCCTGTGTTGATATTTTAGTATCCTCAAGGGAGCAGAATTTCATCTGTGGGTTCCTTCTTAGCTTCCCCTAAAGAGATGTAGAGAAATAAGATGTAGCAGTTGCTGGAAAATGATGGGTTTGGGATGCCAAATGCAAGTACCACGAAATTTGTAAACTATTTAGTAGTCATGGATCCACTGTTTTTGCATAGAACTGGAAGTTCTACATTTTCTTTTGGGCTTGTGAAAAGGTTTTATTTTTTTTTCCTAATATACAAGAAAATGGATTTTGCTTAAATCTGCTTTCATCCTCTTACTATCAACATGATCTTGAACTATGAACATATCAACAGAAGGTGGCGAGAGTCTGGGTACATTTTATTTTGAAAAGACTGCAGATAGAACAATAACTATTGACAAAAGTATGTCCAACTTAGAAATAGGACTGATTTTTACCCAAAAGAATTTCTTAGTATACTTCCCTGAAGGTAAATAAAGCAGATATCCAAAAGCTCTAAGTGATATTTCTCTATCTGAATATAAACATATGTCTCCCTGTCCCAAATTGTGTGTAACTGCAGAAGAGTCCATGGAGCTTAGCCGTTGGAAGCCTTTTCTAAAAATAATGTAAACAAAATTCAAATAGTGACTAAAGGACTTGTCACAGCATTTAAATGCTATAATAATGGTAACAGCTCACAGCAAGTATACTTACTAAGTATCAGGCATTGTTCCAAGTACTTTATATGCACAGTCATTCCTCATTATACACGGGATTCGGCGCATACTCAAGTCTCACAATCAGCCATGTGGAACCCACTTATATGAAAAGTTGGTCCTCCATATATGTGGTCAATTCTGTATTTTCAGTCTGTGTGTGCTTGAAAAAATTGCGCATCTAAGTGGCCTGCACAGTTCGAACTGGTCTTGTTCAAGGATCAACTGTATTAACCTACTTCATCTTCATAATTACCCTGTAAGATAGGTACTTCTAGTGTATCCATTTCACAGGTGTGAAGATGGAGGTACAGGATGATTGATTATCTTGCCCAAGATCACAGAGCACTCTGGCTCCAAAGTCCTGGCTCTCTGCTACCACACCATAGCTGCCATTCTCTGTTGTGATTTATGGTTGAAAGGACATTGCTTGCAAATTATGCTATATAGTGGAAGGTGTGTTGGACAAACTCTTAAAAAAGAATAAAACATTTCTTTGTGCTTTTGCTACTACCTATTTACTGTTCTCCCAATTTCCAGATTTTTTTCTAAGGGAGATGGAGTGTGATTTGTAGTTAAGTTTTTTGAACCAACTTTTGCAGAGAGAAAGGATAATGCCAGGTTGTACTTAGAATGCGTCAGTTGCTGTCGTTCTTAAGGTACAGGCAGATGACTGCCCACCCTAAGTTGGAGTCTTAACAGATTAGACTTACAAGATACAAAATCCCCTGTTATTCTTTATGCAAGTCAGCTTTTCTATTGTCATGCTTTTAAAGGCCTGAGAATCCCTATTTATGACCTGTTTGGGAGGCTTGTGATGTGCATGTCTACCTGAGTTTTGGGGTTTTTCTTCCCAGTCTTACTAGCATATTGGATGGAAATGGAGGTGTTGGAGGGATCATGGCTGGTCTTTTTCTTTATAGGCAGAAGAGGAAGAGAACTGATATCTACTGCTAGGGAAGATTAATGTCAAGAAATAGACTTGTTTTCAAATAGTCTGACATTCTAAACTGGCAGTTAGAGAGTACCTATCTCATACAGAACACTATTCTAAGCTCTGTGGAGGCACATATTAAGAATTAAACAGCAACCAGCACTTATATAAAACCATAGTTTATAACAGGGTTTGACAAGCTATAGCCCACAATCCAAATCCAGCCCATCACCTAGTTTTATGCTGCCCAAAGCTAGACATGATTTTTACATTTTTAAACAACTGAAAAAAAAATAGTATTTTGTAAAATGTGGGAATTATATGAAATTCCTAATTTAGTGTTCATAAGTAAAATTTTATTGGCATATAGCCCCACTCATTTGTTTATGGATTGTCTGTGGCTGCTTCTGTGATATAGTAGCAGAGTTGGGTAGTTGCTGTGGAGACCCAATGGCCTATTACAGAAAAAGTTTGCAAACCCCTGTTTTACAGAGTATTTTGATGCACATGTTCCTAGGATCATCTTGACAGTGTGCAGCATAGGTAGGGCAGATATTCTCCTTCCTATTCTATACATGAAAAAGGGAGGTTTAGATAGTGACCCTCCTTAAGTCCCATCACAGGGCCTGAACTCAGCTCTGGGCCTTTTGCATGTATACTACAGGACTCTGGTTTTTTTCCTACTCTTCTCTGCTGCATCTACCTAAGACATACTTTTGTTGTAGCAAAATAAAATATACAGAAAAAATGAGAACCATTTCAACTGGCATGTTACTGAGGATTTTTAATGACTAACGCTTCATTTCCAGGTATTGACTGGATTTTCCTTTAGTACGACACTGATTCCCAAAATAGAAATTTGAGAACATACTTTTTCTCTAGTTAAATTAATTTGGTTGAAGAGAGATTTCCATTGTTTCCTTGGAAACTGCTTTCTGGTGATATCCTAGCTCCCTCAAGGGTTTTTAAAAAATGGTAGTACCTTTTAACAGATGTCCTTGCTAGACTGCCCCTGGGTCTCTGAAAATCCATTGGACGTCATTGGCTACACATCTTAATTTCTGTCTGACAAGCCTTAATCTGTTCCCTGGAAATTTAGTATCACTACCACCAAGTGGCTCAACTTCTGATTTGTTTGTTTTTACCAATTAAATTTCTAATCTCTAAATGAAACCAGTGTTCCCTTTTTCAGACTGTGCCTATTTCAAGAGGCCGGATATTGGGCACAACAGGCTGGTTTCTTCTAGTAAAGCATTAAAAATATCACCTATTAAAAAATATTTTATGACTTCCTGCTGGGCTGGTTTTAAGTGAAATACGGTGGGGAGATTTATTTACAGTTCTCTGTGTGTGTGTCTTTCTCTTCCCTTTTCTCTAACGAAGCTCAAGGCATCAGGCCGTTTATCAGAGATAATTATACAACAGATGGAGTTTTTCTGATATATAATAGTCTCAAAGTGGAAGATTCTTTCCCATAATGAAGAATGCCCAAACTTTAAATGTCTCTTTTGATTTTAATTTAACGGTGTTTTTTTTCCCCAGTGCATTTATTTATTTATCCTAAAGCTGTTTCTGCAAAGCATGCTGCTTTTATTAGGGCTGTGTTCTGAAAAGATTAATACTTTGCAGTACAGTATGATAATGTACAGTTATATGCTGAATTGAAGTGAAGAGCTATAATTTATCAAAAATCAGTGTGTAGGATCATTAAGTTAATCTCTGTCAAAATATAAGACTTGAACAGTGCAGCAGTGTTTTCTTATAGAAATTATTTCTGTTCTATAATGTCAGCTGGGTAGGAACTTGTTAAAGTACTGGTAGTGTCATCTGACCTTCCATTTGTAGTCAAAATAAGAAGCAAATTAAAGCAAAGTCATAATTTTTAAGTTATTCATTTTCCTGGCTTTTCTTTTTCATAACTTTTCATCCTATTTTTGAGTATACTAGTAAAGCATGACTATATTCTCAATTTTTTCATTACAAAGACACAGGTTTAGATAGAATAGAACATGAAAACATTCTAATACTTCATCAATTACCATCACCCAATTCCTACTTTTTACAGAAATAACCATTGTTTATTCATTTTGGGGTTATATTTTTTCTCTGCAGCTGTGAACATGTTTGCATATAAGATTTTATTTTTATATAAATGAGAGCCTATATATTGTTTTGTAACTTGCTTTTTAATGTATTTTAGAGAGCTTTCCAAGTCCACTCGTGGAGATTGGCCTTACTCCTGTATAATATTACATATTATCCTTACTAGCCTTTACTCTTTTCTCTGGAGGCTGTTTCTAATATTTCACAATTATAAGCTATGTCAAGTAACTATTTTTGTACTTGGCTAATAGTGCACGTTATTCTTCCATGGTAAATACATGGAAGAGAAACTAACAAGTCAGAGAATATATATATATTTTAAATTTTGATCTACATGGCAATATTACTCTTCAAAATGACTGAATGACTTTATATTCCTAAGAATGATGTTTGAGAGTGATTGTTTACCACAGCATTACCAACATTAGGTGCGGTTTCTTCTTTGTTTCTTTCTCTTTTTTTTGGTAAGTTGGGCAAAAGAAGAGCTCATCTTAACTTGTGTTTTCCTGACATCTCCTGATAGTGAGATTGAGCACAGTTTTATATGTTTATTAGCAATTTGTAAGTCTCTAGTGATTTGCCTATCAGTGTTGTTCTTTGCTTATTTATTTTTTATTAGCTATTTTTTTCTTACTGATTTGTAGAAATTCTTTATATGTGTAACAAATTCTGGATAAGTATTTCTTAGATTTATTGCCAGTTTATTTCGGTATGTTACTTGGCTTTTATTTTTCACTTGGGTGCCTTGTATTCATTAGAATTTTTTAAATTTTAATATACGTCTGTTGGTCTTTTGTCTTCAGTTTTGTGCCTTTCTTAGAAGGCTGTCTGAATCACAGACAGTCATATTTTTCTCTATGTTTTTAATACTTTTGTAGTTTATCTTTTTCTGTCATTAGCTCTTGAACCCATCTGGAATCTATTTGGTATTTAAGACACAGGGATTATAACCAGTTATGCAAAAACCATTCATTGAATGGTCCTGGTTTAAAATGCTAATACTGTTACATAAACATAGATCTGTTCGTAGGCGCTTCATTTTATTGGTCAACCAGTATAATCCTGAAACTGGCATATAGCTTTTAGTGTGTATCAGTATCTTCTGATTTGGATTATATTGAATATATAGATTTATTTAAAAATAATTGACATTTTAATAAACTTTTGGGTCTTCTCATCAAGGAATATAGTTTGGCTTCATTTATTCAAAACCTTCTTCTGTGTTCTTGACAAGAGAATGTCATCTCTCTGCACAAGTTTAGAGACTAAACTCCAAATCAGCAGAGGGTTTATTTTATGCTTCCTTGCTCTATGCCAGAACACCTAGCACGCTGCTAGCATAGTACCCATTCAATGCTTACTGATTTAAATATTTAGGAAAAGTTTTGTTTTTAATTTTTCTTACGTTCAGAAACCAATTTTTTTGTGTTTTGATACATTAAAGGTGGGACTTCTCATTGCCTATACTTGATTTTTGAATAGCTGCTTAATATTATTTTACAATTTTCTGTACCATACAGTAATCCTAAGACAAAGCAACTCAAAAAAAGGCAGTGTCCCTACCAAATTTTGAAAATTTGGTTGCTTTGTGGTGGTGACAGTTGATCTCAGACTTTTGGAATAATGGGAGTCATTTTCTGTTTCTCTCCTTCTCTCTCTTTCTCTCTTTCTTTCTTCTATACAAATAGGCACTTGCCTTTTGTAAAATAACCATTTTTGCTTGTTGGTATTTATCACCTAAATTTCCCTCTTCAAGATTCCCCTTTGCAAGAGAGAATACTGGCAAGCTTTTAATACTTGTTTTCAAAGGTCCCTTAAGAAGTCTGCAAATCTGAAAGGTTAGTTTCCCAAAAGATAACCTCAGGCACATGTGAGATTATACAATTACTGATATTCAAACTAGGTTTTGAAGCAACATCATCACTGTCCCCCCTGCCCCCAGTATGGATTTCTTTAAATGTTCTTATTAAATTAAATGCTCTGTACTTCTCTGTGAAAGTAAAGGTCATAGTAAACAGCCACGCTTCACATAGCTTTAGCTCTTGAACTTGTCATATTTTTATTTTGTCTAGGTACAAGTAATATGTGACACTGTGCTGATTTTAAATTAAATCTAAGCTTTATTTATGACAAAAATGTTTGGCTACAAAAAAAACATAATGGCATTTATGTGAATGTGTTGAAGTAGCCATTTTAAGCTTACATAAATATATTTAAATTATGCTTGTGATCTTCTTTTTAAAAATACAGAGCTGCCAATGCCATAACTGTACATCTTGTATTCATGGCCTCTATTACTTTATAAACCAGCTCACTTTTTGATCCATCAGAAAGATAATTCTTTAGATTTAATAAAAACAATAGGATGTCACCTTAACGAGGAATTTTTAAAATTCTAAAATATCAGTATTACCCCTTCGCCACACAATTGAAATTGTGACATTTTCAACTATTAGTTGCAAAGGGAGATCCTATTAAGACATGACAGTGTTTCCTTCTGTCTGTAAAGTAAGAAGGTTTGGACTAAGGTAATTTCCATTTAGTGTCACTCATCATATTCCAGCTGTACAGCTAGCTATGGGAGAGGTTCAGCAAAGAGGCAGAGGAGAAGGGCACCTGTGTTCCGAGTTGTTTTTACAAGTCCATGGAGCAGTACCTATGGCCTGAATAGATGTCTTTTTTCATTTTTTCGGAAGCCTTTTTAGGAAGAACATGCACCAGTCACTTCCCTTTCTAAGGAAAGCATTGCAGCCTTCTTTCATTTGCTATTGCAGGCTGAGATTTATGAGAATACTCTTACTAGCTGAACTATGTTTAAAAAAAAAATGCTCTTCCAGTGCTGAGTAGTGTCTCCATTAATGTTGTTATGAGAATCATGCTTGTGTTGATGGTAAAATGCAAATGATGCAAATGTAGAAATCGGAGTTGAGCCTTATTTAAGCCTGTAAATAGTCAAAACTGAAGCCTAAATTGGAGAGGTGACAGCCTCAGATTTTGCATTCATATTAAATATGCTTTATCACAAGGGAAAAACAAAACTGTGTCTAAAATTGTACTGATTTTATTAGCCAGGTGATATTTTGACCTCTGACAAAATGGAGATCATTCTATTTTTATCCCCAAGAGGGTGATGATGTCTTAGCATGTCACTGTTAATTGTTGTTGGGCTTTATCACATTTTGAAGTATTGATGGTAAGCGTTTGTCAGCATCTTAACATATGGAAAGCTCTGTTTCAGTCATAGGATTCTAGGTGAGAGATTATATCTGACAAACTAAAATTGAACATATTTAACTGCTTACTCAGAATACTTTTAGAGTTCCATGAAACATGTTTTTACTCTTCTTACATAAGTAGCAGAAATGGAATGTCTTGGTTTGAAATTTTGATTAGTTTATTCTACTATCCCTTGCCTTTATTTACTTAAATATTAACATGTTGTTGAGACTGGGAAAACCTTTTATTGTTATTTACACTTAATGCATCAGTTGGTTTCTGCGAGACTAGAAATTAGTTGGCATGTAAGGAGTGTGGGAAAATTGGATCTTATATTAACCTTTAGGTTCATTGGTTCTATACCAGTGGTTCTCAAAATGTGGTCCAAAGACCTATAGAGGCCACCAAATCCCACTCAACAGCATCCATGAGATCTTTCCTTTTCCACCTCCATATGTACGTAATAGTGGGCTTTCTTCATATTCATATAAACAACACATGGAACAGATTAAATACAGATATAGACATGAAAATCCAGGTATCTTCCTTTAAGCCAGGCCACTCTCACTGTTTTTTAAGTTGCAGTTATTTTTCATAAAATAATAAATTTTTATGTTGACATGTAATTATTTTAATTTTAAACAGTTTTTGTCAAGTTATGATTTCAAATGGGATATCAGTAGATATAAGCCACATAAACAAAAATTTTTGTGTCCTCTGTAATTTTTAAGTGTTAAAAGTTCTAAAAATGAATAAGTCTGAGGACTATTGTGCTAGATGAACATGTAAATATGATGAAAATCAATTTTATTAATTGCATTTCTGAATAGCTAGATATATCTAGTAATTTCTTTTGGTCTGGATCATTTTCATTCGCTAGCAAAAAGCATATTTTTAAACATCTCATGTGCTGGATTACCGATATGAATAAGAATGCCTGTGCCCCAAGGTTTGTTCCATTAATGCTATTACAGGGTCAGGAAACAGCATTCCATCCCCTGGCCCCAGTCATGATGTCCACTTTTACTCCTTTAAAGAGTCTGTCAGTACTGGGCAAATGGAAAGCATTTCTGATTTCAGTTTGCTCGTACTCTTGTTCCCTGGGGGAAGGTGGTGTGGGTGAATTTTAGTTTTAGTTTTGTTGAGCAAATAGCTAATAATAAGCACACATGTACATACCATAATATTTGTAGAGCTGTCCAGCACTGCATAGGCTTATCTCCTTTTATTTCACTCTTTATTATACTTTGCACATAGTATGGTTTTTTAAAAAATGAAGATTTCTGGCAACACTGAATTGAACACTTCTATTGGTGCCATCATTTCAACAGCGTGTACTCACTTGCTGTCTCTGTGTCACATTTTGGAAATTCTCGCAATATTTCACACATCTTCGTTATTAATATTGTCTCTCTTATAGTGCTCTGTGACTAGTGTTACTGTTGTCATTGTTTTTGGGCACCATGAACTATACCCATGTAAGACAGTGAACTTAATCAGTAATGTTGTGTGTGTCCTGACTGTTCCTCCAACCATCCATTCCCCCATCTCTCTCCCTCTCATCAGCCCCTCCTCCATTCCCTGAGACACAATATTGAAATTAGGTTAGTTAATAACCTTACAATGGGCTTGAAGTGTTCAAGTGAAAGTAAGAGTCAGGTATCTCACTTTAAATGAAAAGCTAGAAATGATTAAGCTTAGTGAGGAAGGCATGTTAAAAGCCAAGATAGAGACAAAAAGCTAGACCTCTTGCATCAACTATTTAGCCAAGTTGTGAATGCAAAGGAAAAGTTCTTGAAGGAAATTTAATGCTACTCCAGTGAACACACAAATGATAAGAAAGTCAAATGGCCTTATAGCTGATATGGAGAAAATTTTCACAGTCTAGATAGAAGACCAAACCAGCCACAACATTCCCTTAAGCCAAAGCCTAATCCAGAGCAAGGCTCTAACTTTCTTCAGGTCTGTGAAGGCTAAGAGAAGTAAAGAAGGTATAGAAGGAAAGCTTGGAGTTAACAGAGCTTGGTTCATGAGGCTAAGAAAAGAAGCCATCTCTATAAAATTTCAAGGTGAAGCAGCAATTGCTGATGTAGAAGCTGTAGCAGCTTACCAAAAATACCTAGCTAAGATGATTAACGAAAGTGGCTATACTAAACAGCAGATTTTCAAAATAGATGAAATTACCTTCTGTTGGGAGAAGATGCCACATCCAGAACTTTAAGGAAGAAAAGTCAGTTCCTGGCTTCAAAGGACAGTATGACCCTCTTGTTAGGGGTTAATGTAGCTGGTGACTTTAAGTGGAAGCCAATGCTTATTCTTAAGGGCCCTAGGATCTGAAAATCCAGGGCCCAACTCCAATCTGAAAATCATAGGGCCCTTAAGAATTCTGCTACATCCACTCTGCCTGTGTTCTTCAAATGGAACAAAGCCTGACGACTGCACATCTGTTTATAACATCATTCACTGAATACTTTAAGCCTACTATATAGACCTACAGCTGAGAAAAAAAAATTCTTTTCTAAATATTACTGCTCATTGACAATACACCTTGTCACCCAAGAGCTCTGATGGAGATGTACAAGGAAATTAATGTTGTTTCCATGCCTGGTAACACAGCATTCATTCTGTAGCCCATGGATTAAGGAGTCATTTTGACTTTTAAGTCATAATTAAGAGATACATTTTACATCAGATTCCTCTGATGGATCTGGCAAAGATAATGATTCCTCTGATGGATACTCATCCCCTCTGATGGATCTGGCAGAGTAAATGGAAAATCATCTGGAAAAGGCTTACCATTCTAGATGCTATTAAGACCCTCAGTGATTCATGGGAGAAGGTCAAAATATCAACATTAACAGAAGCTTGGAGGAAGTTAATTCCAGCCCTCATGGATTATTTTGAGGGATTCAAGACTTGAGCGGAGGAAATAATTGCAGATGTGGTGGAAATGGTAAGAGTAGAATTAGAAGTGGAGCCTGATGAGGTGACTGAATTGCTGCAATCTCATTATAAAACTTTAATGGATGAGGAGCTGCTGCTTATGGATAAGCAAGAAAGTGGTATCTTGAGATGGAATCTACTCCTGGTGAAGATGCTGTGAGCATTATTGAAACGGCAACAAAGGATCTAGAATATTATATAAACTTAGTTGATAAAACAGGAGCAGAATTTGAGAAGATTGACTCCAATTTTGAAAGAAGTCCTATTGTGAGTAAAATGCTATCAAACAACATTACTACAGAAAAATCTTTTGTGAAAGGAAGAGTCAGTTGATGTGGTGGGGTTCATTTTCTTTTTTTAAGCAGTTGCCGCAGCCACCCCATTTTTCAGCAGGTACCACCCTGATCAGTTAGCAGCCATCAACATTGAAGCAAGATCCTTCACTAGCAAAAAAATTATGAATCGCTGAATACTCAGATGACCGTTAGCATTTTTTTTTTTAAGAAATAAAGTGTTTTAAAATTAAGGTATGTACATTGTTTTTTAAGACAACATGCTGTTGCACACTTAATAGAATTTACAGCATAGCGTAAACATAACTTTTATATGCATTGGGAAGCCAAAAAATTTGTGCAACTCAAACTCTGTTGCCGTATTTACTTTATTGCGGTGGTCTGGAACCAAACCCATAGTATCTCCGAGATAGGCCTGTAATTGTGTAGGGGAGTTAAGGTGGAGTGGTCATAAGATTTTTTTGAGAAAGAAGCCCTTCTTAACAAAATAGATAAGCTACCAGTAGCAACTTCTGACTCACTTTGAAAATTCCCTTCTCATAAATCCCTAATTTAGATCAAAATAGTATGAAAGATCATGTGCTGAGTTAGGATTAGAACTTCTAACTCTGAGAGATTAACACTTAGATTCCATAAAATGCTTTGTAAATGATTTGATTTGGAAGTTTCATTTGGAGAAATTAGAGGGCTATTATCTGTGTTGAAGAATTCTTTAGATTCTCAGAATATCTTTATGTATCCTTGTTTTTAATCGATGGTGCTTTTCAAACTCAATTATGTAGACAGATTAGGTGTGTCCTTTGTGATTAAAACAATTCATGAATTGCAGGTTTAGGGTGTGGTTGGAGATTAGGGTTTTCTTTCCTGAAGATGACTTTTCTTGTGCATTCTAATATGTACCTGATACTCGTTAAATACTGTCAATTATTTGCTATTTTAAATCTCCATGTGTATATTAATGGCAAAAGAAGGAATATTTTACTGCTCAGTAAGTATATATTGTTTGAATTTTTTGAAGATAATTTTACATTCTTAACATGGACACATCAGGAAACAGTATAGTTTATTTCACTATCTCCATTCCATAGATTTTTTTGAGGTTTATTTTGTCCTTTGTTTTGTTTTTGTTTTTTTTTAGAAGAAACCTCCTCAAGAAATTCTTGATAAGGTATTCTGAATCTCTCTCTGCCCAGGGAGGCTTAGGAGAAAAAGAAAAGATATTCTGAATCTCAACAGAGGGGAGAGAATTGTAGCTCTTTAATTTATTGTCCAAAATTACCTTTAGAACTGTGAACCTGTAACAGTGAGATGCTGCAAAGGTAAACAATGTACAGATTATGATAGAGTGGAATTGACAAGCTGGTTAAAAAAGGATGATGCATTTTTAATTAGCCCACAGTGCCTTTAATTGATAATTAATTAGATACTGTTATATAAATGTCATGTTAATTAAGTAAGAAAATTGAAGTGTTACAAATCTACAGAAGGAATGGCTATTTTTGTGTATTAATGTTTTACAGTTACCGTGAAAGGACTGATAGCAGAATATTTGATTATTGCACTTCTGGCAATTTTTAGCTGACCAACTACTTGATAGTCTGTTTTTTCTCATTGATGTGTTATCTGTGTTGAAGACTTTTTAGCACGTGATTTAATTGCAGCCAATGAGGGCTAGTGGAACCAGGAGCCAAAAATAACCAGTCATCACAGCTGTTTTAACAAAACTTTTCAGAGTAGATTGTTGATCTCTATTTCAAGGTTAAGAAGAAATGCTGTTTTTCTGTATTTACTCACCTGTGGATTTTGAGTGCATGAGAGGCTAAATGCAGCTATCCTCCAAACTCCTGTTCTTGACTTCCTCCTTGAGTTGTGGTCTTCAACTAGCTGATGGGATTGACCACGACATGAGTAGGTAGCCCTGGGTTTGTTGACATCCTCAGAAACTCTGTAGGAGACTGGAAAAATATAAGAATTCTGGTACTTCACTTTGAAATGTGTGTGTTGATACTTAATGGGGTATCTTTATTTAGTCCTGTTTTCTCAGGTTACAGTGAAGTGAGTATGCAGATTTGACCCATGTCTTCAACTTTATGGGCTGAAGTCAGTACTGTTTCCCCAGGAAAATCTACTACCCTGTTGCAAATGCTGTAACAATTTCCACTTGTTGGGGATACAGCTGAAGAATACAGATTCATGGCTTTCATGTAGAAATGCAAATGTGATCCATAGTGCTGCATTATGTATGACACCTTTAATACGAGAATAGAAACATCCCTAGAAGAAAAGGTAGAATAGTCACTCTTCTCTAGTCACAAACCACAGTTACCAGAGGGTTTATTCACTTGGCAAACTCCAGACTTTAAATTGCAGAAACTTGACGTTTTTTAAGGAAAAAGTCCTCTGAATGTAATATCAAATGCAAAATGCTAGTCTGTTAATAAATATCTCCAGATAATGAAGAAGCTTGAAAAAATTCGGTTATTTAATTTGCTTTAGCAAAAGAAAGCAAAAAGCATTTGTGATGATTGCCTAAAAGTTACTGCAGGCTGGTTAATCTTGATATCATCTGGCTCAGAATCCCAAGAACCTGTCATACCAGGCAAGGAACGTTGTGATTGTTTTAAACATTAATAAACCCAGACTTGTTTTTCCAAACTCATTTGCCACTAATGCAGGCTAGAAGATAATGATTTGAATTGTTCTGTGCTTAGAAATACGTTTATCGTCCCAACCTCAGTCCCACTCAACACACACACATACACACTACATTCACCTGTAGAACCCACAGTCACGAAGAGGCGTTCTCACCTTGTTCTTTAGTTACTAGCTCTGTCTATGCTGTTGCTTGTAAAGAAGAAGAAAGGTAAAAAATGGGAGCCAAGTTTGCAGTGATTTATGGGGACTTATGCCAGCCACACTCTCAGGCATTAGAAAGCCCAGAAAGGAACTTTGACCCTTACTGTTAACTCTCAAAACTATTTTGTTTGCTGTAACCATCTGTTACTCATGTTATATTTGTATTGTTGTGGACAGAAACCCGAAAAGGTTTTCCTTGAGTGGCCCCTAATTTCCTGCATTGATTTTAACAGAGTTAATATTTGGAATTACCTGTAATTGTGTAAGGGTAGATACTGTAATTTCCTGTGGCTACTCCTTTTATTTGAGAGTATAGTTTTGGATGACAGCACAATTAGCGTAGAATATATGTGCAGTGCTGATAATGCACCTGTTCTGGATTTTAAAGTGTTTCATGGGTTGTAGTTTGCCAGACCAAATTTAACTCTAAGTTCTCTGTTTATAACATTGCCCAATTATCAAAGCTTGGATATATTATCACTGCCAGTTACTCTTGCTGTCAATTTGTCTTGGCTCAACTATGGTTCCATTTGTACTTTACTGTAATGTAGTGAATACATTGGATTGGGTTGTTAGTTTAACAAGCTCTCTGGAGAACACTTTCATGATGATGCATGTTGAGATATGCTGGGTAGCCTTGAAGTTATTTGCAAAAACCTATAGAAATTTATTCACTAGAAATTTTTAAAATAATAAACTCACAGACTACAGATGAGGTAAAGATTCTCTTTTGATAATCATCTAGAACATTTGTAAACATGGGGTTTTAATTCATGAGTATCAGCCAGATTTCTTTATGGGTTTTGATTTGACAGTTTCTCTTTTCTCATATAATTCTACTGGATGGATTATTTTATGTCCTTTAAAAAAAAAGTATTTTGTTAGTTAAGCTGTTACTGACTCTTGTGCACTCTGCAGCTCACAGTGTTGTGGGAACTCAGTGATCTTGGCCAGATACCAAGTTAGGGGTAATCAGAAACTAGAACTGACTGGACTGTTAATATTTACATTGTACTCAGCTGGTTTAGAAAAGTACACTAATTTGCTCCTATGTCCACCCCAATCTAATACATCAAAATTTCCAGAGTCAGGGCTTGGAAACCTGTGTTTTAAAAAATGGTCCCCAGGACTTTCTGGATGTTGGGAATATTCTAATATTTTGATCTATGGTCGTTACACAGCATATATGTGTTAAAATCCTTCGGGATGTACATTTAAGACCTGTACACATCATTCTCTTATTGCATTCTCTCAAATGTTACACCCTAATTTAAAAAGTTCCTCAAAAAAAAAAAAAAAAAAAAAAAAAACAAACATCGCATGTTCTCACTCTTAAGTGGGAGTTGAACAATGAGAACACATGAACACAGGGAGGGGAACATCACACACCAGGGCCTGTCAGGGAGTGGGGAGCTGGGGCAGGGATACCATTAGGAGAAATACCTAATGTAGATGATGGGTGGTACAGCAAACCACTATGGCACGTGTATATCAATGTAACCTTCACATTCTGCACTTGTACCCCAGAACTTAA
>NW_022437023.1:5575108-5829349 GCF_009761245.1 Sapajus apella
TATATATATATATATATATATATATATATATATTTATAATATATATAAATCTGTTACTCTTCTGATTAGGTTAAATAGCTTGCAGTAGTCACTTGACGAATGTTATTAAGCACTCACTGTCTACATAGTCTTGACTTAGTAGTAGATAACAGTGTGATTCTTGGTCCTTGGGAACATAAAATCAAGTGGAAGAGAAAGTGGCAATAATATATAATATAAAGGTTTATGGTTTATGACACCTTGCTATACAGATGATTAAATTCCATTTTTTTGTTTGTTTTGTTAAACTGAGGATCACTTATTCAAGATTACTCAGCAAGTAGGGAGTGTTTGTTATAGACTTCCCACTTGAAGAGTCTAGTTGAACTGAGTCTTCTAAAAAGCCTATACTTTTCCAGAAATAAGAAGGCTTCAGCTAATAAAAACAAAGAACCCTTACATGGAAGCAGAAGTTACAGCATTTTAAGGAGCTATAGAAGCCAGTGCCCAGAGGGTTTTTGAGGATGTTGAGGCTGTGTTAGCTTTGCATGTGCCTCGTTATCTCTTCATGTTGCCTATTTTCATGTCACAGTTTCCCATTTGAACCTCTGGAATTTTAGTTCATTATGCTTTTTGTGGCGAATCTGACATTTATAGAAAAATTTTCAATTGAAATACTCTGCTCTCTGGTCTGACTTTTGAAACTCTGCAATTTATTCTTGACTCATTTTCAAATTCTTGCATTTCCAAGTAATACAAGCCAATGATGAATGTTCTCCTTCCTGACTGTGTATAGCATATGTTCCATATGTTTTGGCACTCAACCACTTTCCATCTAGCTATTTATTGATGTCATGTATTGTTCTTTATGTACATAAGTTTTGTTTTTTTAAGAAAGATTATGATGATCTCCCTGACTGTGGGGCTAAGCTGTGGTGACACATAGTGGGTGTTTGCTAAGTGTTCTTTGAAATCAACAATGCATGCACTTGGTTTTTCCTCTCTTTTAAAATTTCCCTCTGTCTTTTTACACACACTAAGGGTTGTTGTTGTTATGGCCTTGTTATAGTAAAGAGTAAGCGAAGCGTGAACTCCTTAGGTGGGCTCTCCAAGTCCTAAACCCATTAATCTCGGCAGCACGTGCTCTAGGAACAGGTCTCAGAGCTCTTTGGTCTTGCCCTTCTTTTCAGTGAGTAACTTAAATGATAGGAATTCTTGTTGTAGGAGATGCATGACTCTACCAAGTAACCATATTTTCCTTCTGCTAGTTGTAGTCACCTGGAGACGCTTTTTAAAATAAATGTGTAACATTTGCCTGTGTGTTCTATTCCTTTATGATCACCACTGCCCCTCCTAGGGCATGTCAGTGGGGAGTGTTGGGGTATGTATCAATATCAACTTCAGATTGTGCTGAAGATCTTGATTTAACAGAATGAAATTATTGATTTTCAAGCCTTCACTCACCCAGCAACTATGTCTCTTTTATACTCTTGAATTATGCATATGCATCAGATCTCTGGGCCCGCCAAGATTCCATAAAGGGCCTCTTCATATCATATTTCTTGTAATGAAACTAGATATTCTTTCTTGGTCAGCAATGTTTTCTTTGTATATGAAAATGATCCTTATTTCTTCTGACAACCAGTTTATTGTTTCTTAAGGACCCTCCCGCTTCTTGTTAAGTAAGGCTAGTTTTTCAGTAAATTCCATGGTAGAGTGACTGCTGAGACACCAGCCTAGGAGAGAGTACTCCTGCTCATCATTCTGTGGAAGAACACATCTCCCAAACTTGTGGGTAATTTCCTCTCACCTAGATCTGAATTCTAATTAAATTGTTATTCTTCAACTTGTTATTATGTGAGATTTGACTTTTTTTTTTTTTTTATGAAAAGCATGTTATAATGTAGAAAGACTATGCATCTCTGTAGACTAAATTACTGAACTAAAATTAGGTCCTTAGAATTAACCCACCACCACCACCACCGTCTTTCCTCCTGCTACTCCTCATGTATATTTGTAGATTGATCTTTTCCTTTTTAAGTTTCTCTTTACTCAGGAAAGCAGCTATATGGTCATGTAAAGGATGTGTCCTGACTGATGCACCTGCCTTTCTGTTTCTAGGTGGGCCATGCACAGACACAGCTCATGTCTCATTAATCACACCAACAAAAAGATCCTGTGGTACAGGTATGTACATCATTCTTATGTGAATTTGTCCTTATTTGAATTATTTACAGAAGTCAGCAGCTGGTTCTAGCTTGGTGTGCTTGTCAGGGTCCTCTCATTCTTCCATCAATTGTGAGGTGATATACGTGCTTAGTATTGACAGTGGAGTATCAGCAAAGGTCAGAGTGATGTTCTTGGAGAGTTAGATGGACTGAGTAAATGCTGGCAGCTAGATCCAAGACGGTGGACATCAAAATACACATACTTTCTAACATCTGAAGAACGTTATTAAGACTTAACAGAAATGCAGATCATTGCCCAGTTTGTAACATGTAGCTAATCTGAGGGCCAGGATTGAAATGTTAATGAAAGAAGTTTTAATGTAGGAAATCAGTGTTTTAATTGATTATTGTAGTATTCTAGTATTTTTGGAAAATTATTTTCTGTCATTTGATTTAAGCTATGGATATACTGAGATTTCTCTTTTTAGATGCACAGAGTCCCAAAAACATCTTTGTGCATCTGTGACATTTTTATTAAACATGTAGTCATGAATCTTGTGGCTTTCTAAAGAGCAGTCACAATACCCATTGTTCCCTTTGCCTATAGCTTAATTTATTTTAAGCAATATTTGCCTTTTCTAATAATGGTGTCTGCTATTTAACATATCTCAAGGATTGTATTTGGAAGAGTCAAAATAATTATATTGTTTTTCTAAAGGTCATGTCAGAGTATTTTTCATAACTTAAAAAAAAACTCTTGTAACTCCCCGGCAGAAATAGCACAAACTATTTCCATATACAGACTTACACTGAAACCTCAGCTCCTTTTAATGCTCATAGTTTGATGCTAGACCTCAGTCAGGTCCGTGTTTGCATAGTTTCAAAGTAACATCCAGACACTGAACTCTAAACTTAATTATACTCTTCTCTTCCAGATGACCAGCTTTGAGACAGGGTGGTGGGTGTGAGATAGTCTTTTCATGCTGTTATCCCTCCTGTGCCCAGTTTCCAAGCTCCACTAGGTAGAGTAGGTTTCTCTATTTTATTGAGATAGAGATAGACCACCCTGATTTTAGCCAGTGGGAAGTCAGAGAGCCAACTACCTGCCCATTCCAGCCAGAAGCTTGAAAACATTCAGAGTCCTTTGATTTTCAGTCCAGCACTTCAGATGCATCAGTACTTTAGTCTTTTGTCTTTCCTTCCAACGTTGACCCTCAGAGAAGGGTTTACTGTTAGCACTACCACCATGTTCAGGCAGCAGTCAAGGAGTTGAACCTTGAACACACTGGGTCATCCTGAGAGGTTTGGGAAGGAGACTCATGTACTCAGATGCTGAAACTAGCAGGAAACTCTAGTGAATATCATGTTCTTGTGTCCATCTTTTAGGTAGACCTATTTCCTCCTCTGTGATCCTATACTATTTTGTGTTCCTAAAACTAATAATGATATTTATTATACGCTTATTACATTGCCAGGCACTACTCAGCATACTTTATATACATAGTGATTTAATCTTCAGAACAGTTCTGCAAGATAGTTGTTATTATTCCTCTTTTACAGATGAAAAAATGTGGGCACTCAGAAACTTAAGTATATTTTCTGAGGTAATATTGCTAGTAAGTGATGGAGCCAAGACTTGGACACGGATCCCTTTTTTTTTTTTTTTTTTCTTGAGACAGAGTCTTGCTCTGTTGCCAGGCTGGAGTGCAGTGGCGCAATCTCAGCTCACTGCAGCTTCCATTTTCTGGTTTCAAGCGATTCTCCTGCCTCAGCCTCCTGAGTAGCTAGGACTACAGGCACGCACCACCACGCCCAGCTAATTGTTTTTGTATTTTTAGTAGAGACGGGGTTTCACCATGTTGGCCAGGATGGTCTCTATCTCTTGACCTTGTGATCTGCCCTCCTTGGCCTCCCAGAGTGCTGGGATTACAGGTTTGAGCCACCATGCCTGGCCGGTCACGGATCTTTAAGACACTAAAGCCTACATTGTTTTCCACTATATCATGCTACTACTTTTCACGTTTTATTGTAATTGCTGCTTCTCCTAACCAGACTGTGGAAAAGCAGACTGTTGAATGAAATATGGAAAAAATGAAATATACATTTGGAAATAGAGCATATAGTAAACTAGTTTGAAAATGTGAGTTCTCAAATCACATATGGTTTCAGATCTAAGCTTAGCCACTAACAAGTTGTGATTTTAAGTAAATAAGTTAACATCTCAAAATTTTGTTCTTCACTTATAAAATGGGATGATAAATCTCAGGTTTGATGTAAGAGAAAAAGAAGGCCGGGCATGGTGGCTCACGCCTATAATCCCAGCACTTTGGGAGGCCGAGATGGGTAGATCACGAGGTCAAGAGATATGGTGAAACCCTGTCTCTACTAAAAATACAAAAATTAGCCAGGTGTGGTGGCACACGCCTGTAGTCCCAGCTACTCAGGGGGCTGAGGCAGGAGAATCAGTTGAACCTGGGAGGTGGAGGTTGTAGTGAGCCAAGATCACATCACTGCACTCCAGCCTGGTGACAGAGTGAGACTCCGTCTCAAAAAAGAAGAAAAGAATACACTCACATAGTAGGCATTCAGTTTTTGGTAGCTTCCATTGTCTTAATGAAGATTATGTCTTTATAGTAAGCACCTGTCAGATGGTGTTGATAAATACATCAACAGATATTTTAAGCAGAAGGAAGAGTAAAGCAGTAGTATTGGCATTCTTTGTTGTACTTAGTTTTATTAACTGATTTTATATTGATCACATTCTTTGTTACATGTCAGTGTTATAGTAGCAATTCTTCAAATGAGGATTCATGTCTGTGGCATGTGTTATACAGTGATTCTACTATGAGGGGGCGTCTCCCAAAGATATCTCAGACAGAAACCACGTGGGCCTTCAGGCACAGATGGTCAGTAAATAATTACTTTACATTTGTGTCATTTCTTAGGAGCTGCAGAGTGGGACCTTAAGTAAGATCTTACCTACCTCCTCCCAGCCAGTCTATCCATACAAGGTTGGACCTAAAGCAGCCTTGAACTTAGTAATGATGTGTGTTAGAAAAAGGATACTGAGATTAGACTGAGGTGGTTCATTAAGTCAGCATTTTCTGACAAAGGGCAAACAATGTACTGCCTGAGGTGTGGGGAGAAAACAGGAAAAGCTCAGCCTTAATTTATATTTTGCAAATTCACTTGATTGTGTGCGTGTTCATACATATACTTTATTTTTATAATTTTTTATTTTTTAATAGCAACAGATTCACTTTATTATGTATGTGTGTTCATACACATACTTTATTTTTATTATTTTTAAAATTTTTAATACAGACAAGGTCTTATTATTGCCCAGGCTGGTCTCAAACTCCCAAGCTCAGGCAGTCTTCTTGCCTTGGCCTCCCACAGTGCTGGGATTAAGGCGTGAGCCACTGTGCTCAGCCCATACATGTAGTTTATAAACAGCAAATACACACACAAATATATACATATTAAAGGTACATGGCCAGTTATTTTAGATAGGACTATGCAGTTTTAAAAGGTTAGTGACTTCTTCGGTAAACATTATTTTCTTCTGGGAACTTTGAAAATTAGCTCTACGGATTAGCATTAGACCCATCATTATGTGGTCTAGTAAGTGAAGACCTCAGTGGTTGCTTAATCAGCATTTGTATTTCAAGCAACTACTGTTTTGATCAGATAAAGGGTATTGTCATAATTTAGAGGTGGACAGTAGTGTAGAGTGGTTGGTCTACAACTATCAAAACGAGAGAGGCAGATCTTTTTAAGAAACTGTTTTGGCCGGGCGCGGTGGCTCATGCCTGTAATCCCAGCACTTTGGGAGGCCGAGGCGGGTGGATCACGAGGTCAAGAGATCGAGACCATCCTGGTCAACATGGTGAAACCCCGTCTCTACTAAAACTACAAAAATTCAGCTGGGCATGGTGGCGCGTGCCTGTAATCCCAGCTACTCAGGAGGCTGAGGCAGGAGAATTGCCTGAACCCAGGAGGCGGAGGTTGTGGTGAGCCGAGATCGCGCCATTGCACTCCAGCCTGGGTAACAAGAGCAAAACTCTGTCTCAAAAAAAAAAAAAGAAAGAAAGAAACTGTTTTGTGATCACCGTGAGACTAAGAAGCAGTTTGCAAAAAGCAGCTGTAGTAGCAAATGAAAGATCAGTTTGTCTTCGTGAGCTAGATGGGAAAGACTTTTCTTTAGATGCTGACTTTTAGCCACACAGAACTATTAACAGTTAAACTTATTGTAATCTTTAGATTAAAAAAAAGGCAACACCATGATCATTTTTGTATTTAAACAGAAATTAAATGAAGGGTGTGTGGTTATCCTCACTCTACCCTACCCCCACTGTCTCTGTAGAGTTCTAGGATGTCCACAGTCAACAGTTGAAAAGTACTGCCAAGTCCTAGGTTGCTTTTGGTTAGAATGTGTGAATTAAAGCACATCACACCTTCAGATTACTAGACAGAGTTTACATTTCTTCAGAGAGCTTAGAGTGTGTTCCACATGTTCCTTGTTAATTCTTACAACATTCCTGCCAAGAACAAGTATTTTGTGAAGGAAAGAGATCACTTTCCTTGGCAACAAACCACCAGAAGATTCCCTTTTTTCCTTCATCTTTTCTAATCATCAAGTTGTACCTTCAGCTAATAAAATATTGTAACCCGAGTTATAGTCATCTCCTTGTATTTGGAAGGTATTTGGCTATTTAACTGGCTATCTTCATGACATTATATTTTTATGTTTAAAGTGGGCACAGATTCAATGAAATCTCTATCAAAATACCAGTGACATTCTTCACTGAAATAAAAAAAATCCTAAAATTTATATGGAACAACAAAAGACCCATAATAGCCAATGTTATAATAAACAAAATGAAGAAAACTGGAGGAATCACATTGCCTGACTTCAATTTATACTACAGAGCTATACTCACCAAAACACTCTGATACTGGCATAAAAACAGATACATAGACCAATGGAACAGAATAGAGAACCCAGAAACAAGTCCACACACCTACAGTGAACTGATTTTTGACAAAGGTCCCAGGAAAATACACTGAAGAACAGAAAGTCTCTTCAATAAATGGTGCTGGGAAAATGGATATTCATGTGCAGAAGAATGAAACTAGGCCTCTGTCTCTCTCCACATACAAAAATAAAATCAAAGTGGATTAAAGACTTAAATCTCAGACCTCAAACTATGAAACTACTATAAGGAAACATTGTGAAAAATATCCAGGACATTGGTCTGGGCAAAAATTTCTTGAGCAGTACCCCACAAGCACAGGCAACCAAAGCAAAAATGGATGGTGTTAAACAACTTCTGCACAGTAAAGAATACAGCTAACAAAGTGAGGAGACAACTCAGAGAATGGGAGAAAGCATTTGCAAACTACTCATCTGACAAGGAATTAATAACCAGAATATATAAGGAGCTTCAACTGCTCAACAGGAAAAAATCTAATAATTCAATCAAACAAATGGAGAAAAGATTAAATAGACATTTCTCAAAAGACCTACTAATGGCAAACAGACATACAAAAAGTTGCTCAACATCATTGATCTTCAGGGAACTACAAATCAGAACTACAGTGAACTATCTCATCCCTGGTTTAAATGGCTTATATTCAAAAAACAGGCGATAATGGGTACTGATAAGGATGTGAAGAAAAGGATAACCTTGTACACTGTTGGTGGGAATGTAAATTATTACAACCACTATGGAGAACAGTTTGGAGGTTTCTCAAAAAAACTAAAAATTGAGCTCCCATATGATCCAGCCATCCCACTGCTGGGTATATATCCAAAAGAAAGAAATCCGTATATTGAAGCAGCATCTACGCTCCCATATTTATCATAGCACTGTTCATGGTAGCTAAGAATGTTTCCAGCAAGAAATGTTTCCTTGCTGTTAGGTAACTGAGAAATATATATGAGATTTTTTAAACTGATTCAGAAGCTAAAGCATGTTGGTACTAAGTCACAAGTGACCCTGAAAAGCTTAGTAATACCTACACTTGTGTGTTTTATCTCCTGGTAGAGTCAATATTCATGGAATCAGTAGTCATTGGGAGCAACCCTAAGTATCTACCAACAGATGAATCGATAAAGAAAATGTGTCTTATACACAATGGAGTACTATTCAGCCGTAAAAAAGAATGAGATCCAGTCATTCATTTTTTATCTATTCCATCATTTGCAACAGCATGGATGGAACTGGAGGCCATTATGTTAAGTGAAATAAGCCAGACACAGATGGACAAACATTGTATGTTCTCTCTTATTTGTGGGATCCAAAAATCAAAATAATTGAACTCTTGGGCCCAGAGAGTAGAAGGTTGGTTACTGGAGGCTGGGAAGGGTGTACTACATGGTTGGGGAAGGAGGCGGGGATGATGGATGGGTACCAAAAAAAAACAGTGAGTAAGATTCATTATGTGATAGCACAACAGGGTGACTATAGTCAATAATAACCTAATTGCACATTTTTAGATAACTTAAAGAGTGTAATTGTATTGCTTGTAACTCAAAGGATAAATGCTTCAGGGCATGGATACTCCATTTTCCATGATGTGCTTATTTCACATTGCGTGCCTGTATCAACACATCTCATGTATCTCATAATAATACACCTATTGTGAACCCACAAAATTAAAAAAAAATTTTTTTTAAGCTGTTGTAAAAAAAAAAAAAGGGTCTTGTGGGAAAGGAGGGAAATGCGTTGCCTTTTATTAGGATTTCTTAAAGACATACTGTGTGACCTATTAAAATAAGACATTTGCAGGTTTATGGCAAAATATATTTCTTTTATTACCATTTCCTATTGATGAACCTTAAAATTTGAGCTGTAATGGAATAGATAGGACCAGGTCTAGCCTTAAATTTACTTGGAGAAATAGTCTTTCCAGCGGGATTCTTGACCAGTGGTGGGCCTAAGCATTCTGCCCCTCTGGGCTGGCTCCTCTGGTGGGGTAGGCATCATTTAAGTGGGGCATTGACTAGCTGTTAGCCTTAGGCTGACTATATCAAGGGGTAGATCTTTTAGCCTATGAAAAAAGGGCTCCAGCCTTAGTTGCACTCTCATATGAGGCTTTAGTTTTTCCTTTTCATTTTATAGTCCTTTTACTTCTGAAGTTAAAATAAGAAATAATTCATAGACAAGTTTGCAGACTTGACAGTATTGTCAACAGACTTTTGCTGTTCTCTGTCTATATTCACTTTTACTCTTCCTCCAGCACATATGCTGAGTAGATTATATTCTCTCTGATAGACTTGAAAAAGGATGATTAAAACATGCTGTGTATATGTTTAAAATGTGATTATAATTAGTAGAGCAGCAAATAAAATAACTATTTGTGAGACCATAAGGGAGCTGTAGAACTGTGTGAGATTAAAGCAGATGGGACTAGGAACTGTCCCATTAACTATCAAGGCAGTTTTTCCAGAAAGTGTCATTTTTCCACCCCATAAGAAGCATGTTAATTGAATTTTACTTTATGTCTCTCCTTTCTACCCTCCCTCCCTAATTTCTGTCACCTGTTTTCCTTTCAGTGTGACAAAACAGTGACATGAACTAGAATACCTTTGTATTGTTCATTGTTCTCTCTCTCTCTCTCTCTTTTTTTTTTTTTTTTTTGAGACAGAATCTTGCTCTGTCACCCAGGCTGGAATGCAGAGGCGAAATCTCAGCACACTGTAACCTTGGCCTTCCAGGTTCAAGTTACTCTCCTGCCTCAGCCCCCCGCTGGGATTACATGCACCTGCCACTGCGCCTGGCTAATTTTTGTATTTTTAGTAGAGATAGTGTTTCACCATGTTGGCTAGGCTGGTCTTAAACTCCTGACCTCAAGTGATTGGTCTGCCTCAACCTCCGAAAGTGCTGGGATTACAGGCGTGAGCCGCCAAGCCCAGCCTTGACTCACTTCTTTTGTACAGCCTGTTTATGATATATTTTTTTTCCATTTATTTATTTTATTGCATTTTAGGTTTTGGGGTACATGTGAAGAACATGCAGAATTGTTGCATAGGTACACACATGGCAGTGTGATTTTCTGCCTTCCTCCCCATCACCTACATCTGGCATTTCTCCCCTTGCTATCTCTCCCCAGCTCCCAACCCCCCACCCTCCCTCCCCTATTTCCCCCCAACTGACCCCAGTGTGTAGTGCTCCCCTCCCTGTGTCCATGTGTTCTCATTGTTCAACACCCGCCTGTGAGTGAGAACATGCGGTGTTTGATCTTCTGCTCTTCTGTCAGTTTGCTGAGAATGATGGTTTCCAGGTTCATCCATGTCCCTACAAAGGACCCAAACTCATCGTTTTTGATGGCTGCATAATATTCCATGGTGTCTATGTGCCACATTTTCCCTATCCAGTCTATCATTGATGGGCATTTGGGTTGGTTCCAGGTCTTTGCTATTGTAAACAGTGCTGCAGTGAACATTCGTGTGCACGTGTCCTTATAGTAGAACGATTTGTAATCCTTTGGATATATACCCAGTAATGGGATTGCTGGGTCAAATGGAATTTCTATTTCTAGGCCCTTGAGGAATTGCCACACTGTCTTCCACAATGGTTGAACTAATTTACACTCCCACCAACAGTGCAAAAGTGTTCCTATTTCTCCACATCCTCTCCAGCATCTGTTGTCTCCAGATTTTTTAATGATCGCCATTCTAACTGGCGTGAGATGGTATCTCAATGTAGTTTTGATTTGCATTTCTCTGATGACCAGTGATGATGAGCATTTTTTCATATGTTTGTTGGCCTCATGTTTCTCTTCTTTTGTAAAGTGTCTGTTCATATCCTTTGCCCACTTTTGAATGGGCTTGTTGGTTTTTTTCTTGTAAATCTGTTTGAGTTCTTTGTAAATTCTGGATATCAGCCCTTTGTCAGATGGGTAAACTGCAAAAATTTTTTCCCATTCTGTTGGTTGCCGATTTACTCTAATGACTGTTTCTTTTGCTGTGCAGAAGCTGTGGAGTTTGATTAGGTCCCATTTATATATTTTGGCTTTTGTTGTAAATGCTTTCGGTGTTTTGGTCATGAAGTCCTTGCCTACACCTATGTCCTGAATCGTTTTGCCTACATTTTCTTCTAGGGTTTTTATGGTGTTAGGTCTTATGTTTAAGTCTTTAATCCATCTGGAGTTAATTTTAGTGTAAGGTGTCAGGAAGGGGTCCAGTTTCTGCTTTCTGCACATGGCTAGCCAGCTTTCCCAACACCATTTATTGAACAGGGAATCCGTTCCCCGTTGCTTGTTTTTGACTGGTTTGTCAAAGATCAGATGGTTGTAGATATGTTGTGTTGCCTCCGAGACCTCTGTTCTGTTCCATTGGTCTATGTCTCTGTTTTGGTACCAGTACCATGCTGTTTTGATTACTGTAGCCCTGTAGTATAGTTTGAAGTCCGGTAGTGTGATGCCTCCCGCTTTGTTCTTTTTGCTTAGAATTGACTTGGCTATGCGGGCTCTCTTTCGGTTCCATATGAAGTTTAAGGTGTTTTTTTCCAGTTCTGCGAAGAAAGTCATTGGTAGCTTGATGGGGATAGCATTGAATCTGTAAATTACTTTGGGCAGTATGGCCATTTTCATGATATTGATTCTTCCTAACCATGAACATGGAATGTTTCTCCATCTGTTTGTGTCCTCTCTTATTTCGTTGAGCAGTGGCTTGTAGTTCTTCTTGAAGAGGTCCTTTACGTTCCTTGTTAGTTGTATTCCTAGGTATTTTATTCTCTTTGTGGCAACTGTGAACGGAAGTTTGTTCTTGATTTGGCTCTCTTTAAGTCTGTTATTGGTGTATAGGAATGCATGTGATTTTTGCATCCATTGATTTTGTATCCTGAGACTTTACTGAACTTGCTTATCAGTTTCAGGAGATTTGGGGCTGAGACGATGGGGTCTTCTAGATATACAATCATGATGTCTGCAAATAGAGATAGTTTGATTTCCTCCTTTCCTATTTGAATGCCCTTTATTTCTTTTTCTTGCCTGATTGCTCTGGCTAGAACTTCTAATACTATATTGAATAGCAGTGGTGAGAGAGGGCATCCTTGTCTGGTGCCACATTTCAAGAGGAATGCTTCCAGTTTTTGCCCATTCAGTATGATATTGGCTGTTGGTTTGTCATAAATAGCGTTTATTATTTTGAGATACGTTCCATCAATACCTAGCTTATTGAGGGTTTTTAGCATAAAGGGCTGTTGAATTTTGTCAAAGGCCTTCTCTGCATCAATTGAGATAATCATGTGGTTTTTGTCTTTGGTTCTGTTTATGTGGTGAATTACGTTTATAGACTTGCGTATGTTGAACCAGCCTCGCATCCCCGGGATGAAGCCTACTTGATCATGGTGGATAAGCTTTTTGATGTGCTGTTGCAATCGGCTTGTCAGTATTTTATTGAATATTTTTGCATCTATGTTCATCATGGATATTGGCCTGAAGTTTTCTTTTCTTGTTGAGTCTCTGCCGGGTTTTGGAATCAGGATGATGTTGGTGTCATAAAATGATTTGGGAAGAATTCCCTCTTTTTGTATTGTTTGGAATAGTTTCAGAAGAAATGGTACCAGCTCCTCTTTGTATGTCTGGTAGAATTCAGCTGTGAACCCATCTGGACCTGGGCTTTTTTTGGGTGGTAAGCTCTTAATTGCTGCCTCAACTTCAGACCTTGTTATGAGTCTGTTCAGGGTTTCGGTTTCTTCCTGGTTTAGGCTTGGGAGGAGGCAAGTGTCCAGGAATTTATCAATTTCTTCCAGGTTTATTAGTTTATGTGCATAGAGTTGTTTGTAATAACCTCTGATGATGGTTTGAATTTCTGTGGAATCTGTGGTGATATCCCCTTTATCGTTTTTTATTGCATTAATTTGGTTATTCTCTCTTTTCTTTTTTATTAATCTGGCTAGTGGTCTGTCTATTTTGTTGATCTTTTCAAAAAACCAGCTCCTGGATTTATTGATTTTTTGAAGGTTTTTTTGTGTCTCTATCGCCTTCAGTTCTGCTCTGATCTTAGCTATTTCTTGTCTTCTGCTAGACTTTGAGGTTTTTTGATCTTGCTCCTCTAGCTCTTTCAGTTTTGATGATAGGGTGTCAATTTTTGATCTCTCCTTGCTTCTCATGTGGGCACTTATTGCTATATATTTTCCTCTAGAGACTGCTTTAAATGTGTCCCAGAGATTCTGGTATGTTGTGTCTTCATTCTCGTTGGCTTCGAAGAACATCTTTCTTTCTGCCTTCATTTCATTGTTTATCCAGTCAACATTCAAGAGCAAGTTGTTCAGTTTCCATGAAGCTGTGCGGTTCTGGGTTAGTTTTTGAATTCTGAGTTCTAACTTGATTGCACTGTGGTCTGAGAGACTGTTTGTTACGATTTCCGTTCTTTTGCATTTGCTGAGGAGTGATTTACTCCCAATTATGTGGTCAATTTTAGAGTAGGTGTGATGTGGTGCTGAGAAGAATGTATATTCTGTGGATTTGGTGTGGAGAGTTCTGTAAATGTCTATTAGGTTTGCTTGGTCCAGGTCTGAGTTCAAGTCCTGGATATCCTTGTTAATTTTCTGTCTGGTTGATCTGTCTAATATTGGCAATGGGGTGTTAAAGTCTCCCACTATAATTGTGTGGGAGTCTAAGTCTCTTTGTAAGTTATTAAGAACTTCCCTTATGTATCTGGGTGCTCCTGTATTGGGTGCATATATATTTAGGATAGTTAGCTCTTCTTGTTGCATTGATCCTTTTACCATTATGTAATGTCCCTCTTTGTCTCTTAGGATCTTTGTTGCTTTAAAGTCTAATTTATCAGAGATGAGAATTGCAACTCCTGCTTTTTTTTTTGCTCTCCATTTGCTTGGTAAACCTTCCTCCATCCCTTTATTTTGAGCCTTTGTGTGTCCTTGCATGTGAGATGGGTTTCCTGGATACAGCACACCGATGGGTTTTGGCTTTTTATCCAATTTTCCAGTCTGTGTCTTTTGATTGGGGCATTTAGTCCATTTACATTTAGGGTTAATATTGTTATGTGTGAATTTGATACTGCCATTTTGGTGCTAGCTGGCTGTTTTGCCCTTTAGTTGAGCTGGTACTTGTTGTTCCTTTATATGTGTAGAGCCTCTTTCAGGAGCTCTTGTAGAGCTGGCCTGGTGGTGACGAAATCTCTGAGTACTTGCATGTTCCCAAAGGATTTTATTTTTCCTTCACTTATGAAGCTTAGTTTGGCTGGATAGGAGATTCTGGGTTGAAAGTTCTTTTCTTTAAGGATGTTGAATATTGGCCCCCACTCTCTTCTGGCTTGTAGGGTTTCTGCTGAGAGATCTGCTGTGAGTCTGATGGGCTTCCCTTTGTGGGTAACCCGACCATTCTTTCTGGCTGCCCTTAGTATTTTCTCCTTCATTTCAACCCTGGTGAATCTGACAATTATGTGCCTTGGGGTTGCTCTTCTTGACGAATATCTTTGTGGTGTTCTCTGTATTTCCTGGACTTGAATGTTTGCCTGCCTTGCTAGGTTGGGGAAGTTTTCCTGGATAATATCCTGAAGAGTATTTTCTAGCTTGGATTCATTCTCTTCGTCGCATTCAGGCACGCCTATCAAACGTAGATTAGGTCTTTTCACATAGTCCCACATTTCTTGGAGACTTTGTTCATTCCTTTTTACCATTTTTTCTCCAGTCTTGCCTTCCCGTTTTATTTCATTGAGTTGATCTTCGACCTCTGATATCCTTTCTTCTGCTTGGTCAGTTCGGCTGTTGATACTTGTGCATGCCTCGCGAAGTTCTCGTGTTGCGTTTTTCAGCTCCATCAATTCACTTATATTCCCTTCTATTTTGTCCATTCTCGTTAGCATTTCGTCAAATCTTTTTTCAAGGTTCTTAGTTTCTTTGCATTTGGTTAGAACATGTTCTTTAAGTTCACAGAAGTTTCTTACTACCCACCTTCTGAAGTCTGATTCTGTCATTTCATTACACTCGTTCTCCATCCAACCTTGTTCCCTTGCTGGTGAGGAGTAGGCGGAGAGGTGTTCTGGTTTCGGGTGTTTTCATCCTTTTTGCGCTGGTTTCTTCCCATCTTCAAGGATTTATCCATCTGTCGACTTTGTAGTTGCTGGCTTTCAGATTGGGTCTCTGTGTGGATGTTCTGTTTGTTGATGATGAGGTTGTTTCTGTTTCTTGGTTTTCCTTCTGACAGTCTGGCCCCTCTGCTGTAGGTCTGCTGAGGTTCACTCCAGGCCCTGCTTGCCTGGGGTTCACCTGCAGCAGCTGCTGAACAGTAAGGGTTGTTATTAGTTTTCTTCTTCTGCTATCTTTGTCCCAGAAGGATACCCGCCTAATGTCAATCTGATCTCTCCGTTATGAGGTGTCTCTTTGGATATATAGGGGTCAGGGAGCTGCTTGAGGAGACGGTCTCTTCTTTATAGGAGCTCAAATGGTGAGCTGCGAGCTCTGTTGTTCATTCAGAGCTGCTGGGCAGGTAGGTTTAGGTCTGCTGCAGCAGAACTCATAAACTGCTTTTTGTTCCCAGGTGCTCTGTCCCAGGGATTTAGGGCTTTATTTATGAGTTTCCGTTATGCTGCTGCCTTCTTTTTTTTTTCCTTCAGACCTGCCCTGCCCAGCAAGGAGGCAGCCTAGTCACTGTCGGCCTGTAGAAGGTTTGCTGAGCTGCTGTCGGCTCCGCCCAGCTGCTGAGTGAACTGCCTTGCAGTCTTGTTTATATGGGTGTAGTTAGAACTGCTTTGGCGATGGTGGCCTGCCTCTGTTGAGGCGGAGTCTCTCTGCTGTGGCGGGCTGCCTCGGCAATGGCGGGTTGCCTGGCAACGGCGGGCTGCCTCAGCATTGGCCGACTACCTCCGTCGTGGCGGGCTGCCTCGGTAATGGCGGACGCCCCTGCCCCGCAGAGCTGGACCGTCCCGGGTTCAGCTGCGCTTGCTGTGAAACTCTCAATCCAGAGTTTCTGGTTGCTGTTCTTTTGTGGGGGTGGGACCAGCCGAACCTGATCACCTGGCTCCCTGCCTCAGAGCCTTTTTTAAGTTGGTGTTCCAGTTGCCTATTGAAGAGGCGCCGGGGTCTGTTTGTTTTCCCCTGCGGCCACTCACTGCGCTGGCTTAAACAGCGGCACTGAAGTTTGTGACGCTTTTTTTTTTTTCCCTGGAATCTACTGTCCTGGTTCTCTGCTCAGTCCCCTTTTTAAACAGACGAATAGGCGACTTCCCGTGGCTCCAATAGCCAGCCAAAAGGGCACCTGGACCGGTGTATTTTGTACGGAGAACCGCTGCTCCGGGGCGCCGACAAAGCAGCTGCGTGGGGCAAAGCAGCGGCGCTGGCCGCAACAGCCGCGCTGGTGACCTGTGGAGCTCCTCCGCCTGGGAATTGCCTAGTCTGTGGGCAATAAAAACGCAGCGTCCACTCACCCTCTGCGCTTTCACTGGGAGCTGCAATCCTGAGCTGTTCCTAAACGGCCATCTTGGAAGAATATCCATGATATTGTTTTTTCTTGCGAAGACAAGAGAAGAAACCTTCTTTCGTCTGGAAGTTAAGAGAAGATTGATGTGCTGAAGACTTTCACATCAGTGTTTGGAAGCCAGTTAAAGGAAAATGTTTCCTTTGTTGTTAGGTTACCAAGAAGTTTATTTGAGATTTTTAAAATTGATTCGGAAGCTAAAAGGTGTTAGTATTAAATCAGAAGTGGCCCGGTAAATCTTAGTAATACCTGCACTTGTGTGTTTTCTCTCCTGGTAGAGTCAATATTCATGGCCAGTACATTTAATCCTAGAGAGTTGTGTCAGTGGCTACAAACTGTATTCGTCAATATTACACACTATAACTGGCTCTTCTAAGGAGGACTTCACATCTCCTCGGTTCTGTGGAGTTTTGTTTCTGTTTTTCAGAGGGAGTCTCCGTCTATTGCCGCAGCTGGAGTGTAGTGGTGCAATCTCAGCTCACTACAACCTCTGCTTCTCGGGTTCAAGCAATTCTTCTGCCTCAGCCTCCTGAGTAGCTAGGACTATAGGTGTGTACCACCATGCCCAGCTAATTTTTTATTTTTAGTAGAGATGGGGTTTTACCATGTTGGCCAGGCTGGTCTTGAACTCCTGACCTCAAGTGATCCGCCCACTTCGGCCTCCCAAAGTGCTGGGATTATAGGTGTGCTCTGTGGCTTTTTAAAGGAAGGTAGCTTCAGGTGTGGGCTCAACTGTATAATTGACTTTTTAAATCTTTCTTGTTGGACCTTTAAGTAGAGCTCTTCCCTCAGGTCTGCAGTATCAGCATTTGAGGCAGAAAATTAGAAATTTGACTACTTACATAATATGTACGTTCCCATCACAAGAATATTAGGGAAGATATAAACCTTTCATTTTTTATTAGCATTTAATGTAACCATTGAAGAAAGATCAAAAGAGTAAATCTGTCATGGCAAGGAAAAAAGTATTTAAAGAAATGTTTTACCTTGTGCACTCATCATCTTGGGTGCTGAAGGAGTTCATTTGATTCCTGGGGCAGGGGACAAAAAGAATATAAAATATTTGGCAAGATTGCAAAAATTTCTCTGATCAAAAGGTGCAATCTGACCATGTTTTGCCACAGAAAGCAAAGTTCTCACGAGAGTTTATAATGGCATGTCATAGTGGCTGTTTACTGACTGTGTGTGGGTTTTGGCCATTCAGTACTGGAAAAGAGAAATAGTCTAAATGCTTTCCCTTGGGTTTCCTTTCCCTGGAAGAACTCTAATCACTGCTTCAATTGTTTATGTTGAAGATAGAATGAAGGAATAAGATAAAATATATTAATAATTAGATTTGATACTCAATATGTAAATGATAGGTGAGTTTAAAAGCACCTCGCACAATGTGTAGATTTCAGATAAAATCAGGGAAAATGTACTGTTTTGTGATTGGAGCCCTAAATGAGAATTAGGTCCCACTGCCACCAGTTGCTATGTTTGTGTTACAGTGCAACACAGAATATGTCAGTTTGCTGTACCTAAAGTCGCACGCTTGTTTCAGAGGCCTCGTTTGGGGTTTACTCAGAAGAGAAGCAGGGGCTTCTCTTCTGAGTAAAGGCTGAATATAAGTGAATAAGTGGAATATCAAGCCAGGATGCAGTCTCATCAAGGGGGATTTTTGCACTTGAAAAATAAAAATGCACTAGTATAAAAAGGAAAGGGAAATGTGATGTGTCTTGTTGCTGTTTTGGAGATGTGTGTGTGTATGTAAGAAGTCCAGGCTTTGCTGTTGAGTTTTTCGTGATTCACATGCTTTTCACAAGTCAGTTTGCATGAGTCCACAAATGCAGTTACAGCTGGGTTTTTTTTTTTTTTTAAATAGTCTATTTTATCATAGCTTGCATTCTTACCAAGGAGAAAGAGCCCTGAACTTTCATTAATTAGCTCTTCTATTGCTCCACTGGGACAAAATGCCTGAGCCAAATACTATTTAAAAATCATATCAGGGGAATTTAATTCCCTTCTCCTTTGAAACTTTTGGATTTTTTTTTTTTTTTTTTTTTTTCGATTGAATAGGGTGGATAGGTCTGGGGAGTGCCTTTCAGGTGATGTCCCATAGCATGTGTGTGCCTGTTGGAAGGCAGCGTGTTAGAAACGCAGCCTTCCCAAAGCAGTCTTACCAGAAGGAGTATGATAGAACAGCCACAAAGCGGCATTATAAATCATCTGAGCCTTGCAATGATACTGCCCATTAAGGAGCCTTTTTTTTTTTTTTTTTTTTTTTTGCCCTACTCAGTTCTTGGCTCTGCTAATAGAATAGCGCATCAAGCAAGGCTGTAAATAAAAGTTATTACCTAACAGGTGGGTGCCGAAGTGGAACGGATGGAGCTGAGGCATGGAGGCCTTATTACTGCTCATCAGCAATTATAAACAGGATAAAGTATCTGGGACTTGCGCTGATGCAGCGAGGGCTAATAGAGGCTGTGGATGACACTGGGCGATGATAGGATGATGTATGCTGATGGGTTTTACTGCCTCATCTTGCTGCTTGCTTCCAAGACAAGTTGTATTCTCCATTTTCCTGCTTGCTCATCTATCTGAAGAGTTGGTCCCATTGCCTCACCTGCCAGCAGGTGGGCTGGCATTTATTCCTCATACCTGTGTCTGCTTCCAAGGCACCCCCCTCAAGATGTGTCTTCAGAAATATTTCATAATCATGGCCGATTAAAGTTGTAATCTTACTGTATTGTCTGCTGTCATAGTTACAGATCACACCCTCAGAAGGAACTGCTTACGTGGGTTATAGGTCCAGCTGAGACACTGTGGTTAGGCAGCCAGTCCAGCACTTTACTAAAAGACTGCTGTGACAGAGTCCTGTAGTAGATTCTCTAGAAACATGCAAAAGAAGTGATAAATGTGTATCTTGTCTCTCGGAGCTTATACCATAGAGAGAGAGAATAAGTACAGAAAAAAATACAGCTAATTCCAACTTTTGAGAGCAAGAGATATAACTTACGTATTTCAGAAAGTGAAGACCAGGAAAATAGATTGTGCCAATTATTAGGAGCGGATATAATATTAATGTTGTATTTTTCTTTTCAAGAATTACCTTCCTCGTGAAATGCTTAGAATTCACTTTAGAGTCATCATGGGGAATGATCCCATGAAGGGATACTAGAATGTGGAGGGAAAGTCTAGCAGTAGGACCGTGTTTTCTAGTGAATGGAAAACTTCAAATGTGACTTGGCAATGCTTTTGAGTAGCACATAAGCACCTAGTACTTGGAAAAACTGAGATACATCTCTGTTCAACTTTGAGTACTCAGCTTCACTAAATCACGGTAATTAAACCTTTGACATAGAAATCTGTAACAGAGTCACAGAAGAATACTTTTGGCAAGGGCTTTCCAGTTTGATCCAGGAGTTTATCAGTATTCTGATATTTCATTTGTTTGTCACTTGTGCCTTTAAGTAAATATACTTCTTTATGTAGTAACCTCAAAACTAACCTATCAGGAGCTTTCTTGCTATTAGAGGTATTTTAGTTTTTCTCTGATGCCTTAAGGTATGCCTAGGTATATCTCAGTTTTGAAGAAGTCTGATACACGATAATCCCAATATTACAAGCTATATAAACTAAGAATTAATGTTATGGGAGGGTCCTTCAGTCTATAAAATGCCTTGCCCTTGGGTTAATATAAATAGGTTTCCCCTTTTGCATATAAAGTAATACTTGACTTGCAAAAAAAATCAGTTCCTACTTATTTATTCAAAGAATGTTCTGTGGGTGGTGGCCAGCGGAACAGAGAAAGAGAAATAAATCTGATTAAGATGTGTTTGAGAAGAATAATTGACAGGATTTGATGACTGATTAGAGTAGGCTGAAGAAATACTGCAAAGTATAAATCTGGAGAAATGAGAGAAGAAAGATGTAACTGACACGGAAGGAGTACGAAGAAAACTTGACTGAAACTATTTTCAGCTTTTAATGAGTTAAACTTAGATTATTGTAGTCCCGTGGAAAATTACAAATACGGACCTGTTTTGGAAATTGCTAATTTAGAAGCAGTAAAACTGTACAAATGAATGAAGAAGAGGAAAAGGGGGTAAAGACTGTATTTAGGGGCAGGAAAGAGAAAGAAGAGCCAGTGAATTAAGAAAGCTAATGAAAGGAGAAAGCTTCTCACAGGATCATGAAAGATGCATGAGAAGAGGGGTCAGGAAAACTATGGCTATGGCTAACAGAAGTTCATTGGAAAACCTGAAAGAAGTTTGTGTAATGTATGGGAAACCAAAGCCTGAAATCATTGAAGAGGGCCTTAATAACAGGGTAATAAAGACAGCAGACAGAAATCACTCATTGTGGAGTCAATTGAACCATTAAAACCGAGCAAATTGTGGTGGTTGTGGGGAGGGACAGGGTCAGGCATTTTTTGGTGTGGAGGTGGTAAAAATAGTGAAATATTTTGCCCCTACTAAAATACAAAGAAAAGGGATCCAGAAGAGAAATAGAAAAGATTAGAGGAGATGTTGAAGAAGCATACAAGCAAGACTCAGCAGAGACAGAAACCCAGAGGCATTATTTCTCTCTAAGAGTATATAAGGAAAAACATGCAGACAGAGATTTTCTCATTAAATGAGTAAACGATTAGCTGAGACAAGGTGAACTAGGGAGTTCCTCCTAGAAAAGGTGGTCTCCATGTTCTGAATAGAGAAAAAATAATAACCATAAACTGTAAGTAGCAGCAGAGAGCTGAGGTTGTAAGGAAGGAACCATTGTGGATGGAGGAGGGAACACAGCATCTATAATTAGTAGCTAATTCAAGCTGTCATTAACTAGTTTAAGTTTTTTTGTTTTTGTTTTGAGATGGAGTTTTGCTCTTGTTGCCCAGGCTGGAGTGCAAGAGTGCAATCATGGCTCACTGCAACCTCCGCCTTCTGAGTTCAAGTGATTCTCCTGCCTCAGCCTCCTGAGTAGCTGGGATTACAGAGGTCTCCACCACACCTGGCTAATTTGGTTTTTTTGTATTTTTAGTAGAGTTGGGTTTCACCATGTTGGCCAGGCTGTTCTCAAACTCCTGACCTCAGGTGATCCACCAGCCCAAGCTGGATACAGCGGCACCATCACAACTCACTGTAGCTTTGACCTCCTGGGCTTGAGCAATTCTCCCACCTTAGCCTCTTGAGTAGCTTAGGACTACAGGCAGGCGTGTAGTTGTCTCCCTGCAACTAAAGCCTTCTGGGTTCAGGCAGTTCTCCTGCCTCAGCCTCTGGAGTAGCTGGGACTACAGGCATGTGTCACCATGCCCGGCTAATTTTTATATTTTTAGTAGAGATGGGGTTTCACCATGTTGGCCAGGCTGGTCTCGAACTCCTGACCTCAGGTGATCTGCCTGCCTCAGCCTCCCAAAGTGCTGTGATTGCAGGTGTGAGTCACTGCACCAGGCCAGAAGTTTAATTTCTAAATGAATGTTCCAAGAAAATGAAAACAGTATTGCCCATCTTAAACATAGTTACAGTAAGTCGTCACTTAACATTATTGATTGGTTCTTGGAAACTGCGACTTCAGTACATATATATATATATATCTATGGTTTGTTTTTTGTTTTTGTTTGGTAGAGATGGGTTTGCTCAGGCTAGTCTCGAACTCCTTGTCTAGGCCGTGGAAGTTAAATATCACTGTATGTATTGGTGGAAAGTAATCTTTACAGAGATTTCACAAGCTTGCCTTTTAAAAAATAGAAATACTCTATTTCCTGAGATCTCTAAGCTTTTATACTTAAAACTGAGAACTCCTTTTCTTTGTAGGGCAAATCACAATTTAGGGGCCACAGAGGGTTAATAGTTTCTGGTGATTAAAGTCTGGGTAAGAAAGACTGGCTGTTACATCCAAACCAACATGAGAAGATACTTTAGCTAATAAATTTACTGGTTTATGATTAAAAATCAAACAGTTTAACCTTGGAGGCATTTTTGTCATGGGGGGCTTAATGTTGTGATTAGTTATCTGAACAGCCAAGTGACTCTGTGGGTTCAGTTAACCAGCCTCCCACTGTATATGTATAATTATTTCTAGTGCATGCACATACTAAGCTTATTTGGCCTTATGCACCCCGTCATTCTGAATTCTCTGTTTCATTACCAGCATCCACCCACAGCATTTCAGAAAGCCATTCCCAAATAGCAGAACCACAGCTCAGAATTTTAAATAAACCACACCTCCATTAGTTCAGTAGACAGGGGAATAAGTTACATGCTATGCATTTCCCACATCCATCCACCCTGGGCACTCTTTGTCATAATATACCAGAAGAAATCTAACTTTTGGTTCATTTAGCATCATGTCCCATGAGGTGCAGAAGTTATTTATTATAAGCTTAAGGATTTCCATTTAGAGCATTGAGTCAAAAGACTAAATTCCAAGGCAGACGGATTACCTGAGTTCAGGAGTTCAAGACCTGCCTGGCCAATGTGATGAAACCCTGTCTGTAATAAAAATACAAAAATTAGCCAGGCATGGTGGCAGGAGCCTATAATTGCAGCTACTTAGGAGGCTGAGGCAGAGAATAACCCAGGAGGCGGAGGTTGCAGTGTGCCAAGATTGTACCATTGCACTCCAGCCTCCCTCTCAAAAAAAAAAAAAAAAAAAAAAAAGGGCAGGGAGAGGAACTGAATTAAGATGATGCTAAATTAGAAACAAAAATAGTTTAAAAACAAATCAGCTATTTAATTTTAGCATCTACTCAGTTATGCATTCAAGCTGATTTTTTTACACAGCAAAATATAAACGTTCAAACATTTCCCCCTTACATTAAACCTGGAGCACATCCCACGGGATGACTGTCTCTCACTGCAAGATTACCATCATTAGCAACTTACCCTGTTTTAGAAATCATCTTCCTCCTTCCTTCTTTCTTCTTCTTCCTCTCCCTCCTCTTTCTTCCTCTTCCTCCTCTTTCTTCTTCTTCATCATCATCATCATTATCTTACTGTTGAGCACCAGTGGAGTACTGAACATAGCTAATTCTGCCCCCACTCTAAAAGCTTGCATTGTAAGTCAGACAGGCAAAACATTTGGAAGATCAAAAACACCCACAAGTAGGGTAGTTAGGCTTCGTAGGAGTGGGATGATTTACATGCTAATATCTGACATTTTGTCTGTATGTATGTTTTTAATAAAATTTCAGAAAATTTACTTGAATTAGCATCTCATTCATCTTAACCCATTTCCCCACCTCACCCCTACACTCAGTGTTACTCCATAAAGGAAATCGATTTTCAGTTCTTTTGGCAAGGATCCAGGGCCAGATTAGATTAACCCCTGGGCAAGTCATCTCTTAGAGACCAAGGTGTTGGGGTACAACATTATTTGAAGACTTCTGACCTGTCTATTCCCTCCAGACCTGTTCAAATATAAGTCAGCCGTAGGAGGAAGTGGCCACAGTTACAGGTACTACCCAGCTACCCAAAATTTGTATAATTTTATAAGGCAGAATTTAAATACCTCTAGGCTTCATGTAACTGCAGAGTAATCAGGACACTTATTCTGTATTTTTAGAAAGTTTAACTTTTTTTGGGGGGGGGGGCGGGGACAGAGTCTTGCTCTATCCCCCAGGCTGGAGTGCAGTGACGCTATCTTGGCTTACTGCACCCTTCACCTCCTGGGTTCAAGCAATTCTCCTGCCTCAGCCTCCATAGTAGCTGGGCCTACAGGCATGTGCCACCATGCCCAGCTAATTTTTATATTTTTAGTAGAGACGGGATTTCACCATGTTGGCTAGGCCGGTCTCAAATTCCTGACCTCAGGTGATCCTCCTGCCACTGCCTCCCAAAGTGCTGAGATTACAGGCGTGAGCTACCGCGCCCAGCTGGAAGTTTAACTTCTAAATGAATGTTCTAAGAAAATGAAAACAGTATTGCCCATCTTAAACACAGTTACTGTAAGTCCTCATTTAACATTGTTGATTGATTCTTGGAAACTGTAGCTTTAAGGGAAAGGACAGCCAGTTCTTGAATAACATCATTTGGTTATAACGTTATGAGAAAAAAAAGTTGGCTTTGTTATATGTTGTTTTCCTTAAAGTCACAGTTTCTAAGAGCCTGTCAGCAACATTGAGGACTTAACTGTATATGAAAATAAATCTGGATATATATATATGTGTACACACACACACACACACACACACACACATACACACACACACACACATACTTCATGGGTTTCTCGAGTTTCTGTCTTTCAGCAGATGAAAAATCTTGGCTGATTTTGCTTTTCTGATAAATACTGGAAAATGCAGTAGAACAGAAGTTCTGTCTCGTTTTAACACTGTAAAAATATTTGCATTCTCATGGTCATAGACGGATTTGTGGCCAAGGAACAGAAATTAGAGGATTTGGGCATGTGGACTTTGAGAAGTAGATTTTTCTCTTAGGTTTTTTAGTTTTGCTTTTCTCTCTGTATTGTCTTACCTTAGAGTACTATCTTATTCGGTACTCTACTGATGCTATAAATGTAGTATTTTTAAACATCAATGCATTGTAATTTTGTTGAACTCAAAAACCCCCAAGCATGTTATAAAAAGGAAAGGTTATCTATTGAGGATCATTTGTCAGTTGCAATAAGAACTGAAAAAATTATGGGAAAAAATAATATGGTTTAGTTGGGCAGGCAGGAGAGGTCTTGCTAATGGAGAAGCCAAAACAAGGAAATGGTGTTAGGTTAAGCAAGTATCAGCCACAAAGGGTGACTGCTCTATTGCTAGCCTGACAGGTTCCACTCACTCGACACCTCTTTGAGGAATTTAGCTCCTGGCGATGCCCTTTCAGTAATTAGTGCAGTGGAAATGGTACTTAACAAACAGGGATGGTGGCTGCAATTTTTCAGATGAACCCACCTGGTTTATGAGCTGTTAGGATACTATCAGGGTGGTTGAGAAGAGGAAGCTTTGTTTTCTGCCTGTGCGGACCATATAAAGCTGAGAAGGCATGTTTTGCCTTACCTGATTATTAAAAGCAATAAAATTTCAAATGAAAATATCTGGGTTTTCTTGTGCTAATAGGGAGAAATTTTTTTTGTATCATCCTACAAGTAATCAGTAAAGAAACTTTTGTGGATGAACTTTAAAAAAATAACACGCAAGTATCTAAATGCAAGATTAAGCCTAAGATACAACCGATGGAATGATGTACATCACAACAGAAAATAATAAATAAGTACCATGACTACAATCCACAGAAATTCAGAAAGTTACCAGGAGTGGAAAGAAAATCATATGAGAAGCCTTATAAGTCATACTCTAAGAGCGGAGGATGAGTAGAGTTATTCCACAGAGAAATATCCTAGATAAATCATAATCATATGTGGACAAGAGGATTTTATGGAATAGGGAGGGGAGCTTGTTTTCATTCCCATATTTGCCCCAGGATCTGTCCCATGCCCTCATCCCAGAGACAGCTGGATCTTTATATACACAGAAAGTAGCAGAAACTTGTCTTCGTGATAACGTACTCTTATGGGAAAGCAGAAGTAGCATCTTTAAGTAGTGTAATGACTGTTAAAAGACAGGTTATATAGTAGTTAAGAGCAATGACTCTAGGCCACACTACTCTTCCCTTACTAGCTGTGTGACTGTGGACAATTCACTTAACCAGTGCCTCAGTTTCCTCATCTGTGAAATGCAGGTAGTAGCTACCTCATAGCCTTGTTATAACACCAAAATGAATTAATATATGTAAGAGCATTTAGAAAGTGCTGATAAAGAATGTGCTTTGTGTTAGTGTTCATTACTGCAGTACTGAAGCTTAACTTTAAGGAATCTGTTTTGTCATATCCACCATCTGTGATAAGTGCCCTTTAAAAATAGTCTTATACAAGGCCAGGCATGGTGAGTCATGCCTATAATCCCAGCTACTCCGGAAGCTGAGGGGAAGATCACTTGAACTCAGGAGTTTGAGGCTGCCATGAACTGTGATAATGTCACTGCACTCCAGTCTTGGTGACAGAGCAAGACCCGGTCTCTTAAAAAAAAATTTTTTTTTTTAATGAGTTTGGACACATGGGTTATATACACACTGTATGAGTCCATGTGTATATTCACATGTGTGACATTCTTGACATGACAAAATTCTAGAAATGAAGGACAAATTGGTTTGTCAGAGGTTGTCAGGGATCAGTGGGGAAGGGAGGGAGGTAGACATGGCTGTAAAAGGGCAATAAGAAGGATTCTTGTGGTGATGGGAATGTTGTGTGTCTTGATGATATCCATATCAATATCTTGGTAGTAAAGTTGTGCTCGAGTTCTATGAGATGTTATTCTTAGGGAAAACTGGATGCAGGGCGCATGGGATCTCTGTATTATTTCTTATAAAGGTACCTCAAAATAAAACATTTAATAATAACAAAATTGGTTTGGAAGATTCCTAATAGAGAAAAATTAGCAGTGAAAGCCATGTGTATATCTGAGCAGACAGAAATATTACGTAAATAAACATCATGGAAGGAAAACTGAGCTGACCACTGACATTTTAGTGAGATGTTCATGAGCCTCCAAGAAAAAAACTGAACCACTTGGGGTCAGAGGGAGGGAGAAGATACACAATGGCTTAATTTCCCTAAAAACCCATCAGACTGGTGTTCCTCAGGGGCCTTTGCTTCCCAGACTGTGAAATGGTCTATTTAGTTGATGGTTTTTGGTAAAGAGAAGAAGGTAGATGAGCAGCAACTTACATACAAATTACATTCATAAAGACAGGCCAAAGAGAAAAGAATGTGGGGATGACAGGTATGAGCTACGTGCCTGTAAATATAGTAATTAAATCCAGGAGGTACTTTGTCTGACTTTTCTCTCATCTATTTCTTAAGCACTCCATGCTCCAGAGTTTATCGCTTTTACTTTATCACTTTTACTTTGTTTGTTGATTATACTCCATTCATATTTTCATATATCACTTACTATGGCCTTAGTTGTATTTGTGTGTGTGTGTGTGTGTGTGTGTGTGTGTGTGTGTGTGTGTGTGTGTGTCTTCTGGATTGTGGCCTCCTTGAGGGGATAGCTCACTACTGTACTCGGTTTTGACTTGTTACTTTAAAGCCCAGTGTCTGTCACACAGTAGGCACTTAAGAAATAATGAATCAGATACTGACTTTTGTCATGGCCCTGGACAGAGGAGACATTAATCTAGATGCCTATATAAATTAAACAGATCAAGTAAACTGGGAATATTATTGCACTAAGTGAAATTGTGGTTATTTTTACAAATGAACCTTCCTGGGCTTTTCCTTTATGTTTTTTAGTCTGGCGAATTTTTTTCTTAGGTTTAAAAAAAGAATTTTAGAGAATTGAGTAATGCAGCTATGAAGAGATGTCTTATAGCAACTACTAACAGCAGTATGGTGTCAGTCAGGAGGTAAAGGGCAATGAGAAAAAGACAAGGAGACCACTGGAAAGGAGGTAATTGGAAGAATGACTTGTGTGGCCTTCTGGGTTCAATTTCAGTCACAGAGCGTACCATCAGACTAAAATAGTGATTGAAAGCACTAGTAGCAAGCTTATATCCTAATGTTTGCCTAAGCATCTCCTTGCCAAGGCACATAGCCATATCCTGATGTCCAGTATGTGGAAGAGGTGCAGTGGAGGGAGCTGGAGGAAGAACATTCTTCCCTGTACCCCCCTGCCAACTGCAAGGTACAGTAGAAACTGAAATGATGACACAGTACCTACTTTTCACCTTCTTTACTTGGGCCAGTCCTCCAGCCATCCCATGTGGACTTGTTAGGTACCTGCTGGAAGTTTTATATTTCTGGTTCTGAATATGTAACAGAGAAAGTATACAATTAAATATTCCCTTCCTGCCAGGCGCAGTGGCTTACACCTCTAATCCCAGCACTTTGGGAGGACGAGGTGGGTGGATTACTTCAGGCCCAGAGTTTGAGACCAGCCTAGGCAACATGGCAATACTCTGTCTCTAATAAAAATACAAAAAAATTAGCCAGGTGTGGTGGCTCATGCCTGTAGTCCCAGCTACTTGGGAGGCTGAGGCAGGAAGATTACTTGAGCAGCCTTTGGTTTGCATCACTTGTGTAGCCTTTAGTCTGCAGCTGAAAGCTTGAGTCCCTGGGAAGCCATTGGTGCAACTCATAAGGTCTAAAGGCTGAAGAATCTGGAGTCTGAAGTCCAAGGGCAGGAGGAGCAGAAGCAGGCATCTGGCGCGGAAAGAAGAAAGAGGACCAGAAGACTCAGGAAACAAGCTTCGTCCACCTTCTTCCTCCTACTGTCTTCCGGCTGTGCTGACAGCTGATTGGATGGTGCCTACCCACATTGAGGGTGGATCTTCCTCTCCCAGTCACCAACTTAAACATCAGTCTTCTCTGGCAGACACACTGAGACACATCCAGAAACAATACCAGCCATCTAAGCATCCCTCAGTCCCATCAAGTTGACAACATAACCATTACAGTCGAGTTAAAGGAATGTGATAAAACATTAATTGTTGAATCTGAATGGAGTCTACACAGGTGCTTATTGTATTATTCATTGACCTTTTCTATGTGTTTGAAATTTTTAAAATAAAAAGTTGGGTAAAAACTAAATGCTTTTTTTCCTACAGCTGGCAACAAACCAAGGGTGTGCTCTCTCAACACTCCTGTTCAGCATCATGCCAGAAGGACTAGCCAGCACAGGCAAGAAAAAGAAATAGAAGGCATATAGATTAGAAAGAAGAGTTGAAGGGAAAACCTTGCTTTCTAAAACTGTTGGACTTGGTACCATGACTTTTATTTAAAATTGTTTGATTTGATGGAGAGCTATTCCACCATGGCTCATTAACTTCTCCTGCTTGATCTTTTGATGAGTTCATAGTCACTTGTTTCTGGTATCATGGTGTACTGCCAAAATCAGCTTCCAAGTTCCTATGTACCAGAAATGGGAGGGGAAGATGGGCTATGAGGAAGTGAGAAACCGAATCTCAGTCTTTAAAACATACCTTTGGGGTATGTGGGTAGTCATCTCCTGAAGCATATGATAATTTTGTCATGACTCCTGACTTCTGTGTGTTCTGCTGTTCTTTAAGCTGTCTTCTAGTCAAAAAAGTCTCCACAGAAGCAGCTTCTACATTGCTATCCGGAGGACCAAAATCACATTGGTGGATGATAACAGGAGGCCCCAAGAAGATTTCTGATGCCGTGTGTTTTTTGGGCATACTGAGGATAGAGACCTTCAAAGCTCAGGTGCACTCCTAAGATAACTTTCCTCATCAGCCATTCCAGATCTCCCAATCTTGTGTTCCCACCAGGAGAGGGAGACTAATGCTTAGGAATTATACTGCCTGGCAGTTTGTGAACAACTGACTTTTTAAATGTTTGTAATGTAGGACGTGACATCTTAGGAGTATTTCAAGCTAGATTTATCTCCATATCAAATAAAAGTGATGGCGTTCTCCACAAAATTTTAATAATCAGCCTCTTGAACCTCATTCTCTGTCCATACAATGGCTTTTCAGCAGATGTGTTACTCCAATATTATTTTGGGATAATTAGGAACATAAGAAAGGAAGGGAAAATCCCAAACAAGGTGGGAAAATTTTTTTAATGGGTAGCAAGATGTTTTCTTTCTTAAAGTCTTTCTCTTTTTTTTTTTTTTTTTGAGACGGAGTTTCACTCACATTACCCAGGCTGGAGTGCAATGGCGCGATCTCGGCTCACCGCAACCTCCGCCTCCTGGGTTCAGGCAATTCTCCTGCCTCAGCCTCCTGAGTAGCTGGGATTATAGGCACGCACCACCATGCCCAGCTAATGTTTAGTATTTTTAGTAGAGACGGGGTTTCACCATGTTGACCAGGATGGTCTCGATCTCTTGACCTCGTGATCCACCCGCCTCGGCCTCCCAAAGTGCTGGGATTACAGGCTTGAGCCACCGCGCCCGGCCTCTTTCTTAAAGTCTTTCATGGCACACAGTAAAATGTCAGGAGAGGATGAGTCTAATCCCTGCGTATACCCTGAAAGCAAAGCATGAGGGGAAACCAGGGAGAAAGTACCTGTAAAACAGGGTTTTTTCAAGCCTCTTTTATCAATTTTTCCAGGAGGGTGTGGTATTTTTTGTGGACAAAGGTTTTACCAACTTAAAGCTCCTTTTAAATGGTCAAAGGAGAAACAGCAGTGATGTGTGAGGGTTCATTAATTATTGCTCTTACTGATGTTTGCACAGGCTGTTGGGATCATAAATGTCAATCTGTCAAGAGACTGTGATAGGCTCTAAAAAAACTGATTGAGTACCTCAAAAGCTGTCAGAGAGCCTGAGATTAAACAGATTCATCTTTCGTAGAAGTAAGGAAAGGTGTGGGTGAAGGGAATAGCAGAAGGCTTTCTTCTCTTTGTTGCCACGTTGCTTCTCCCACTCTCTATTCCGTATTGTGAGTGTTGGCTTATACAGAGGCCTAAGAGCCTGTCTGCCTGAGATGTCAGGAAGCCACAGCCGTGCTTAGTGCCTGGGGTATGTGCAGGCTGCCAGCTGCAGGGTGACAGGAGATTAAGAGAGCTTGAGATTCAGCTTTGACAGGCGTGACACAATTTATTTGGAAATTTTCAGGAGAGAACATGAGTAATAAAGACAAGAACAGTGACAGTAAGGAACAAATGTGAATTTCTGCCAGAGACAAAACAGAATTTTAAAAGAAGTAGCTCTGTTTGTTGTCTCCAGTTAAGCCTTCCAGTTAAACTGTATTCCTAAATTGAAAGTCCTACCACTACTTTCTGAGATTGGCTAGGAAAGTACAATTAGAATTCCTCTCTTCAGAAGGTTCTATGACTTTAAAATCACTGTACAACCAGCCCACCATCTATGGATTCAACCAACCATAGATTGAAAATATCTGGAAAAAATAGATGTTTGTGTCTGTACTGCACATGTAGACTTTTTTTTTTGGTCATTATTCCCTAAATAACACAGTGTAACAATTATTTACATGGTGTTTATATTGTATTATAAGTATAATCTAGAGAAGATTAAAGTACAGTTTGACCAACATGGGTTTCCATTGTGCAGGTCCACTGTGCACAGATTTCCTTCTGCCTCTGCCATCCCTGAAACTGCAAGACCAGACCCCAACTCCTCCTCTGTCTCCTCCTCCTCTGCCTACTGAGTGTGGAGACAAGGATGAAGACTTTGATGATCCACTTCCACTTAAGGAAGAGAAACTATTTTCTCTTTCATGTGGTTTTCTTAGTATTTTCTTGTCTCTACTTTATTGTAGGGATACCGTATATAATACATAAAACATGCGAAATATGTGTTAATCATCTGTCATTGTTATCAGTAAGACTTCTGGCCAGCAGGAGGCTATTACTAGCTAAGTTCTGAGGAAGTCAGAAGTTAGAAAATTTTCAACTGTAATGGGGGTCAGCACCCAAGCCCTATGTTGTTCAAGGGTCAGCTGTATATGGGAGGGGGTATGTAGGTAATATGCAAATACTATGCCATTTTATATAAGGGACTTGAGCGTCTGTGGAATTTGCTATCCTTGGGGGTTCCTGGAACCAGTCTCCCTTGGATACCAAGAGACAGACTGCACAGTACTTGTCTCTCTGTTGAAAATTAAGCAGCAGCTACTTTCAAACAAAGAAAGCAAAATAGGCAAAATCCTTCTTAAGATTTTCCTTCCTCATTTAATCACATTATAATTCTTTATCAGAGTTTCCTCTGACTAGATCTGATGTGATGTCTTTCTCATTCCATTAAACATTGGCAGAGAAAGCAGGGGTCTGGTGAGAACCTGGAATGGGGGGAATGGCACCTCTCTGTGGGGATATCCATACTAGATTATGTTCTCAAGAAAAAGCATACTAGAAAAAAAAATCTGCTTTGTTGGCCCTTTATGAAGGACCTTAATTAGAAGTCACTCTTAACTGCTGGGGTGAGAAGGGTTTCCAGCTTGGCACCTCCTCCTGCTGCTAACGAGCATGCTCCTTGCAAGGACTTGCTGCTTCTGACAGTTAAAGCTGCATGTAAGAATTACTTCTCTTCACCTCTCCCTCCATATTTAACCGTTACTGCCCAAGTTCAGAGTATGCAAGTAAACATTCGATGTTTTTGGGAAATTGGCAGTGCTTCAGGGTAACATTTGTGAGCAAAAGTAAATCATCATAGTTGAATTTATTCAAATATGGGTAGTAGATGGTTCCTTTAATGTCAACCATGTTTGGATCTTTTTTTTTCCCCTGATAGTCTTTTTCTAATTGACATAAATTTATAAATGAATAGTTTAATTATTTAGTTTATTATCATGTCATTAGAACCCCTACCCTGGACATCTGTTTCTCTTATTTAAGCAACTCACCCCATGGCACAAGGTTTCATTAAGTATTTAGCAGAGAAAGTGTAAATTTCTTATGCAGGCGAGGATGATCCTGTAGGTTACTGTTGATATTTCATTAGCTTTTCAGTAAAACACTAAGTTGATTTGTGAGAAAATGCCAAAGAATGGTTTGCTTCTCCAAAAAAATTGCATGTGTATAGTCACCTTTCTGGACAATAGCATGTGGAGGATGATGAGCAGTTTTGGAAGCTTATTTACCTTCCCTCTTTGTGGGAGGGAGCATTAGAGAGCATCTAACAGATCATCAACTAGGGAAGAGTAAGTGGGCATATTTCAGAGTTTCAAAGGTGTGGATCTCTTATTAGGGAATAGAGGTCCTTGATTCTAAAACATAACACACTCTGTTAGACATTTCTTCTGCCTTAGTTTAGAATCACCTAGGACTGCCTCCTGTGGCTCAGACTTTCTATACATGGATGCTTTTGGTCATAGACTTGTACAGATGCTGGGACATTGATTGTCAGAGGACTGATTAGGGCTCAATGGTGTTCTTTTAGGATGGCCAGTATATTGTATCCAGAAGCTGTGGTAGCATCAGAAACCTCCTTTAGGACTCACTGTTCAAGAATATTCAATGCCTGCTGCCTTCAGAACAAATAACTCATTGTCTTCTTATGAATGTGGAGTAGATCAAGGAAAATCTCAACATGGGACCATGTAGACATTCCTTAGTGTTGCTATTGAATGCCCATTGGTCAGATGAGATGGGGAATTAAGAGAAAAAGAAGTCAAGACTGGACAGGCCTCCTAATTTTGTAGGGGAGGGGGTCCCATCAAAGTGGGTTGTTTGGTGATGACTGATGATTGTGATATGATGTAAATATGAATTCCTCAGCCATAGGACTCATGTATTTTAAAAAAATATTTTCTTTACATACCTAACTCCCTTACTTATTTGGACATAGTTAGCTTAAGGATAACATTGCCACACTGAAATTCTTTTTGTTTTTTCTTTATTTTTTCCCCCAGCTTCATTGCCACACTGAAATTAAATTATCTTCTTACAGCAAAGGTTTGTTTTAGAAATGGAGGTGGGTGCTTTGCAGACAGATAGCATGTTTGCCAGTTTGAGATAGAGCCATGTAGAAAGAGCTCTAAATGTGAACTCTGCATATTCAGACACAGTGATGTGAAAGAAAGGGGCTCAGGGTCTGAGCAGTCTTTTGTTACCTTACAGATACGCTGGCATTCTGCCAAGGCCCTCCAGATTTTAACCATATTAATAATGAAAAGACCTCAACTGCCTCCCCATCTTGTGCTGACACGTGCCTTCTAGTGGGAATAACTTCCTATAAGGATGCTCTGAATTTAGGACTTTGTTTCACAAAAAAACTTTTTTTGTTACAGTTTCTACTCTAGAATTTTCTTGTTACCCCACCCCCAAATGTCCAAATAGGGTTATTAATACAAATAGAGCCATTACTGATTTGTGTAAAAGGACCTCCACCCCGAGAGCAGTGTGGATCATACAAGGTGAATGTCTTTCCACTGACTGCTTTGTAATAATTTACATTTAAATTGTTGCGTGTTGCTCTTGTAGAAGAAGGGAAAGGGCCTGCCCTGTGTGTGGCCATCTTAGTCACCACACTGACTGGGTCTAGACGGCTTTACTCAGCAGAGCTGGGAAATAGGCTGAACTTGCTTTCAGTTGTTTTCATCAGAGGCCTTATTTAGTTGGTTTGTGTTGGAGCACAATGTCATGTAGGACTGGACGAATTAAATGAGATGAAAAATGAAGTCTGTAGTTGCTAAGAATGGTGCAGGGCCTCCATATGCCAGTACAGCGCAGCAAGGCTGGGGGACCAAGATGGTCGCTGGACCGTCTTAGGTGAAGTGCTGCGTCTGCCTCACACACAGGGAGGCTATGAAGAGGCATACGGACAGCATTGACTAAAATACATCCTATGGGCTGTGGCTTCTCAGTAGAGCCACTTTAAGTAGAACATGACTGCCTAGAAGACAAATTCATTCATTCAGGAAATACTTATTGAGCCATAGGCATGGAGGGCACGTCAGTGAACAAAGCAGGTGAAGTTTTCCGCCCTCTTGTAGTTTACGTTCTTTTAGGGCATAATGTTAAAGGTAAGTGCTATGGAAGAATAAAAGACAGGGAAACAAAGAAGGGCAAGTGCTAGGAATGTGGATTTGATGACCTAGAAGCGATGATCAGGGAAAAACCTTCAATGAAAATGTGACTTTGGAGCAAGGATACAAAAGAGATAAGATCCCATGTAGATCTGGGTGAAGAGTGTTTCCAACAGAGGGAACAGAAGGTACAAAGTCCCACAGGTAGGAGACAGTAGTAGTGTAGATAAGCAAGGAAGGAAAGCAGCAGGAGCTGGGCGGGGGGCAAGTCATGCAGGGCATTCAAGAGTCAAACTAAGTATCCGGACTTTTACTTTGGAAAGGGAAGCTATTAGAGGGTTTTAAGCAGGGAAGTAACATGATTCTAACTTGATTTTTTTAATTGTTTTTTCAAACAGAGTCTTGCTCTGTCGCCAGGCTGGAGTGCAGTGGCACAATCTCGGCTCACTGCATCCTCTGCCTCCTGGGTTCAAGTGATTCTCCTGCCCCAGTCTCCTGAGGCGTGTGCCACCACGTCCGACCAATTTTTCGTATTTTTTTTTTTAGCAGAGATGGAGTTTCACTGTGTTAGCCAGGATGGTCTCAATCTCCTGACCTTGTGATCCGCCTGCCTCGGCTTCCCAAAGTGTTGAGATTACAGGCATGAGCCACTGTGACCGACCAATTCTAACTTGATTTTTAACAGAGTCACGTGGCTGCTACGTGGAGAATAGACTGTAGAGACAAGGGAGTGAGCAGAGAGACAGTTAAGAGGCTCTTGTAGTACGCTTGATGAGTTGGTGATGGCTTAGACCAAGGTGGGGGTGACAGGGGTGAGAAGGTGTGGCATCTGGATCATTTTGAAGAAGACCATTTAGGAGATTCCTTTCTAGAGGTAATTTAGCACAAACAACTTTGGAACTTGGTAAGAGATACATCCTGGGTATGCAGGCAGCTATTTCAGGAATACAGAGCCCCAAAGAGCTGCCCAGTTTTTTGAAGGCAAGAGTCATTTACAGCCTTGTCTGTGATAAGAACCTTATTGCATCTTAATTATTTTTTTCAGATTATTCAAGACACAGTTGTCGCACAGTACACCTCCCTCCACCTGCCATTTTGGCTCCACCTCAAGGTGGAGTGCCCAGTGCTGCTCCTGCACCACCCCATGTTGGAGATCATGGAGCAGCTTGCTTGTGCACAGCAGGGGTGCCCCTTCATTCACTCTGAATCAAGTTGAACTAATTGTCAGTGTTATAACTAACTGACTTTTGTGTCTTTAAGAGTAGAAACTTGAGTAATTTTACTGTAAAAGATTACAGATCACTCATGAAACACTGGCTTTGGGAACGAAGTTGTGAAAGCATGGTGATACAGAGATACATTAGATGTAGTCCCATCTCTAAAGAATTACAGTTTACTTGAGGGCAAGTGAATACCCGAGAAAAGATACCTAAACAATACAGGCAGTAAGCATCTAGGTCCCAGCAAGGGGATACAAAGACAGGACCCCATTTTTAGCTGGACTGGCCTCCTCATAGAATCTCAGCTATTTTTAAAAACAACATAGAACTGGTATTTGTTGAGCCACCCTCACCCTCCTCTCCAGCTCAGGCCTAGCTTGTTAGAAGTCAGCACTAAAGGTACATGCTTATCATGGTTTGTGCAGTATAATCCAAGCAAGTCAGAGCTGGTTCACATGGGTCTGGTTCCTTCCTGGACAAGGGCAGTAGCCGGTCAGGAGAATACCTAGAAATACATTAATCAGCCGTGCTTGCCAGGCCAAGCACTAATCCTGATCCCCACATATGTTGTTTTGGTCAGATTCACAGTCTGAGAATGAGGCTTCACCAATAAAACGGCCACGACTACTGGAGAATACTGAACGGTCCGAGGAAACCAGCCGATCTAAACAGAAGAGTCGACGTCGGTGCTTCCAGTGCCAAACCAAACTGGAACTGGTGCAGCAGGAATTGGGATCGTGTCGCTGCGGTAAGCATCTCCCCCAGTGACACCATGGGGAGACTATGTCCTTAACACCTTGGCCTAGCTTTAGAAATTAAGTGGCTGAAGTCGTTCATTCTTCTTCTGAGTACTGTAGGTTTGCTACAATAGTGCATGCTATATAGCTTTGGGGCTTGAGAAATCGGGAGTACGGGATGTTTGTTTCTGAACACCCTTTATTCTCACGCGTGCAGAAAAGACAAAAACACCCCCCTCTTCTTATGCATATCTCCTTAGAGCTTCATCTCACTGCTTAGTGCTTTCAGCTTCTCCCCACCACTTATTACTCTGTTTTTTTCTCACTTATGACTTTAGAAGTTTAGCAAACAAGCAAAATTCTGGAATATATACCATAAAATTCAGATATTAATTTTGAATGTGCTTCTTACTGTTTATGATAAATGGAAGATTTCTTCTCCATATCCCTGTTAAATTAAGCTTTGCTTAGAAAATTTCTTTTGAACCTTAGTTCATCAAGTCAGTTGATACCTTGAAATAGTCCCCCTTTTTTTCTCCTGGGCTAAATCCATCCTCCTGTCTCTGCCTCACAAAATGCTGGGATTACGTGTGTGGGCCACCATACCCAGTCTGAAATAGCTTTACAGTAACCTTTCCTCCTGTATTCTGTAGTGGAATACCACCTTTTAGAATTGCTGCACAGGGATGCCTACCTGCAGTGGAACAAAACTTAAGTCAACCCTTTCTCTCTCCTTGACCACGTGTATCATGACACATAGGAACAAAATTGTATAGCAGCATTATTTTAGGCTGATTTATAGCTTTCCTGTACTTGTTTTCATTTCCTGCTGTTAAAACATAATAATGTAAAATTGAAGACCAATTCAGCTGTCATCAGACTAACTTTGAGATCTGACTCTATCCTCTGAGAATCCTATTTCTTTCTTTCTGAGAAGTCAGCTTTAGAAGCCCCCTTTCATTTCCGGGACAGTGAAGATATCCTACAAGTACTATTGCTGGCAGTCAGGACTAAATAGTTCACTCAGCAGTTATCAAGCAACAGTCACTGGAAGTTCACTGTATTCTGAAGCAGCAGCATTTGCTGCTACGGTTCTCAATTATCTGCCCTATTGGAAATGAGAAGGAAGAGAGAGGATATTAGCTTTTCATATAAACTGAGTCATGGCACAAAAAAAAAAAAAAAATGAACCCGTTTGTTATATATTCTGGTGTATGTGGTACTCCACAAGATTGAAAGTGCGTCTTCAACTTCAGAAACCGGAACCAGTGTGGGGAGTCCAGATGTCACCAGATAAGGTTTTTCGGGCATTTTGGTTATAGCATTAAGTGTTTTTGGGAAACTGTAAAGAGGGTTAGGATAGGTGGTGGGAACAGAGGCTGACAGCAGTTTTCAGACTTCAGTTGTGTTGATGCATGCAGTATGGCCCAGGTGAGTTCAGAACCTTATTCTTAGGCTGTTTTGATCAACCCTGCCAGGCAATTTTAAATTCTTGGTGATGTAGTGCAGGGACACTGTGGTTGGTTAAGGAAACTCTGGGCTCTGTTGGCTAACCAGCTTCGCCCCACTGAAGAGGCTGTCTCATCTTTTGTGATCTGCAAATTCTTGCTTTGGTCATGTGAACTCTTGGGGAATTTGAGCAGTTCAGTCTGTTACCAGTGTTGTGAGCCTACCTGGTCATTTTAGCTATTGCTTTTGTAACATAGGCCTTTGGTTGTTCCTCAGTTAGAATTGTGGGATTTTCCTGAACCTTCTGTTCTTGTTTCCTCCTTGAAAGTAACTGAATCCTGGGTATTACACAGGATTTGCCGTACTGGATCAAGCAGTTGATCTGTCAAGTATGCTGTCTTGCCCTTGGCAGTGGCTAATGCTTCCTTCTCGTCAGGCAAACAGGAGATTTCACAATTTAGCCCTGAGATCTAAAGACATTGTAACCAGAACTCCCAGTTTACCCTTCAGCTTTGACTCAAACTACCTAATTTCCTAAGGTCTTAGCACCCAGCTGAAAAAAAAAACAATAATATATGTTAGATGACTTCACATTCACCCAAGTAAAGCCAACTTGTCTAATCTCTGGTAAATATAGATTACTCTGCAACGTCTTCACCTTTGTGAGCAGGAGGCGGGGGGGGGGGAGTTGCTGCAATATGTGTCCATTTTAAATGTTCTAACATGTAATCTCTTGGCTTGTGCCCAATTCTGAGAGTCTGCTTATAGGGAGATTTGACTTTTTCTGTTGGAGAAGAAAGCCCTGAGCTTACTGTAGTCTCAACAAGGTGTAACTTTCCTAGAGACAGTTGGGCATTCAGTTTGACCCACTGAGAGCATTACACTTATGTGTCCAGAAAAGTGACTGCATCAACTGCCACCCTTCGAAAGATGAAGGACAACAGTGGGAACATGCCATTAAAAAAAGTCTGAGACTGTCTTTGATAAATAGCTCTTGCGTTTCTCCTGCCTGCTTGGATATCTCTAGGAAAGGGTGAGTTGTATGGTTATTTCCTTGAGGATGCATGGATGTTAGACAGACCTTTAACTGCCCTGAAAGGTTTTAGAAAGGGGATAACAGTAATTTACTATTGAACGTGAAGACTCAAAAAGGTAGTTTGAGCTCAAACAGAACACTTCTTCACTGCAGAAATCTTTTTATACATATATATTTGCAATCTTTTCTTCCATTCGCCTTCCATTCTGTACAGGTTATTAACTGCTGACAAGAAATTCACATCTCATAAATAATGCTTAAGAGCCATTGCTATATAAATTGAATGTGTTATGAATTGTGATGGGCCTTTTTGTAGCATTCGATGCCTAGAGCAGGAAGAACAGAGGATGTCATTTTCATTAATTTCTAATGAGGTGCCAATTAAAGGCAGGGAAGATGCTCCAAAGGGAAGAGTGGCCAAGCTCCCCTGAATCCTTCGCCCCAGGGTTGTCATCTAAACACTGCCAGTGAAGCCTTCTCTAAAAATTCCATTAAATTACAGTCTCATCGAGAGCACACACAGACACATTCAGCTTCCCTTTGATCTTCAAAAGAGCAATTTGTAAGACGAGTTCTGAGCCTTCTCACATAAGGAACAGCTAGAGGTGATAGGAATTGTTAATTGCCAGGACACTCCATGGGCTTTCAATAAGGAGGAATTTTGAAGAGGAATTCTCCTCTGCTTCACTGTGACTAGATAACCTTTAAATCAACAATACCAAAATAACAACCTTTTCCTGTGAAATCTTTCAGGGTGCCAATTAGAAAACTCATGTGGTTGCCAGGCTGGGAGGGTATCTGCATCCTAGAGCATCTTCAGTAGTTTAACTTCTTAAGATAGAAAACAATTGCCTGAAAATGGATCTGTTTGTTTCATTTTCTACTAAGTAGGCAAATTGATCACCTCATTCTCATTGCAGGAGTCTTGTCTCCTGAATTGCCACTTAGAGAATGTTCTACTGAAATCTGGCCATCTTCATCAAATCCGGGCTACGTCACAGCCACCAAAATGCTGTCTTCTCTAAGGAGATCTTGCATGATACATGTAGCTTGGCTTCTTTTTTTTATTTTTGGAAACAGAGTCTCACTCTGTCGACCAGGCTGGAGTGCAGTGGCATGTTCTCAGCTCACTGCAACCTCTGCCTCCCGGGTTCCTGCCTCAGCCTCCTGAGTAGCTGGGACTACAGGCGCATGCCACCATGCCCAGCTAAATTTTTTGTATTTTAGTAGAGATGGGGTTTTACCATGTTGCACAGGCTGATCTCGAACTCCTGAGCTCAGGCAATCTGCCTGCCTTGGCCTCTAAAAGTGCTGGGATTACAGGCGTGAGCCACCCTGCCCAGCCTTCTTGGCTTCTTAATCACTGCACAGTGCTTTCTAGAAATGCAGAACTAATTTTTAAATACATTCAAAGAGCGTGTATAAGTTTTAACATTTTCAGTTGATGGTACCGTAACAAACTAAGTGGATATGCTGCCTTTGGGGATAGTAGTGCTTTTACTAACCTCCAGAGTAATCTGACATCCTTTATTGTTTTCAAAGTAAGTTTTCTATTCACTTTAGAAGCCTGAAGTGATGTGTTAGCTGAGGCCTTTGGAGTAGTTGATCATCTCCAAGTGCCTCAGTGGCTATTGCTGCCTTATCATTCACTGTCATACCATATGCAGAAAGCATTTTCTTAGGTTTTTGTGGGGAATATAGGAGCTAGAAATGTAGAATCTAAGAACTTACAGTGTAGATCTGTAGTTTCAAACTTCAGTAGGGGCCTGGTGTGGTGGCTCATGCCTGTAATCCCAACACTTTGGGAGGCCAAAGTGAAAGTATCCCTTGAGGCCAGGAGTTCAAGACCAGCATGTTGCCCGTCTCTATTTTTTGTAGAATTGGGCAACATAGCAAGACCTTGTCTCAGTGAAAAATCATTGCCAGGTGAGATGGTGCACACCTGTAGTCCAGCTACTTGGGAAGCCAAGGTAGATGGCTTTGAGCCCAGGAGTTCGAGGCTGCCATGAGTCTACTACTGCACTGCAGCCTGGGTGACAATGAAAGACCATGTCTCTTAAAAACTTTAAAAAAAAAAAAAAAAAAAAAAAAAAAATCAAAAAACAAAACTTGAGTGAACATCAGAATCTACCTGGAGGGCAAAGTTAAAATACAGATTGTTGGGACCCATCCCCAGAAGTTCTGATTTGAGTTCCCAGGAAATGTTTTCACAGTCTTTGTTTTTTTATGATATTGACATTTTCAAGGAATACAACCTTTTATCCCTCCCCTCACCTATTTTTTTAATAGAAAACTCCTTATTTTGGGTTTTAATAGAGCACTCGTTATTCCGATATTTCTTCATAATTCGACTCAGTCTATGAATTCTCAGCCAAAATACTACACAGATAATCATGTGTCCTTCTCAGGGTTTTATGGGAGGCACAGATGTCCATCAGCCCTCATTGTTGATGTTAATTCTGATACACCCACCTAGTCAAGATATTACCTAGTTTCTCCACTGCGTAGTTACTGTTTTTCCCCTTTCACCTATAAAGCAGTCTGTAGGAAAACACTTTAAGACCAAGTAAATGCCCTGCCCCTCGTGAAAAATTTCCCCTAGATTCATCATCCATTGATGATTCTTGCATAAGCCAGTCTCTGCTAGGAGGGTTGCGAAATGATGATTTACTATTTGGCACTCAGCATTCTTCTCTAAGTGAAGCCACCTCATTCCCCCATTTATTTACCTGTTACTGGTATGGACTCATGAGCGCTTATCTTTTTTAACGGTTTATGATTTATTACAGTACAGTTGTTCCCTGGTATCTGCAGGGGATCGACTGCAGAGCCTCCCATGGATACCAGATTTAAGGATGCTTAGGTCCCAATGCTGTAGCATTGCACATAACCTGTGTACATCCTCTCATATACTTTGTCATCTCCAGATTACCTATAATACCTAATACAATTTAAATGCTATGCAGATTGTTATGTACTATGTTGTTTAGGGAATAATGACAAAAAGAAAAAAATCTGTATATGCATCAGTGCAGACAGAACCATCATAGGCCTAACTACATTTTCAGTCCATGGTTGTTGAGTGCAGAACCCATGGATGTGGACAACCAACTGGACTTAATTATTTTGGTGCTCAGATTGTCCAAGATTTAGCCAGTGGAAGTTATTTTCTACTTGCTCCTGTGTTCTTGTGACATACTTCCCATCTTTTTTCAGTGGTGGGGGGAAGGGTTGAGAGCTTTTCCTTATTCTTTGGCATAACAGCGTGTGTGCCTGAATTTCCCCAATCATGGAATCAGCCACTTCTCCAAGGACCCCCCAAGATGATTTAAATATGCACTGAAGTAGGGATTTGCTGGGCCCAAGAGGAAGGCATACATAAAATAACTGACACCTGGAACAGCCCACCATAAGCGTTTACCAAGGTACAAGCCTATGTTATAGTGATATGGAGAAGGAAAGATTAATTCCAGCTCAAGATTCTGGACAAGGTTCTACAATTGGGGCTTTAAAGGAAGGTTGGGACTCAGATGTGGGGAAAGAGGGGATGCTTGGGCAAAGCTGGTGTTTAGGAGATGACCTCTGTTCAGCTGGATGAAGTCTTGGAGTCAAGTGAGGACAGACTGCTAGAAAGGGAGGAAAAGGATTCCAGATTCCAGGCTGAGGAGTTTGGATGTTGGTTTATAGTGAGAAGCCATCAATAGTTTTGAATATGGTCAACATGATCTAATCTGACTTTTAGAAAAATTAAACATGTCAGAAAGCCATGAAGGTTGTTCAGTCTTTTTAAGGCAGTGATACAGAGAGAATGTGAACTGATTGAGTGAAAAGGAATGTGCTTGTGTCACAACTGTTGCTGCCACTGCAGGGGGCTACACAATGAAAAACAGTGATACCATACCTAAGGCCCAGAGTGGAGCAAGGAGCTGCAGTGATTAGGAAGCATGTTGGGGACATGAGATTACCAGGCTGATCTGTTTCACCAGCATCAGAAATCAGCCCATATCTCTGTGCCTTAATATTAATTCTCATCCAAGTGTGAACCTACCAGGAACATTTGGCATTCTGTCCTATGTCTCTAAAAGAAAGTGACGCAATATGTTCTTATAAAAAGCCTTATTCTGTTTACAGTGTTCTAAGCTAGATCCACCAGAAAAACCCTGCTATGCAGAGAAACACCTGAGATCTTTTATTATGACCAAAATTGATTTGAATGGTGAAGTGTTATCATTATTGCCATTGAGTGGAGAGTCCAGGTTCTACCATGAGTCAGAGGGAGAGAGCATGGTTAAGCAAAAGACCCCAGCCATTAGGAACTCCCATTTTTATGCTGAGTCTGGGTGATAAAAGATTAAAACTCTTCCAGTACTCAAGACAGCAACAATTGGGGTGTATGTTACCTGTAACTCAAGGGAAGGGGGTGTCCTGTCCATCCTCCCAAAAGGAAAAAAAATCCACAACCTTTTGATGGGAGTTATTACATATGTGAGAGCTAAGGGTAATTAGATACCTTGAGGCAAATTCTGAGAAAATTTTCTTCCTTTGCTATACTCCTCCTTCACTCTCGCTGTGCTTTTACCTAAACATAAGTATGCTATCTGTATTTCCAATTTAATCTTTGATGTGTAAGTGTTCCAGTCTAAAACCAAATAGATTAGTCCCTCTGCTGCTCCTCTTAAATTGCAACTTGAGATGTTCGAGCAAAACAAATGAAACCTTTTACTGAACACAAACTCCATGTATTTAGCCTATTAGTGCAGTGCTGTCCCAGAGATCCAGCCTACCTAGATATGTCCTTTGACAGGGCTGTACAGAGATGTCAGAAATATGAAGAACTCCCCTTCATGTTTGATACCACTTCAAGCAAAGGAGTATCAAAGACTGAGCTCTTACAAGATAGAATGTGTAGGGTACATCCACTGCAGCCTGTGTCACATCCCCACCCATCTCCTACTGACAGGTATGCCAGAAGACCCTTGTCCCAAGGCGTGAGATAAGTTTCCATCTTTTTAGCAGACTTGCAGCTACTTCTGTAGTCTAGTCTTAGTAGCAGTAATAGCACAATAATAATTTTACCAAAGCTATGTGGATAGGTTATCCTATTTAGAATACTTTTTTTTTATGGGGAGAAAAATTGATTATTGTAAAAAGGAAGGGAATTATTAGTGTTTTTTATTTTAGTTCCAGTAGTAAATAGTTTGAGTTAATTCGCTGTTTAATAAGTTTTTTAAAACAGCTTTTTGAGAAATAATTTACGTACCATAAAATTCGCCCATTTTACAGTTGAATGAGTTTTATTACTTTTTTATTTCTTTAATCTTTTTTCAGACCCTAATTTTTTTAGTTCTTATTACATTTTTTATTTCTTTATAAAATCTTTTTTCAGAAGTTGAATGAGTTTTAGTAGATTTGAGTAAGTTGTACGGCCATCACCAAATTCAGTTGAACAATACTTCCATCATCCCAAAAAGTTCCCTCATGCCCCTTTTCAGTTGATCCCTGTTCTCTCCCACTCTTAAGATCTGCTTTCCATTGCGATAGTTTCACCTTTTCTAGGATTTTAGTATCGGTGGATTCATACAGTCTGTAGTCCTTTGTCTACATAGTATGTTGTTTTTGAAATTCGTTCATATTATATATCAGTAGTTTGTCCCTCTTTAATGCTGAGTATTATTTCATTGTATGGATATACCACATGTGTTTATTCATTTGCCAGTTGACGTACACTTGGCTTGTTTCCAGTTTGGGGCCATTATGAATGGAGCTGCATTTATGCACAAGTCTTGTGTGGACATGTGTTTTGATTTCTCTTGGGTATATACATAGGCATGGAATTGCAAGGTTAAATGGTAAGTGTGCTTTTAACATTTTAAGAAACTTGTCCAAGATCTTTTCCAAGCTTATATCGTTTTATATTCCCAGTAGCAGGGCATTCTGGTTCTAGTTTCTTCCTATCCTTGCCAACATTTAATATTGTCAGTCTTTTTAACTTTACGTATTCTAGTGGCTGTGTGATAGTATCTCATTATGGTATATTGATTTGCATTTGCCTAATGACCATTGATGTTGAACAGATATTTTTTATATGTTCTTTGGTCACTCATGTATCTTCTTTTATTAAGTCTGTTCACACTTAAAATTTTTAACCATGTTTAGAAAAAGATTAACAGAATTGCCATCTTAATATTGCAGCTCATCAGTATGATATGTCTCTCTATTTAGGTGTTTAATTTCTCAGCCACATTTTATATTTTCAATGTATATCTTGTTAAATTTATTCCTAAATATTTTAGTTTGTGATGATATTGTGAGTGGAATTTAAAAGTTTTATTTTTATATATTTTTTTTTGCTACCACTTAGAAATATAGTGAATTTTTGTATGATTTTTTTTTATACTGCAGCCTTGCTAAATTTAACTTGTTAGCTCTTAGTTCTGTAGAATTTTCTACATCCATGATCATGTTATCTGCAAATATAGTTTTCAATACTCCTTTCCAATCTGTATGCCTTTTGTTTTTCTTTCTTGCCTTTCTGCACCTTCAGCATAATGTTGAATAGAAGTGTTGAGTCATCCTTGCCTTCTCCTTGCTCTTAGGTAGAAAACATTGTATTTCATCATGTATGATTCAACTATAGATTTTTCATAGCTGCTCCCCCCAGGTTGTAGTTGATTAATATATTCTAGGAAAACATGGGAAATGGTCAAATACATTCACCAAAAACAGACGACATTTTATTTTTTTTTTTATTTTTTTTTATTTTTTTATTTTTTTTTTTGAGATGGCATCTCACTCTGTTGCCCAGGCTGGAGTACAGTGGCGCGATCTCGGCTCACTGCAACCTCCACCTCCTGGGTTCAAGCGATTCTCAATGCCTCAGCCTCCCGAATAGCTAGGACTATAGACATGTGCCACCACACCCAGCTAATTTTTTGTATTTCTGCTAGAGATGGGAGTTCACCATATTAGCCAGGATGGTCTGGATCCCCTGACCTCATGATCCACCCACTGCGCCCAGCCCAACAGATGATTATTTAACCCATGGTAGGCTACTATGTAAGCCTATAACTGGTGAACAAAGCTGTGTTCTAAAGAGTTTTGTCATCCCATAGACTCATTTCTGTTTGCAAAGTGAAGCATATTCCATATATACCATCAAAATTAGAAGGAGCCTTAGTAGTCATTTAGTTTCATCTCCTTTTTTTTTTTTTTTTTTTTTTTTAAATAAATGAGAAAACCAACATAGAGAAGGTGTTCCTTCACCTCAGATCTTACCTGTATGCTAAATAGTGGTATTCCATGTAGACCATGAACTAAACTCCAAGGTCTGCTGAAGAGTTTCTGCTCAGGGACCCCTCATGGTAGTGCCTGCTCCTCCGTTTCTTCAGCTTAGGTTTCAGCCACACTCACTGCACCTCCCTGTCACATCTTCCTGACCTGTAGTCTCCACTGAACCCAGCATATCTCTTCGGAAGTACTACATTTCTTGGTCTCTCTTCCAAATTCACCAGTCTCTCTTAACCTCTTCTTGTTAGTTCAGCCTCTAAAACCTTGTCTAGGACTTGGGACTCCTCTATGGAACCTTTGCAGCAGAACCACCAAATAAGGTCAGTTACAGTAAACATGCATACACACATGCATACACACACACACCTGCACGAAGTAGTTAGCATTTAGTCAAAATAATCGATTTTTAAAAATCTTTTCTTTCAGACTAATAATAAATGACAAAGTTTTACCAAAGACATGTTTTTTTCAAAGACTTTTAATGTGTAGTTAAAACTAATTTATGTTAAGCACATTGTATGCAGATACCTGCTACTGGGTACTCTTAGTCACCCTAATAGATTCTTCCTGTGATTCCCTCTTTAAAAAAAAAAATTTTTTTTATTTCCATAGGTTATTGGGGAACAGGTAGTGTTTATTTACATAAGTTCTTTAGTGGTACTTTGTGAGATTTTGGTGCACCCATCACCCAAGCAATATACACTGCATCTTATTTGCAGTGTTTTATCTCTCACCCCCTTCCCACCCTTTCCCCCAAGTCCCCAAAGTCCATTGTGTCATTCTTATGTCTTTGCATCCTCATAGCTTAGCTCCCTCTTATGAGTGAGAATATAATGAAGTTTGATTTTCCATTCCTGAGTTACTTCACTTAGAATAATAGGCTCCAGTCTCATCCAGGTCGCTGCAAATGGCATTAATTTATTCCTTTTTACGGCTGAGTAGTATTACATACATACACACATACACACACACACACACACACACACCCACCCACCCACCCACCCACCCACCCACCCACACAGTTTCTTTATCCACTCCTTGATTGATGGGCATTTGAGTTGTTTCCACGTTTTTGCAGTCGCAAATTGTGCTTTTGTAAACATGCATGTGCAAATATCTTTTTTGTATAATGACTTCTGTTCTTCTGGGTAGATACCCAGTAGGGAAATTGCTGGATCAAATGGTGGTTCTACTTTTAATTCTTTAAGGAATCTCCACACTGTTTTCCATAGTGGTTGTACTAGTTTACATTCCTACCAGCAGTGTAGAGTGTTCACTGCATCCACGCCAATATCTATTACTTTTTGATTATGATCATTCTTGCAGGAGTAAGGTATTATTGCATTGCGGTTTTGATTTTGCCTTTTCCTGATCATTAGTGATGTTAAGCATTTTTTCATATGTTTGTTGATCATTTGAATACCTTCCATTGAGAATTTTCTATTCATGTTCTTAGCCCACTTTTTGGTGGGATTTTTTCTTGTTGATTTGAGTTCATTGTAGATTCTGGATGTTAGTCCTTTGTCAGATGAATAGATTGTTAAGATTTTTTTCCTACTCTGTGGGTTGTCTGTTTACTCTGGTGACTGTTCTTTTTGCCATGCAAAAGCTCCTTAGTTTAAGTCCCAGCAATTTATCTTTGTTTTTATCGCATTTGCTTTTGGGTTCTTGGTCATAAAATCCTTGCCTAAGCCCATGTGTAGAAGGGTTTTTCCAATGTTATCTTCTAGAATTTTTATAGTTTCAGGTTTTAGATTTAAGTCTGTAATCCATCTTGAGTTGATTTTTGTATAAGGTAAGAGATGAGGATCCAGTTTTATTCTCCTACATGTGACTAGCCGGTTATCCTAGCACTATTTGTTGAAAAGGGTGTCCTTTCCCCACTGTGTTTTGTTTGCTTTGTCGAGGATCAGTTGGCTGTAAATATTTGGGTTTATTTCTAGGTTCTCCATCCTTTTCCATTGCTCTGTGTGCCTTTTGTTATGCCAGTACCATGCTGTTTGGTGACTATGGCCTTATAGTTTAGTTTGAAGTTGGGTAATGTGATGCCTCCCGATTTGTTCTTTTTGCTTAGACTTGCTTTGGATATGCGGACTTTGTTTTGGTCCATGTGAATTTTAGGATTGTTTTCTAGTTCTGTGAAGAATGATGGTGGTGCTTTGATGAAAATTGCACTGAATTTGTAGGTTGCTTTTGGCAGTATGGTCATTTTTGTCATATTGATTCTACCCCTCCATGAGCATGGGATGTGTTTCCATTAGTTTGTGTTGTCTGTGATTTCTTTCAGCAGTGTTTGTTGTTTTTCTTGTGGTAGTCTTTCATCTCCTTGGATAGGTATATTCCTAAGTTTTATTTTGTTTTGTTTTGTTTTGTTGTTGTTTTGCATCTATTTTAAAAGGGGTTAAATTCTTTATTTGCTTGTCAGCTTCATCACTGGTATATAGAAGAGCTGCTGATTTTGTATACATTAATTTTGTATCCAGAAACTTTGCTGAATTATTTTACCAGTTCTAGGGGCTTTCTAGAGGAGCCTTTAGAATTTTTTAAGTTAACAATCATATCTTCCATCAGCAAACGGTGACAGTTTGACTTCCTCTTTACCAGTTTGGATGTCCTTTATTTCTTTCTCTTGTCTGATTGCTCTGGGAAGACTTTCAGTACTGTGTTAAAGAGGAATGGTGAGAGTGGGCATTCTTGTCTTATTCCAGTTGCCAGAGGAAATGCTTTCAACTTTTCTCTATTCAGTATTATGTTGGCTGTAGGCTTGTTGTAGATAACTTTTATTTTATTGAGATATGTCCCTTGTATGTTGATTTTTCTAAGTTTTAATCATAAAGCGGTGCTGGATTTTGTTGAATGCTTTTTCTGCATTTGTTGAGATGATCGTGTGATTTTTGTTTTTAATTCTGTTTATGTGGTATATCCCTTTTTTTTTTTAATCCCATTTATTTATTTTATTGCATTTTAGGTTTTGGGGTACATGTGAAGAACATGCAAAATTGTTGCATAGGAACACACGTAGCAGTGTGATTTGCTGCCTTCCTCCCCATCACCTACATCTGGCATTTCTCCCCTTGCTATCTCTCCCCAGCTTCCCACCCCCCACCGTCCCTCCCCTATTTCCCCCCAATTGACCCCAGTGTGTAGTGCTCCCCTCCCTGTGTCCATGTGTTCTCATTGTTCAACACCCGCCTGTGAGTGAGAACATGCGGTGTTTGATCTTCTGCTCTTCTGTCAGTTTGCTGAGAATGATGGTTTCCAGGTTCATCCATGTCCCTACAAAGGACACAAACTCATCATTTTTGATGGCTGCATAATACTCCATGGTGTATATGTGCCACATTTTCCCTATCCAGTCTATCGTCGATGGGCATTTGGGTTGGGTCTTTGCTATTGTAAACAGTGCTGCAGTGAACATTCGTGTGCACGTGTCCTTATAGTAGAATGATTTGTAATCCTTTGGATATATACCCAGTAATGGGATTGCTGGGTCAAATGGAATTTCTATTTCTATGTCCTTGAGGAATCGCCACACTGTCTTCCACAATGGTTGAACTAATTTACACTCCCACCAACAGTGTAAAAGTATTCCTATTTCTCCACATCCTCTCCAGCATCTGTTGTCTCCAGATTTTTTAATGATCGCCATTCTAACTGGCGTGAGATGGTATCTCAATGTAGTTTTGATTTGCATTTCTCTGATGACCAGTGATGATGAGCATTTTTTCATATGTTTGTTGGCCTCACGTATGTCTTCTTTTGTAAAGTGTCTGTTCATATCCTTTGCCCACTTTTGAATGGGCTTGTTAGTTTTTTTCTTGTAAATCTGTTTGAGTTCTTTGTAAATTCTGGATATCAGCCCTTTGTCAGATGGGTAAACTGCAAAAATTTTTTCCCAATTTGTTGGTTGCCGATTCACTCTAATGATTGTTTCTTTTGCTGTGCAGAAGCTGTGGAGTTTGATTAGGTCCCATTTGTCTATTTTGGCTTTTGTTGTCAATGCTTTTGGTGTTTTGGTCATGAAGTCCTTGCCTTACACCTACGTCCTGAATGGTTTTGCCTAGATTTTCTTCTAGGGTTTTTATGGTGTTAGGTCTTATGTTTAAGTCTTTAATCCATCTGGAGTTAATTTTAGTGTAAGGTGTCAGGAAGGGGTCCAGTTTCTGCTTTCTGCACATGGCTAGCCAGCTTTCCCAACACCATTTATTGAACAGGGAATCCTTTCCCCATTGCTTGTTTTTGTGAGGTTTGTCAAAGATCAGATGGTTGTAGATATGTTGCGTTGCCTCTGAGACCTCTGTTCTGTTCCATTGGTCTATATCTCTGTTTTGGTACCAGTACCATGCTGTTTTGATTACTGTAGCCTTGTAGTATAGATTGAAGTCCGGTAGTGTGATGCCTCCCGCTTTGTTCTTTTTGCTTAGAATTGACTTGGCTATGCGAGCTCTCTTTTGGTTTCATACGAAGTTTAAGGTGGTTTTTTCCAGTTCTGCGAAGAAGGTCATTGGTAGCTTGATGGGGATAGTATTGAATCTGTGAATTACTTTGGGCAGTATGGCCATTTTCACGATATTGATTCTTCCTAACCATGAACATGGAATGTTTCTCCATCTGTTTGTGTCCTCTCTTATTTCGTTGAGCAGTGGCTTGTAGTTCTCCTTGAAGAGGTCCTTTACATTCCTTGTTAGTTGTATTCCTAGGTATTTTATTCTCTTTGTGGCAATTGTGAATGGAAGTTTGTTCTTGATTTGGCTCTCTTTAAGTCTGTTATTGGTGTATAGGAATGCATGTGATTTTTGCACATTGATTTTGTATCCTGAGACTTTACTGAACTTGCTTATCAGTTTCAGGAGGTTTGGGGCTGAGAGGATGGGGTTTTCTAGATATACAATCATGTCATCTGCAAATAGAGACAATTTGACTTCCTCTTTTCCTATTTGAATGCCCTTTATTTCTTTTTCATGCCTGATTGCTCTGGCTAGAACTTCTAATACTATATTGAATAGCAGTGGTGAGAGCGGGCATCCTTGTCTGGTGCCACATTTCAATGGGAATGCTTCCAGTTTTTGCCCATTCAGTATGATATTGGCTGTTGGTTTGTCATAAATAGCGTTTATTATTTTGAGATACGTTCCATCGATACCTAGCTTATTGAGGGTTTTTAGCATAAAGGGCTGTTGAATTTTGTCAAAGGCCTTCTCTGCATCAATTGAGATAATCATGTGGTTTTTGTCTTTGGTTATGTTTATGTGGTGAATTACGTTTATAGACTTGTGTATGTTGAACCAGCCCTGCATCCCCGGGATGAAGCCTACTTGATCATGGTGGATAAGCTTTTTGATGTGCTGTTGCAATCGGCTTGTCAGTATTTTATTGAATATTTTTGCATCTATGTTCATCATGGATATTGGCCTGAAGTTTTCTTTTCTTGTTGAGTCTCTGCCGGGTTTTGGAATCAGGATGATGTTGGTGTCATAAAATGATTTGGGAAGAATTCCCTCTTTTTGTATTGTTTGGAATAGTTTCAGAAGAAATGGTACCAGCTCCTCTTTGTATGTCTGGTAGAATTCAGCTGTGAACCCATCTGGACCTGGGCTTTTTTTGGGTGGTAAGCTCTTAATTGCTGCCTCAACTTCAGACCTTGTTATGGGTCTGTTCAGGGTTTCGGTTTCTTCCTGGTTTAGGCTTGGCAGAAGGCAAGTGTCCAGGAATTTATCCATTTCTTCCAGGTTTATTAGTTTATGTGCATAGAGTTGTTTGTAATAATCTCTGATGATGGTTTGAATTTCTGTGGAATCTATGGTGATATCCCCTTTATCGTTTTTTATTGCATCAATTTGGTTATTCTCTCTTTTCTTTTTTATTAATCTGGCTAGTGGTCTATTTTGTTGATCTTTTCAAAAAACCAGCTCCTGGATTTATTGATTTTTTGAAGGGTTTTTTGTGTCTCTATCTCCTTCAGTTCTGCTCTGATCTTTGCTATTTCTTGTCTTCTGCTAGACTTTGAGGTTTTTTGATCTTGCTCCTCTAGCTCTTTCAGTTTTGACGATAGGGTGTCAATTTTTGATCTCTCCTTGCTTCTCATGTGGGCACTTATTGCTATATATTTTCCTCTAGAGACTGCTTTAAATGTGTCCCAGAGATTCTGGTATGTTGTGTCTTCATTCTCGTTGGTTTCGAAGAACATCTTTATTTCTGCCTTCATTTCATTGTTTATCCAGTCAACATTCAAGAGCAAGTTGTTCAGTTTCCATGAAGCTGTGCGGTTCTGGGTTAGTTTTTGAATTCTGAGTTCTAACTTGATTGCACTGTGGTCTGAGAGACTGTTTGTTATGATTTCTGTTCTTTTGCATTTGTTGAGGAGTGATTTACTCCCAATTATGTGGTCAATTTTAGAGTAGGTGTGATGTGGTGCTGAGAAGAATGTATACTCTGTGGATTTGGGGTGGAGAGTTCTGTAAATGTCTATTAGGTTTGCTTGGTCCAGGTCTGAGTTCAAGTCCTGGATATCCTTGTTAATTTTCTGCGTGGTTAATCTGTCTAATGTTGACAATGGGGTGTTAAAGTCTCCCACTATTATTGTGTGGGAGTCTAGGTCTCTTTGTAAGTCATTAAGAACTTGCCTTATGTATCTGGGTGCTCCTGTATTGGGTGCGTATATATTTAGGATAGTTAGCTCTTCTTGTTGCATTGATCCTTTTACCATTATGTAATGTCCCTCTTTGTCTCTTATGATCTTTGTTACTTTAAAGTCTAATTTATCAGAGATGAGAATTGCAACTCCTGCTTTTTTTTGCTCTCCATTTGCTTGGTAAACCTTCCTCCATCCCTTTATTTTGAGCCTTTGTGTATCCTTGCATGTGAGATGGGTTTCCTGGATACAGCACACCGATGGGTTTTGGCTTTTTATCCAATTTTCCAGTCTGTGTCTTTTGATTGGGGCATTTAGTCCATTTACATTTAGGGTGAATATTGTTATGGGCGAATTTGATACTGCCATTTTGGTGCTAGCTGGGTGTTTTGCCCTTTAGTTGAGCTGGTACTTATTGTTCCTTTATATGTGTAGAGCCTCTTTCAGGAGCTCTTGTAGAGCTGGCCTGGTGGTGACGAAATCTCTGAATACTTGCATGTTCCCAAAGGATTTTATTTTTCCTTCACTTATGAAGCTTAGTTTGGCTGGATAGGAGATTCTGGGTTGAAAGTTCTTTTCTTTAAGGATGTTGAATATTGGCCCCCACTCTCTTCTGGCTTGTAGGGTTTCTGCTGAGAGATCTGCTGTGAGTCTGATGGGCTTCCCTTTATGGGTAACCCGACCTTTCTCTCTGGCTGCCCTTAGTGTTTTCTCCTTCATTTTGACCCTGGTGAATCTGACGATTATGTGCCTTGGGGTTGCTCTTCTTGACGAATATCTTTGTGGTGTTCTCTGTATTTCCTGGACTTGAATGTTTGCCTGCCTTGCTAGGTTGGGGAAGTTTTCCTGGATAATATCCTGAAGAGTATTTTCCAGCTTGGATTCATTCTCTTCGTCGCATTCGGGTACGCCTATCAAACGTAGATTAGGTCTTTTCACATAGTCCCACATTTCTTGGAGACTTTGTTCATTCCTTTTTACCCTTTTTTCTCCAGTCTTGCCTTCCCGTTTTATTTCATTGAGTTGATCTTTGACCTCTGATATCCTTTCTTCTGCTTAGCCAATTCGGCTGTTGATACTTGTGCATGCTTCATGCAGTTCTCATGTTGCGTTTTTCAGCTCCATCAATTCACTTATATTCCTTTCTATTTTGTCCATTCTTGTTAGCATTTCGTCAAATCTTTTTTCAAGGTTCTTAGTTTCTTTGCATTTGGTTAGAACATGTTCTTTAAGTTCACAGAAGTTTCTTACTACCCACCTTCTGAAGTCTGATTCTGTCATTTCATCATACTCATTCTCCCTCCAACCTTGTTCCCTTGCTGGTGAGGAGTTGTGATCCCTTTTAGGCGGAGAGGTGTTCTGGTTTCGGGTGGTTTCATCCTTTTTGCCCTGGTTTCTTCCCATCTTTAAGGATTTGTCCACCTATTGACTTTGTAGTTGCTGGCTTTCAGATTGGGTCTCAAATCTTTCAGATTGACGTTCTGTTTGTTGATGATGAGGTTGTTTCTGTTTCTTGGTTTTCCTTCTGACAGTCTGGCCCCTCTGCTGTAGGTCTGCTGAGGTTCACTCCAGGCCCTGCTTGCCTGGGGTTCACCTGCAGCAGCTGCTGAACAGTAAGGGTTGTTACCAGTTTTTTTCTTCTGCTATCTTTGTCCCAGAAGGATACCCGCCTAGTGTCAATCTGATCTCTCTTTTATGAGGTGTCTTTTTGGATATATAGGGGTCAGGGAGCTGCTTGAGCAGGCGGTCTTTATAGGAGCTCAAATGGTGAGCTGCGAGCTCTGTTGTTGTTCATTCAGAGCTGCTGGGCAGGTAGGTTTAGGTCTGCTGCAGCAGAACTCATAAACTGCTTTTTGTTCCCAGGTGCTCTGTCCCAGGGATTTAGGGCTTTATGAGTTTCCGTTATGCTGCTGCCTTCTTTTTTTTTTTTTCCTTCAGACCTGCCCAGCCCAGCAAGGAGGCAGCCTAGTCACTGTCAGCCTATAGCAGCTTTGCTGAGCTGCTGTGGGCTCCGCCCCGCTGCCGAGTGAACTTCCCTGCAGTCCTGTTTATATGGGTGTAGTTGGAACTGCTTTGGCGATGGTGGCCCGCCTCTGTTGAGGCGGAGTCTCTTTGCTGTGGCGGGTTGCCTTGGCAACGGCGGGCTGCCTCAGCAATGGCGGACGCCCCTCCCCCACAGACCTGGACCGTCCCGGGTTCAGCTGTGCTTGCTGTGAAACTCTCAATCCAGAGTTTCTGGTTGCTGTTCTTTTGTGGGGGTGGGGCCAGCCGAGCCTGATCACCTGGCTCCCTGCCTCAGAGCCTTTTTTAAGTTGGTGTTCCAGTCTCCTGTTGAAGAGGCGCCGGGGTCTGTTTGTTTTCCCCTGCGGCCACTCACTGCGCTGGCTTAAACAGCGGCACTGAGTTTTGTGGCGCTTTTTTTTTTTTTTTTTTTTGCCCTGGAATCTACTGTCCTGGTTCTCTGCTCAGTCCCCTTTTTGAACCGGCATATGGGCAACTTCCCGTGGCTCCAATCGCCATCCAAAAGAGCCCCCGGACCGGTGTATTTTGTACGGAGAACCGCGGCTCCGGGGCGCTGACAAAGCAGCCGCGCGGGGCAAAGCAGCAGCGCTGGCGACCGTGGAGCTCCTCCGCCTGGGAATTTCCTAGTCTGTGGGCAATAAAAATGCGGCGTCCACTCACCCTCTGCGCTTTCACTGGGAGCTGCAATCCTGAGCTGTTCCTAAACGGCCATCTTGGATCGTCCCCCCGGTATATCCCATTTATTGACTTACATGTAAAATCATCCCTGCATCCCTGGTATGAAACCCACTTGATTATGGTGGATTATCTTTTTGATATGTTGTGGTTAGCTAGTATTTTGTTAAGGATTTTAGCATCTATTTTCATCAGGGATATTGGTCTGTAGTTTTCTTTTTTGGTTATGTCCTTTCCTGGATTTGGTATTAGGGCGATACTGGCTTCACAGAATAAATTAGGAAGTGTTCCCTCTTTTTCTGTCTTGTGGAATAGCGTGAACAGGGTTGGTACAAATTCTTCTTTGAATATCTGGTAGAATTCTGCTGTGAATTCTTCTGGTCCTGGACTTTTTCTGTTGGTAATTTTTAAATTACCATTTCAGTCTTACTGCTTGTCATTAGTCTGTTCTTGGTATCTGATTCTTTCTGATTTAAGCTAGGAGCGTTATGTCTTTCCAAGAATTTATCCATCTCTTCTAGGTTTTCTAGTTTATGTGCATAAAAGTATTCATAGTAGCCTTGAATGATCTTTTGTATTTCTGTGGTGTCAGTTGTAATCTCTTCCGTTTTGTTTCTTATTGAGCTTATTTGAATTTTCTCTCTTCTTTTCTTGGTTAATCTTGCTAATGGTCAATCAAATTTATTTATCTTTTCAAAGAAACAGCTCTTTGTTTGATTTATCTTCTGTATTTTTTGTTTGTTTCAGTTTCATTTAGTTCTGCTCTGATATTGGTTATTTCTTTTCTTCTTCTGGGTTTGTTTTTTCTCTTAAGGAGTACTTCTAAGAAGTGTGGGCCTCAGCCCAGTCCTTTAGAGAGTAAAAATGCAGTTCTTCAGATAATTTTAATGTACCCCAAGTTAGACCATGCTGCCTGTATGTTTAATAGACTCATTGTCTTCATAGGAAACACAAAGGTTATTTAGGACCAAAGAGAATTACTGAAAGTTGCAAATGAGTAGTACCCACATCAGTGAGCTTACATATCAATTCCAGTCACTTCCATTCTCTCATTTAGAGATTTATACCTTGTGGGTGAAAAACACATGCCTTCCTCCCACTGTTCGCCTCTTCACTGCCAGACTCAAAAAATCCTCAGCAGGTGGGAGTACATAATGCTCTGTAACTTCCCACAGCCCGTATTGGAGTATGTGGCCTGTGGTGGCTGCCCAGTCAGTGGTAACTAATAACGTACAAGAAAAAATGGAAAGTCCAAGAAATGTGCTGTTCTCATAAGCCAGCTGGTTATGATTAGGGGAAAGCCCTTTTGGAATAGTTTTTGAAGGCAGGCCCAACCACAGCTGAGTGGGAATATTTCTGGCCGGTAGCCATGTAAATTCTTGAGGTCCAGGGTATACGTGCAGCCTCAGGACTTTCCAATGGATTGTTTGGCTGAACGAATAAGATCTAGACAGATTTTTGAGGAGAAAAAAAAATCTGACTAGACATATACTGTCAGATAGGGTAGTATACTTGCTTACTTGAATTAAAATTATTTGGTATGCTTATGGGTTTAATTAAATAACTCAACTTTGGGGAAGGGTGTATTTGCACAAATAAAACCTGTGTTTCTATTAGTACTTGGACATGAATAATAACGTGGGTTCTTTGGGCTAAGTGCGGTTGCTCGTGCCTGTAATCCCAACACTTTGGGAGCCAAGTTGGGAAGATCGCTTGAAGCCAGGAGTTCAAGACAGCCTGGACAATATAGCAAGAATCCATCTCTACAAAAATTAAAATCAGCCTTGTATGGTGGCATGTGCTGTAGTCCTAACTACTCAGAGGCTGAGGCAGGGGAATTGCTTGAGCACAGGAATTTGAGGCTGCAGTGAGCCGTGATCCTGCCCCTGCACTCCAGCCAGGGTAACAGAGTGAGACCCTGTCTCATAGATAACAAAATATACGCGTTCTTTGAAGGTAACAGATCTAAAGTGTGTAACCACATTAGTCTCTGATTCCTAACAAACCTGCCACTCCTTGACATATAATCCAAGCAATTAAAGAACCTTAGATGTCATCCATCTGGTGCCAGTCCAGACCCCTAAATTGACACTGCATAAACCCCATCAGCAGTTTGCTGGCAGGTAGTCCCACATCTCCTGCATGGAGGGAGTATAGCATCTCCTGTTGCTGGGCAACTTAGATTGACTCAGTACTTCCTCTACCCAACTTAAACTGGACTCCTTCTAGAACACATACTCATTTCCCCTCATCCTGCCCTCCAGAGCAGTCTGTCACAAATCCTCTTCCTCTTCTTCAAGCCTGTTCACAGATTTGAGAACTGTGGTGTGGGCTCTCCAGCAGTCCAGCTCCCCCAGTAACATGTTCATTGTCAGAGACTACAGAACTGATATTGGAGCATCAAGGACAGGGTCAGAAACAGGAACGCTGGAGTGGGTTCCGTGTTTTTCTCTACAGTTTTTCTCAGCTGAGGCCATCACAAAATCCAGTCTTTTTTTTTTTTTTTTTTTTTAAACAAAACCATCTGATGATCTCCTCCTGAGACAGCTCAACAGTCTTCTCTGCAGAGTCCATGGTTGGCCTTGTTTATGACATATTTCTCAGAGCATATTGAAATTGTCTGTTTACATGCCTGTCCTTTTCTGCAGTGCCTGGTATGCTGTGACACTTGATAGACACTTGAATACACTGTGAGAGCCCTGCATCTTGCAGTTGTGATTTTCTGGATGAAGGAAAAAGAGGAAAAGCTTTATTGAACACCTCCTATATCCTGCGTACCTGTACTTACATTTTATCATTTGACGCTTAAAAGCATTGTTGGACAAATGGTACCTCCTTTTTTACAGAGGTGAAAACTAAAGCTTTGAAGCTTAGAAATACGAAGGTAGCACCTGGGATTTGAGCCCAGGTCTGTTGAGCTCCCAGAATCCCACCACTTTTTCGTATCCCCAGGCTGACCCATAGGGTCCCCAAAACAGTGAGGAGAGGATTACAGCATTGACTATGCATATTTTCAGCCATATAGAATTTAGCCCATTCCTTAGCCACTTCGTGATTTCAGAGGTGCTTTTTATTGAATGGTGAAAATGTATGCACCTGACTGTGAGAACCACTTAAGATGGTGTTAATGAGTCATCCAGTGCACTGTGTTTAGTTGTGTCCCATATGCCACATCTAGATAAGATATGCTTCTGGAAAGCTGGATGCACAGCATGGCCACCTTTTTGTCTCCTGCTGCCCCTGGGTAATATGAGACACAGTGGCATTTAATTCTGTTGACATGCACATTCCATTCTTCTAAGTGCTAATTTTTATATTCCTTGAAAAGTTACCTCCTCCAAGATCCCTCATGCAGTTGACTTCCCCTTGGTGCCCCCGATTTATTACACATCACTGAAATATATTGATTTTATTTGCAGTTGATTTCTTGCTTTGCTCTTTGTGACCTTCAGCTATTTTTCTCTGCATGTGTCTCCAGCTATCTTAAAAAGCAGGAACTAGTGACTTCTTTTTTTTCCTTTCTCCTCCACCCAGCCCCTAGAATAGAGCTCTGTAAACAGCGCACAGGTGACCAATAAATACTTTCGACTCCTTGAGCTTGATAGCTTCTTTCCCTTGCTGGACTGACAGCCCAACACTAAAGCCTGAATCCTTATTTATTAGATGAGATTTCTATAGCACCTCCGCTCTGAGAAGATCAATATCAATGAAGTTTGTTTCTGCTTTTGGAAAGTGCTTTTTACCTAAGCAGACCAAAATCCTGATAAGATCACATGACAGCCCTTACTCCTCAGCTACTGAGGCCTGGAGATGCAGACTAAGAAAAGCCTCACCACATCACGTTTTTTCATCTTGCTGCCAGCAATGAGCCTGAGTAGGATTCTGTGCCAGCATAAACTCTAGTGTTGGTGGATACTGTAGTCAGTGTTACAAAAAAGAAAATTTGCATTTGGAGAGCATTGCCATCTTTTGGAAGGCAGACATGGAAAAGACTGCCTTAGAGGTCATTATATCTGCCAGTAATCAGATCCCTATGAATGGAGCTTTCGTGGGTTGTTGGCTTTCACTTAGTGCCTGATGTCAGGGGCCGTAGAATTGTTCAGTCTCTCAAAGTCATAATACTACGGAGCTTAAGGTTCCTGGAACAGGACCCATGAGGAGTGTGACAGGTAATTCATTCCCAGAGACTCAAAAGGAACAAACCCTGGGTAAGCTGGGAATAAGTGATGAGAGGTGGCACTCTTAACTAGTGGGAAAAAGAGCTAGCACACTTCAGATCTGGATAGATGAGACTGACCATGAAATATTACAGCAAAGTTCAGAGGCAAAAACAAACGAACTGAAAAAGGTGGATAGTTAGTCCTATAGTTGATTGGAGAAGGGCCTAAAATAATTAGATCAGCTGGCTTCCCTAGGAGATTTCTCACCTTTGTACATCTTTGTGTTTTGTGCAGGTATTTCCCTCCCTAATTCAGGGTTAGGCAGAGCTCAGTTAAGAAATGAACACATTTCTAGTGAGCTGTGTGGACAAATAAGAGGTAAACACGTAGGAGCTGCTTGGCATGGACACTTACCAGCATCACCAAGCTTGGCCTGCCCTTGAGCCTGCAGTCCAGAAGGCTCCCTCCTCTGTCGAGCACCTGTTAAGGCAGTCGTAGCTATGGATTTCCTTTTACTTTTTTTGAGAAGCAAAAATGGTCAAAAAAAGTAACAAGAAATCCATGTGTTGGAGAGAAAGAAGACATAGTAGAGAAGGGACTAGAAATGGAAGGAAATGGAGGCCAGGGCAAAAATGGAGGTGTGATGGTGGGTGTGGGAAGTCCACTGGTGTTAACCCGAGAGTGGTGTTTGGCCATAGCTGCTGGCGCCTCAGGATGTCACTGCTTATTTCCTCCTGAGATTTGAAGGGTGTTCCCTTTCTCTGTTGTTGCCCATGGAATAGAGAGGTAGAGGCCCCTGTACTGTCTAGTGTATTGCCATACCCCAATACGGTGCCTGTGACACAGTCCCAAGAAGACAGCAAATGCCCCATGCTGTTTGGATATTTCCTTGCACGTGATCACAGGCCACACCAACTGGTGCACATGCTAAAGTGTACATTGTCTGGGTGGGTGACTGGAAGACAGGTGACTCTGGCCTGTGGGGAGCACCACCTGACAGCTGTCTTCCACAGAAGCCCTCTCTTTGCATGATCCAAGGAAGGCCTGCTTCATTTACTCTGATGGCTCCTCCAGAAAAGTACTTTGGGGCTGCAAGGGAGCTAGGGATAAGTGTGTCCCATGACGATATTAGATTTCTGTATTAGTGAAAATACTTGCTTTTGCTCTAGGCCATAGGGTGGGAGGTGGCAGGCAGTGGCTACCACAGGTGAAGATGGGTCCTGTGGGTCCAGGAGACAGGCTGACAGCCACCTGTCTGTACCTTGAGGAGCCTAAAGGTCATAAGGACACATGCTGTGCACAGCAGGCCACTGTTTTCCACAGTGCTCTTCTTTCTTGGACCATGGCAGCTGTGAGTCAGCCCACAGTATAGTTTGTGAATCCTTGTGAAGAATGCACAGGAAGACATTTGTTCCCCTGAGTTCTGCACCTGTGTTCCAGATTCACCCAGGAAGTGGGGTTCCAGATTTACAAAGTAAAGGGCTACGTTTATGTTAATACTCTTGTATAAATTAAATTGCTCTTCCCTCGAAATTAAAGGATTAATTTTCCATGGAATCTGGAATAACTGACCAGAATAGCAGGGTGGAATAGGAAATGGATGTCAGTGGCAGTTGTGTGGTTACATTGAGTTCTGCGTTGTCTGCACACTGTGATTGTGAGCAACAGCAAAGCTTCAGTTCCAGGAAAGTATCCATTGCCATCTTGGACGTTTGTGGTTACCTCTGAGAGTGAGCTCAGTAAGCATAGGCTCCTGTGAATAATGGCTGTGGAAAAGCACTATAGGAAAGTAAATGCGCAAATGCAAAAAACGGGATACATCACAAGCCAGACAGTAGTAGTTTTTCAGTTGTGTCCAGTGTACCCCAGTTCACCTAGGTAACTGGAAATAGACCTTGTGGTGGTGATGTCCTCCTGGGTGGAGAGGGGGACGGTTACTACCATTAATTCTCTTACTGTAATATTTTTCTATTTTTAATGAGACAAATGTTGATTCAAATTATTCATTCTGTTAATCTTTATTGAGTTGTAGAGAAAGAGCAAGGAATAAAACTGACAAAAGTTCCTGACCTCTTGGTGCCTTTATTCTTTGGGGGAGAGATGCAGTAAGCAAGGTAACAGAAAAGGTAATTTAACTGTGATGTAATAAAATGACAGAGTGATAAGGGAAAGGAGGAGCCACAAATAGGAAAGGGGAGGCCAGCTCCTGGGAGGACAGGAAAGCTGAGCTGAGACATAAAAGCTGGGAGAGAAGTGCCTTAGACAGAACAAAGGCCCTGGAGGGAGGAACAAACTTAGTGTATCTAAGGAAGAGAAAGCTGGCCAGCACGACTGTGCGGGAGGAGAGTGGAGATGCAGCGGGGACCAGGTGAAGGCTTGCATGTCTTTGCAAAGAGTCTGATTATTGTAAACATAGTTGGAAGGCATTGAAGAATTTTAAGCAAAGGAGTGAAGTGATCTGATTTACATTTTAGAAATATTCCTCTGAAGGGCCATGCACAGTGGCTCCACACCTGTAATCTTAGCACATGGGAGGCCAAGGTGAGAGTATCAGTTGAGCTCAGGAGTTGGAGACCAACCTGGACAACATAATGAGACCTTGTCTCTATTAAAAAAAGGAAAAAGATGCCGGGCGCAGTGGCTCATGCCTGTAATCCCAGCACTTTAGGAGCCCAAGGTGGGCGGATCACAATGTCAGGAGTTTGAGACCAGCCTGGCCAACATAGTGAAACCTGTGTCTACTAAAAATACAAAAAGCTAGCTAGGCATGGTGGTGGATGCCTGTAATCACAGCTACTCAGGAGGCTGAGACAGGAAAATTGCTTGAACCTGGAAGGCCGGAGGTCGCAGTGAGCTGAGATCGTGCCACTGCACTCCAGCCTGGTGACAGAGTGAGACTCCATCTCAAAAAAGGAAAAGGAAAAGAAAAAATATATTCCTCTGGGAGAGAAACACATGCTTGTGTATGCATAGATGCATGGATTCTCAATACGTAAAAACAGACAGTGGTGGTGGTTGCTGGCCTTCTGGAGAGGGTAACTGAGAGAATGGGATGGGAGACTTACTTTATGCTGAGTATCATTTTATACAATTTGAATTTGTATTATGTTCACGTATTACCTTTAGGTAAAGGAAGAATTAACAAATATAAAACAAGTACATCTCAGGTCAATTATTATTTTTTTTTAATCCAGAAATTCCCTCCAGCTGCTGTGAGGGGGACAGCTTAGAGGGCAGCATAGGCAGAAGCAGGCGACACACGTGAGCTCTAGCACCCTGGTGGAGCCATCGGCCTCACCGCGTTCCAGCCCTGCTGGCTGCCTTTCTCTTTCATCAGCTTGCCAAGTTCATTCCCGCCACAGGATATTTGCAGAAGAAGAGATGCAGGGCCGATTCAGGACATCATTTACATCTAAGAAGACCTCTGATAAAGTCAATGTGGGGAGTAAAGAAAAGAGAGGAATCGGGCCGGGCGCGGTGGCTCAAGCCTGTAATCCCAGCACTTTGGGAGGCCGAGGCGGGTGGACCACGAGGTCAAGAGATCGAGACCATCCTGGTCAACATGGTGAAACCCCGTCTCTACTAAAAATACAAAAAAATTAGCTGGGCATGGTGGCACGTGCCCGTAATCCCAGCTACTCAGGAGGCTGAGGCAGGAGAATTGCCTGAACCCAGGAGGCGGAGGTTGCGGTGAGCCGAGATCGCGCCATTGCACTCCAGCCTGGGTAACAAGAGCGAAACTCCGTCTCAAAAAAAAAAAAAAAAAAAAAGAAAAGAGAGGAATCAAGAACGAGCCCAGGGTTTGACTTGAATAGAGGCAAAAATATTGATACCTTACTTGGATCTGTATGATACTACCGGAAGGAGAAAATGTATAAGGAGAAAATACAGGAGGAGTTCATTCTAGGGTGATTGTAGAGGAGAAGCCATGAAGGATTCCAAGGAGCAGCAGTCGGACAGGTGGGAGGAGAGTCAGGAGTGTGATATCATAGACGACGAAAAATAAAAGTATTTCAAGAAATAGAAAAGTGGACAAATGCTGTGGAGGTTGAGATCGGAATATTGGATTTGGCCACTTGAATAGTCAGTTGGCCTTTGCTTGTTGCCTAAGATCTTCAACTAACCTGACCAAATATTTTGAGGGAACCAAGCAGTATTCTAAGCATCAAGGATATGTGATAAATTACAGAAGGATGGTGCTTGATTTTATGAAATATAGTCAAGGAGACAAGTTAAATGAACAAATTCCACAAATGACACTAAATTAAAATTGTGACTAGTGATTAAAGGAAAAGTCTTAAGAGGCCTCGAAAGCATCCAGCTGGGCCCTAACCTATTTTGGAGAGTCCAGAAGGATCTTCCTGAGGAAGGCATGAAGCTAAGGCCTGAATAAGCAAGAATTTCATTAGGAAGTTGGTGTGTCTGGGACATAGAATGCAAGGGGGTAAATGGCACAAGGGGAAGCAGCAGCCAGGGATGAGATCATGCTGCAGTGAGGAAGTTTTTATTGTAATCAGTGGGGAATCATTAAGTAAAGGAGCCTGATCATCACAGACAGGGCTGGATCTCGTCACTCTGGGTGCTGTGAGGAAGGTGGATTTGATGTGGGGTGACCACCTAAAGGAAGCTATTGCAGTAGCCTTGGAAAAAAGATACTGGTGGCTTTGATGAGGTGATGGCAGTAGAGATGGCAAGAAGTGAATGGATTTGATTTTTGGAAATCATATCCACAGGACTCGGTAATTGAATGTGAAGAGTAAGGAAGATATCAGTGATGACTCCAGGTTTGTGTCATGAGCCACTGGCTGCATGTTGGCCCTGTTCTGTGACAATGGGAGATACTGAAGAAGAAGCAGGTTTGTGAGGAAGTAGCAGGTGTCCTATGTTAGACATCTCAAGTCTGAAATAGCTGAGATGCCAAGTAGGTAATTGAATACAGAGATATGGAGCTCCAAAGAGAGGTCTGGGACAGAGAGATAAATTTCAGAATTGTTAGCATACATAGTTTGAATTTTAACCTTGGAGAAGAGTGTAGGGTAAGACAAAAAAAAAAAAAGGTCCAGCACTGAATAATTCTAGTATTTCAAGGACAGCAGATGAAGAGCTATCACAGAAAGAGAAGGAAAACAATAAGCAGGTGTCACAGAGCCCACAGGAATAGTCAGCTTTCTAGAGGTTAATTGAGAATTGAAAAGGGTCATTAAATTTAGCAGTTTTCAGGCTCTATTCATGCGGTGTTGTGTTGTGTTGTATTGTGTTTTGTTTTGTTTTGTTTTGTTTTGTTTTGTTTTGTTTTGTTTTGTTTTGTGACAGGGCCTTGCTCTGTTGCCCAGGCTGGAGTGCAGTGACTCGATCATGGCTCACTGCAGCCATGACCTCCTGATTCCAAATGATCCTCCTGCCTCAGTCCCACAGAGTTCTAGGATTACAGGCATGAGCCACCATGCTCAGCCATTCATGGAGTGCTTTTTGTACCCAAATTAGGTGAAGTCCTCTGAGCCCCCTCTCACAACCCCTCCCCCCAAGTGAAATGGAACTGGGCTATGGGGTTATTAATGCCTTTCACACAGGAGATCTGTAGAGTCCTTTAGTGGGCTATCCATTTAGTAGGGCTTTCACTATAGTCTGACTTCAGATTTGAACTCCTATCTGCAGAAAGTATTTTTCTGACACTGAATAAGCCTCTTCCTCTTCAAGGGGGAGGTGTTTTTAAATAAACTAACTTTGAACATAGAGAATCAAGAAGGCAGCTTCTCTGCCCACCCCCAACCCCACCCCCAACACACAGTCTTATAACAGTGGACAGGAAACATTGTAGGACTTGTGATTTTGCTGCTCAGATTTTATGGAAACAGGGCAAAGCATGCTTGTACTTTTAAGCTCCTCGGAATGACCTTTTTGAGTTACTGTGGTAAAAACAAGAAGCCCTTAGAGAAACTTCATTCTTAAAACAAGCACATAAAACAAGTGCATGTGATGCTGGCACAGTTTGGGTGAAAACATAGATTGTTTGCAGAGTGTCTACAGCCCATTCCTTTCTCTTGCTCTTCCTTGCAGTACAGCTCCCAGCCTGACAGTCTTGGGGAAATAGACACGAGCTTTTCAACAAACGGTCAGTACATGACCAAACTTGCCAAACTTGGGAACACATGCTCTGCCTCTTTTTGTGACAAAGGCTGACAGAATGCTCAACTGTACCTGTGGAGGTGCCTCCACCAAAGCAGAGAAGCTCCTCTCTGATGTCCTTGGAAAGTTTCTATGTCCCTTTTATGGTGTCCCTAACCACTGAATGCTCTCCAGGCTGCAGTGTGTAGTCTTCGTATATTTAAATCAGATTTCTCTGAAATTTGCATATCTTCAAAAATTTTTACTGAGCTTGTCACTTAGCATGCATTTATAGTCTGTAAAAACAGACTTGTGGAGGGGAATAGAGGAAACTTGTTCATCATATGTTCAGAGGAAGATTTCCATGTTCATTCTTTTTTGTCGGCAGTGACTTCTCAACAGAGAATGGAACCAGAATCTAGATGTAGAGGTAAAAGCAAGTGGGGCAGGAAGAAAGCTGTGTGAATGGAGGAGGAAGGAACAGACTTGATGGGGGAGGGGGTCAGAGTCATAATGCCAAGCATGTCAGCCTGCACTATGTAGGGCAAATGGGACAACCTCACCCTGAAGAATTCATCCCAGGACCAGCCAGCCTTCCTTGAGCACGTGCAGGGTGCTTCACAGGCACTGTTTTCTTTTATGCCCGTTAACAACCCCATTTTATAGCAGACACGGCTGAGGTTCTTCAAGGTTAAATGGCTTGCCCTGAGCACCATAACTGTCAAAGCAGAGCAGCGGGAACCAGAAGTCAGTACTTGGGGTCCAAAGCACACACTCTCTGCTGTGTTATCCTGAAAGAGAATATATATTCAGCTGTTAAGGGACTTGCTGTGGAAGCAGAGTTAGGAGTAAGCTACAGGTCTCTCCCAACTCCAGTTTCTCATCTTCATACTCCCTGTGATCCCAGCATGTTGATTGAAAGGTCAGTAGGGAAAGATGGGGGAAATGTTCCTTTCTTTTCCAGGTGTTTCTCTGGAGAGAGATGTGTGGCATTTATAGTCTGATGCCCCTGACTGCATTGCCACTTGGACATTCTGTGACTTGGATGAACTGACTCTCTTGCCTGCAAAGGTGGCTTCATGGAGGCTAAATGGGCCACAGTTCCCTGAGGAGCCTGGCAACTGAGTTACCCCCATGGGCTCAGGCTATGTCCTCAGCAGCTCCTGGATGGAATGTGTGCAGCCCCTTTTGTCATCTCTACTTTAATTTTGGAGCTGGTCTTGTAGGAGACTGCTCCGTTTGAGAAGATAATCTTTTAAAGTAGGGAAATGCTGAAAGAGAAGGCCAAACAAATCTGCAGCCTACTGAAAGGATAAGGCCACTCTAAAACCGAAGTTTCTTGCCAACACAGCACTCTTCTCCTGAGAGCCACCTAGAGGCTGGAGGAGGTGGAGGGGCCCACCAGGAGTGCAGGTGCCTCCTTAAGGGTTTTTGGACTCCAAAGACTGCCCTAGGTACCAAGTGGTTCATGCCACCTGCTTTCAGCTACTGAAATGAAATGATGTTTGAAAGAGCAAGTCATTTCATTATTCCTGTGGCAAAAACTGCCTTGAGCCATTTTCTCTTAGTTTTTAAATATATGTTCATTTTCGGATAAAACAACCTAGCATAGGAGCCTGCAGCCAGCCCCCTTCCCCTTGTGTGCTGGGCATTGAAGGGCTTGCTTGAACAAGAGTTCCCATAAGTCACAATATCTTTCATGGTGTGGGCATCCTAAATCCCTATCCCCTGGGTTGCAAAAATAGGTTTTCCTAGGTGGAGGCAAGAGTGAGCGATGGAAGGCTTGTTCTCTGATTGTCAGGTAAAGTGAGGGCTGCTTGAGCTGGGTGATAGAAGGAGACATTACTGGGATGAAGCAGACATTCTCCACAGAGGAAAGGAAAGAGATAATTAGAGCTTTTGCAAGAATGGGGCTGTCTGGAGAAACAATAATAAAGGACATCAACAGTGGTGAATTTTTTCATACTTTTAAAATGACGTGTACAAACAGCATGTGGAGCTTCGTTAAGCTGGACTGTGACACAGTTTTGCCTGCACTGCTGATGGCTCTCTTGGAGCAATGTGATGGCACATGCCAAGGGAGGGCTCTCAATTACCACTGACTGCACACAACTACCTTATGAGTTCTTTGCACACAGCTACCTTATGAGTTCTTTGCACACAGCTTTTGTGTCTTTGCCTCTATCATACTGCTTTTGGTTCTAACATTTAGCTTGCATGTAACTGATGTTTTAATTGATTTGGAGGAAAGCAGATGATTGTTTCTGTTTTAGAACTGTCTCAATATGATTTAGTGTTTTTTATGAAATTGTTGAGGAGGAGCATGGGCTTTTTTAAATTGCAAGTTCTCCTTCTCTTTGAGAAGCAGACAGACCAATGTCCAGCTTTGTGATTCACGGGGCTTTGGTTCCAGCACCCTGGGCTGCTGACTTCTGTCTATCCAATGGTTCTCTTCTCAGCCCTGCAGAGCATTATGTCAGCCAACTCAGCAAGCTGGGATCCAGTTCTGTTTATTGTAGTCTAATAATTTTCCCCCTATCATGCAAAGCCTGGGATGGAGGAGAACGTAAAGCAGATGCATTCCATTCCCAAAACACCTGCAGCTGCTTTACCTGGACCCTGGGCCTGATGAAATAAAATGCATTAAGATCTAATATAATACATTTCTGTGCTACACATTCTGCCTTGAGCATTGGGTCAGCGGATGTGGTGTAATCCAGGGATTGCTGCTGGTGGGAGTGTAATGGCTAATGCTTTCCAACAAGCTTCCCTGTAACCACCTGCTGTTCCCAATATGTACTTACAAATGAGCTATGAGGTCAGTGAGCTGTCCTGAACTCTAAAAAATTGTTGACCTTGCTGGAAAAATGTGATTAAAAAAAAAATAATAAGGTTGCTTGATCATTTAAGGAAGATATTCGTCATTTATTTTTGAAATAGATACTTTAGATACCAAGTGGTACCTATGAATTAGTTGCGATTTGGAGAGTCAACACAGGATGCTTTGGGAGGTCTTGGATAGGTTATGTCTGCTGGAACTCATGTGCATCCATAGGAATTACAGTCTCTGATTTACTGCAGAACGGGACATACCTGCCTCGGCCCCATCGTCATGCTGCACCCAGCACAGGCTGTGGGGGTGGTGTGCAGGTGCCTCTGCACAGACAGCAGCATGCTGCCACCTCGGGCTGCACACCAGCAGAGCGTTTTACAGTACCTCATCCCCAAGGCTCATCAGTATTTTTAGGTCCTCCTTCAACTTTTGACAGTTTGAAATTTAAATAAGCAAGGAAGTGTAAAACATTTGCAAGTGAGGTAAAAACACCTGAGCAGCTGGAGCTGCAACCCCGCCCTGGTCTGTGGCTTTAATAAAACAGCCACTTGGGGGAGCTTCCAAGTGAGGGATCTGCAAGAAAGCAAATGCTTAATTATAGTCCAGAAATATCCAGAGCTGTCCAGTTTTGCCAACTTGAAATAATTATTTTTACTTCAAGATGAAGCCAATAAGCAACATTACTGTCTGGCACTGATTGAATAAAAATGTCAGGGATTCAACTTTTGTGACTTTCTCCATCACTTTCTTTGTCTCCCTCAGGAAATCTGTGTAAAAGGCCAGTTCTAACACCTACTCAGTTCTTAGGGGTTGGAGGGAAATGCTGGCCTGTAAGGTCCTGAGGCCTCAGCTAAGGGTAGAAGCCCCACCTAAGGCAGGATGTAAGGTGGGCTCCTTCCCTCTGCCCTCCAGCTCCTGCTCTACCCACCTCCCCAGACCCTGACAGTAGCCATTCCCTGTGGCCTTTGAGGGAAGGGAACCAGTGGTTGCTACTTGATTTGGTTCAGCTGCCCTCAGTGCCTAGCCTGCCAGCATTGCCAAGAGGTAAAGAACACAGAACACAGACCCAGCCCGACCTTCTAGGTTGATTGACACCTTGGAGTGTTCCTTTTGGGCAGTGATTGATGTTGATTTTTGTATGTAAGTGAGATGTTGTTACAATTTTCACAGTACTTAGAACAAGGTGTTGGGTGTTGTGGCACCTTTGCCTAATGATGGCATTTGTGCAGATTGTTCTCAGTCATGTAGATTTAGTCTCAAAACACTCACTCTTCTCTGTGTAAACAAAGGAGGTGTAGCTGTGTATGAGAGCATCTGAATGAATTGTATCCATTTCAGATGTTAGCTTTAAAAACTGTAGGGTCAGGTTAGAAGTTTGGTTCCCACCAAATGAGCAGTTGTTGAGATCTGCATGTCAGACCTTTATGAGACTTGGAAAAATGCTTCTGAGTTCAGTATTCTGCCGGGAATGTGTTTCTAAGGCCCTTTATGTGTTGGGCATCTTCAGGTTTATGTGGCACATGGGTCATTAGGGCCTGCCCTTGGCCCCATTTGTGCATCAGGAGAGCTGAGTCTAGATGTGCTGGTTTAATATTCATGAGTGGCCTCTATTGAAATACTCTGTCCTCCCGAGTCTCCCCACCCCCGACCATGCATTTCAGGGTGAGCTGAAAACTCCTTCCTGCATTTCTCATTCACATGGGATTCTTTCAGGATTGATCTTTAGATGGGTCTTGAATGTGTTTTTGCCTTATGCCATAGTCTTGTCTCTCTGGTAGTGACAGTCAAGGAAGTGATCGCTCTGCCCCATCACAGCCACAGGGTTGGGAGGGGTCCCGGGATGACAGCCGTCAGTGGTTCAGCCACTGCGGCTGTCTGGACAGGTATCCCCTTCTTTCGTTCCTGTTCCATGTACCCCTCCTGATGCTGTCTGCTCACTTGAAGGATGTCTTCTCAGATGGAGGGGTGTATTTGGTAGAGACCTTCTCCCAGATCACTGACTAGTACTACCTGCTATGGTTGGGCCTTCTCACTAGTCCTACTCTCCCTCTTCCCAGGCCCAGGGCAGCCTGTCAGAAGCCAGGATGGTGGCAGGCAGAGAGAGGCCTCAATCCAGAGGGCCATGGAAGGTGGAGCCATGGAACAGATTGTTTACATAGCTGCTGTTTCACGCTCCCTTTTTAATCAAGGGCTCATCCCAAATTGTTCTTCAGTGCCAGCAAGCAAAGAGACGCTCACACAAGTTCTTGAGCGTTTTGTACAGACTTACCGAACACAACTCAGGCATCCTTAAAGAAGCTCTGCAGCTTTCTCCTGGACCAGATTTCATGAAAATCCAGTAATCTTGGGCTCTAAGGAACAGGGTAACTAGTCATGTGACTTGGCAGGGGAAAGGGCTATGTTTAAACCACCTTTAGCAGGCAAATCACATCTTCAACCACTTTGCCTTGACTATTCTCCTTTCTTTTTAGGGGTTGAACATCCTTTAACCATATTCCCCTACCCCTTATCCTCCTTTATCCCTTCAAAGCACAAAATGCTGTATAACTACAGTAAGCAAAAATCTTTTGTAATGGTTTTAAAATCACATGCTGCCGAACAATAGGGCCATAAGGAAAGTGTAGATATGGGATTGTATGTATGTGAATGAGTGAATTTGATTTTTTTTATTTGCACAAATTTGTGGGGTACATGAGAAATTCTGTTACATGTATATCATGCATATGATCAGGTCAGGGTATTTACGGTATCTTTATCACTGGAGTACTATACATTTTTGTTAGGTATAGTCATCCTGCTCTACTATCTAACATTGAATTTATTCCTTCTATCTTACTATATGTTTATACCCTTTAATCCACTTCTCTTTATCCTCCTCCCTCCCCACACTCACCCTCCCAGTCTCGTCTCTTTTCACTTTCTACCTCCATATGTTTAAATTTTTAGCTCCTGAATATAAGTGAGAACATGGGATATTTGTCTTTGTGTGCCTGGTGTATTTCACTTAAGATAATGACCTCCAGTTCCATCCATGTTGCTGTAACCGACATGAAGTCATTCTTTTTGACTGAAGAGTATTCCTTTATGTATATATACTACATTTTATTCTTTCATCCATTGATGGACACTGAGGTTGATTTCATATCTTTGCTTTTGTGAATAGTGCCACAATAAACATGTTAATGCAGGTATACCTTTGATATATTGATTTATTTTCCTTTGGGTAGATATCCTGTGGTGTGATTGCTAGATGAAATGATAATTCTATTTTTAGTTTTTTGAGAAATCTCCATATTGGTTTCTATAGTGGCTTTCCTAGTTTACATTCCCACCAACAGAGGGAGTTCCCTTTTCTCTGCATCCTCACCAGGATCTGCTACTTTTTTGTCTTTTTAACAATAGCCACTGATGGGGGTAAGATATCTCATTGTGTTTTTGATTTGTATTTCTCTGGTGATTAGTGATGCTGAGCATTTTTTTTTCATATACCTGTTGACTGTACATTTCTTTTGAGAATTGCCTATTCATGTCCTTTGCCCAGTTTTTGATAGGATTTTTTTCCCTCATTAAGTACCTTGTGTACTCTGAATATTAGTCCTGTGCCAGATGAATAGTTTGCAGATATTTTCTCCCGTTTGGTAGGTTTTCCCTTTGCCTGGTTGATTCTTTCTTTTGCTATGCAGAAGCTTTTAGTTTAATTAAGTCCTATTTGTCTGTTTTTGTTTTTGTTGCCTGTGCTTTTGAGGTCTTAGTCATAAATTCTTTTCCTAGATCAGTGTCCCTAAGAGTTCTCTCTAGGTTTTCTTCTAGTGTTTTTATAGTTTTGGGTCTTAAGTCCTTATTAGTTCATTTTGAGTTGATTTGTGTGTGGTATACTCTGGATAGGGGTGCAGTTTTACTCTTCTGCACATGGCAGGCCAATTCTCCAAGCACCATTTATTGAAAAGGATTTCCTCTCCCCGGTGTATGTTCTCATTGGCTGTCAAAGATCAGTGTCTGTGAATATGTGGCTTTATTTGACTTTGATTATACTATATAACTTTTTTTAAATCTGGGGAAAAAAGAGTTACGTGATACCCTAGATAATAAACTAGAGCTGCCGTCATAGATCAGCAGGTCAGTTCTGTGTTATCAGTGTTTTTATCACTTCTGGATGCCACCGTCGTTGGCCCTCTCTGGAAAGGCCCTTACTGGTTTCTAACAAATGGTGCAGAGGAAGTGTTAAGGCTGGCCTAGCTAACACGACTCTAAATCCCCTGTGCTTTAAAACTGCTTTTAAATTGAAACTGCTTTTAGATTTTCATTGAAAATCTCTCTTCATGGCCAGCTTGGATCCCAGAATGCAATCAGCAATCCAAAGTTCATAAAACTTGTAGTAGTTTCTGGAAACAGATCTGTGAGTACCAAGAAGAGAGGATAAAGATTCATCCCACCCATCAGTCATCCCTCCACCCCTACCCACCATCTCCTGTATCCAGGACAACCCCCCTCAGACACCAAAATGCATTTCACCATTGGCTGCTGTCAGCAGATAATATCTGCTCAGCATTGGGACAAGTTTCAGCACATAACTTTCTGTTAGTGAATGATCCTGACAGGAGAAAGAATTGAGCTTAATTTATGCCATCTAATAACCTCACTGCAGCAACTTGGGAAGTTAGCCTTCTAGAGCTTCCCCCAGACTTTTCTCCAGTGAATTACAGCGCCATATATTCTCATTGCTACCAGCACTGCTCCCAAAATTTATCTGCTGTTTAATAGTTTTTACCTTTCAAAAATGCAAGCTGGCCAGGCATGGACTTTTGAAAGCATTCCTCCCGCCTGGGCCTCTCAAAGTGCTGGGATTAGAGGGTGCCTTCTAATGCCAGCAATCCCAGCACTTTGAGAGGTCGAGGTGGGAGGAATGCTTGAAGCCAGGAGTGTGAGGCCAGCCTGGGAAACACGGTGAGACCTTTCCTCTACAAAAATAAAAAACAAAACATAGGTGTGGTGGTGCGTGCCTGTAGTAGCAGCTACTGAGAGGCTGAGGCAGGAGGATCCCTTGAGCCTGGGAGGTTGAGGCTGCAGTTAGCTAGGATCGTACCACAGCACTCCAGCCTGGTGACATAGCAAGACCCTGTCTCAAAAAAAAAAAAAAAAAAACAAGCCAAGTGTCAAGATGTGTCTAACAGGTACACAGAACTTGAGCAGAGAAATAAGATGTTTTGGGCTGGTAGAAGGCATATCAGGGTGGCTGTTGTGATAGAGGGTAGAGGGAATATCAGGGTAGCTACTGTGAGTGTCACTCTCTATTTCCTCTTCCAGAGTCCTGGGGCTCTCACATCCACCAAGTTGGCCACCTGCTAGCTGGCAGAATGCAAGCTAAGCAAACATGGAGGGGGGCCAGACAGAGCCCCTCCCTTCCACCCCAGTCTGTCTTTGACTAATGAGGTGTTAAGCTGAGCTAGGAGCCAAGTTAATTCCAGTGGTAATCCATTTCCTGCTGCTTTTATTCAGCCAGCACCATTCATCAGAAGGAGAGGAGAGCCCCTGGGACCTTCTGAATCATCCCAATGTCTTGAAGAAAGGGAAGGGAAGGGGCAGCAGGGGTCCTCCCGCCCCTTATAGATGCCGAAAGTACAGAAATATGTCAGGACTTGGTGACAAAAATGTCTACAGACACATCCTGTTGCCATCCTGCTGGTGCTCCTACCCTAAGCCCTGACTGGCATCAGGTTCTCCCTCACCGGGTAGGCTTTCCTACAAAAAGATGATTTTGCTTGTTAGATGGAGGATGCATATTGAGGCCATCCAAGCCTCTGCTGCAAAGTCCTTTAGGAGAAAGACAACTGGTATCCAATATCTTCAAGTAATGAACTTATCAGTAAATATAACATATGAACTCATTAATCTTAACTTTGCTTTTGGACCAAGTGGGAGCTCGGCTTCTCGGGAGACAAAAATTTCAACTCTGTTATTTTCCTTAAACCCAATCCCAATTTAGAGTCAAACATATTGCCCTGCTCTCCCTGGGAAGCAGTTAATAATGTGTTTTCTCACACAGTGGATGGCCCAAGCTCCGCTGGGTCACTCTGCCCCCCAGGCTGTGTACATGTGCCCTTGCACACAGCCTGGGCTCAAGGCTTCCTAGTAGGGTGTAGCTTCAAGCCATATCCTTGAGACTGGTTGGCCCCCAGCCATTGAGGACACCACACACTCTCCTTCCCTCAGGCTGAAGAATATAGGTGAAGTTAATCTTGAAAGTTAAGGCTATTGAATCTTCATCTTAAGGGTGCTGAAACTGTTCATCCTGGCCACTTCGTCCTTGCTTGGGCTCTTGCCGTTCTTCTAAAAGCAGTCTCTACATCTCCCAAAAGAAGCTGAGGATGTGAGGAGGGATGAGTCACAGTTTGCAAGGGGTGGCTGCCTGTTCTTTGTGGCCTGGTTGAGGGCTTAAGGTAGCTTGGAGAACAAGTGAAGAGAGTGTGTACCTAGTCAGGCTGCTGTGGGATACCTGCTCCAGACAGGGGGGGAGCAGGTTTAGAAACGGATTCACCTGGAAGCTTGCTCTTGTGGACCTGATCTAAGTGCATGGGGCCTGGAGGTGTGGTGAGATGCTGATGGGATGAGAAGGTGGTGAGGAGCCAGCCAGCACTGGCAGGTGTCTTTCTAGCCCTGATCTTGTTCTCCCCAGCATTCCTGAGAGGGCCAGCAGACCCTGGAGACATCAGATATCTGTGCTACACATGCGTATCAACTGCTCTAGAAATTGACTGGGAAGTGGTAGGGAATGGGTGACACCCTGGTGGTGCAGCTGTGCTCCCCTGTGTTCCTGAGCCTGGCTCCCAGCTCCCTGCAGCAGTCCCGTCATTGTTCCCGACCCAGAGCAACTTCACCTGTACTGGCTCCCTGCTCGGTAGGCCTCTTGATCTTTCATCACTGGTCTTTTTCTCTTATTTGCCAGACCAGTGTCTCCCTTGGATCTCTCTGCTCCAAAAAGAGACTTGCAGCCTCCTGCACTTCTGGGAGGAAGGGACAGTTGGGAGGCCTTGAGTGTGGGACTCTCAACCTCTCCCACCTACCGGTGGAGTTAGAAGTATCAGGTTCCTTGGAGATGGTGATTAGAGCCCAACATTGCTGTCCTTTCCTCTGTTTCTAAGGTCTTTTCTAGCACTAGAAATCATCCATTTTCCTTTTAGAACCCCCACTCACTTGTGGGTTGTGGTTTGATCACTCCCACCATCCTCTCAAGCCTTGGCTGTACAGGAGGTGGAATGTCATTTAAGATGTAATCATTTCTCCTGCCTCCTAGAAATTGTGGGCATCCTGTGGTGGAAATCACAGTTTGACTGAGCCAACCAAAATGCGGAGCTGACAGCCTGTGCTCTTCTGTTTCCATGGTGCGGGAGTGGGGCGCAAAGCCACTGATTCCAAGGCCAGGCTGTATCTCACCGCAGCCATCACCTTAGGGTTCTAGCCTTCAAGGGTCCAGGCAGGGATAGCCTCTGAGCAGCCACAGCTGGTGAGTTGGGAGGGTGTCGGATGGGCTTGAGCAGTTGTGGAATGTAAAGTGTTGACCTTCTTGCTATGAGCGGGGGTGTTGTAGTGAGCGCTCTGCTGCAGCAGGAGCCACTGCAGTGACCATTGTCTACCCACTGGGAGGCCCTTCCATCCTCTGGACAAGGGCGAGAGTGAGGCTCCGCGCACTTGGAGGCCACCCTAACAATCTCTTTCCTCTGCTTCTCCCACTACTGCAGGTTACGTGTTCTGTATGTTACATCGCCTCCCCGAGCAGCATGACTGCACATTCGACCACATGGGCCGTGGCCGGGAGGAAGCCATCATGAAAATGGTGAAGCTGGACCGGAAAGTGGGGCGCTCCTGCCAGCGCATCGGGGAGGGGTGCTCCTGAAGGCCAGGCATGGCCACCACATGACGCTGTTCTTAGTTCACTAATGTTAGCCTTATTTAGGACAAAGTCAGCCAGACACCTTGTACTGGGCACGCGTCAGACTACAGCCAGTCCGTTTCCTTTCTTTAGCCAGCCATCCTGGTACTGTAGTTTAGGGGTTGATGGTGGTTGAAATTGATTTCTGGCTGGTTACTAAGGTGCCTGCTAGCCATTGTATAAAATTAAAACATGAAGAATATTTTTTTTTGAGCATGGCTAGTGGATTTAAAACAACACATACCTGTCACTGCTGGAGTCAAACTTATAAAAAGCCTTAAGTGGAAAGTGTTCCAGACGGAGACTCTGAGTTAATAGAGGAGTAGAAGCTGGTGTTCAAGTTCCCACGACGCACATGGCTTTGCCAGAAACTCTGTTTAATGTTCGGCCTTTCACCTCTTCACTTATCCTTAGTCCCAGTAGCCAGGATACCTGACGGCCACGTGTGCCTTGGCCACGGGAGGCTGCTGAGATTGGCCACATGGCTGAGCTGGGTGGTGGCCTCACTCTCCCACAGAGCTGGAAATGGGGGGTGGGGGACAGAGTCTTAACGGAAATTTTTTTACCTGACTTGCTATGAAAAAACTCATCACACAAGAAGAGAAACAGTAACCTCACTTTGAAAATTAGCTCCACTCAAGACTAGTCCACGAACAAGACCCGCCTTTTCTACACGGGATCCAAGGTCACGAGAAGCGGCCAGAGTGCCCTGCCCCCGCCAGCTCTGGTCTGCCATTCGCCAGTGCAGGGATCTGGCAGGGATCAGATGCGGCGAATGGCAGCACAGCGCGGTAGCCGGGTCTGCACACTGGCTTCTGCAGCCAGATTTCTATATTGGAAGTTTTTTAAAAAGACATTTCATAGCCAACAAGAATCAGTAGAAGTGCTGGGGGCAGCCGGGAAAGCTGCCACCCATGGGCTCTGCCCCTTCCAGCTGGAGCCTCCCGTGCCTCCAGGGGCCAAGAGGATGATGCCGCGGCCTCCATTCTCCTTTCTATGCAGCCCCATAGTCCAAGGACACCCAGTCCACATCTACCACATAGCAAGTTTAGTAAGGGAAGGCAGCATACTTCATAGGGACAGTGGGTTTGGATCTGTCTAGAACAGCAGTTTGTGGCTGTAGCCCAGCTCCAAGAGTGATATTTGCTCTCGTGGGTGAGGGCTTGAGGGGACATTTCTCCACCTGTGCCCCTTCATGTTCACGGAGGAGTGGAGCAGCTGAAGCTGCTCAGGCCAAGTGGGGAAGGGTGGAGGTGGGCCTGGTTGCCCTGTTAGGAAATCACCACTAGTCAGGTGGGGCTGCGGCTGGTTGGATAGATCAGGGTTCCCTTGAAAGCCCAGGCAGGGTGAGCGGTCCCAGTGGTCCTAGTGCTGCATCTGATCCAGGTCGGTGAGCGCAGGAGGCCCCTGCAGAGGCAGCGCGGATCTGCCCACACAGAGGCTACTGGAATGGTTTAACCCAGCAACTTTCCTTTTTATAAAACAACAAATGGTTCAACTCTGTCTGCAAATTAACAGCTGAACACCTGCAACTGCAATGTTTTTTGATCCAAGTACTGAAATAGGAAATCATGCTCTTCCCACCCTCCACCCCACCAGAGTGGAATCCGCTGCAAAATCCCAGCCTTAATTCTTGCTTCAGGACCCAGACCAGTGTCTTGCTCTAGGGCAGCCCAGGGCAGAGGGGCCAGGTCTGCCCAGCGTTTACCACTGCTGTCAAGCCACAGCCCTTGGCCACTATATGGGCCATCCTCAGTGAGGCAGCCCTGCCTAGGCCTCCGCCAAGCTCTGGTCCCGAAGAGGCTGTGCGTGCCCTTCCTGTCCCTCCCCAGGCCCTACCCACTGCCCGCAGTGTGGAGGCCGCAGTGGGAAGGAGCCCTGGGGACCCAGGCGGGGTGGGGCGAAGCCCATGTTCGCTTCCTGACTTAGAGCTGGGGGGTGGGGGGAGGGCTTGTTCCCCTGCAGTATCTGCTCTGTGAAGTTTGTTAAATGTAAGGAAAGCTTAAATTCTTGTATCTTTAAAAGAGAAAATCTTATTTAACCCTTTTGTGTTCTAGATTTACTTACACACATAGCCTAGAGCTCAGTTTTAGTTTTAACATTGTGAAGATATTAAAAGAATCTTGTAACTTTATTCTTTTTTCTCCTGCTGAAAAAATTAAACCAATCGTACGGAAGTTTGGCTTTCTTTGTTTCACCCATTCTCCTAAGTGTCCCCTGGGTTGCTGGAAAACTGACCCATTTCCCTGGCCAGGGCTGGAAAGAGATGGGGGCCTTGGGTGCAGAGTCACTGCAGTACTTGGGGGCACTCGTTCAGTAAGTGTCCAGGCTAAGCAGCCAATTTCTTGCTTTCTGTTGGGGGTCTCTGGCCTGGGAAGCTGTGGGACTGGCCTTGGGCTAAAGGTGGGTCTGTGGGCCAAGCCCATGCCAAGGACGCTACACACTAGGGGAGCCCCAACCCTGAGGGCTCCCAGTGTGGCTGGGGTGGATGCTGGGTCCTGAGGGAAGGCAGCATCTCCCAGACCTGAACCTTACCCTAGGATGGGCCTCCAGGGTGATAACGAAAGCCCCTGAAGGCTGGCTTGGAGAGAGGTGCGTGCTGTGGCACTGTGGTGTGTAGGATGAACTTAATACATCTGTAAACGCTTAAAAACATTTGGGAGGTAGGGGCAAGGTACAGGAGTAGCACCTGCCCCCAGTACTTTTAGTACAGAGATACTGACTACATAGTTGTCACGAGCATGATGAAAAATCCTCAGAGGAAATCAGAAGACCCCAGTGGCAGTGAAGCACCACGTGGGCAAAGGGCAAGAGAGAGCTGGGTGACCTGGGTGCGGGGCGGGCCTGCGGGCAGCAGTGAGCTGCGCTCTGCCCCACGGCCCACAGGAACTGGGTCTGCATCAACTCCCTCCTGACGGCTTCAGAAAGGCTTTTATGCCAACAAAAACACCCCAAGTGAGCAGAGGTCACGCCACTGCACTCCAGCCTGGGTAACGAACGAAACTCTGTTTCCAAAAAAAAAAAAATCCACGGCGAGAAGAGGAAATGGTGGGAAGAGGAGGAGAAACCTTCCTGCTGGGTGGTGTGAGAAACAGGAAACCAGGGGTGGGAGTGGGCCGTGGTCTTCAAGGGAGCCATTGGCAGCACATTCAAGGAACTGTGAGCAGCCCCTCTAGCCCCAAGAAGGGGGTCACCAAGAGAGGGCCCCAGATGGGCAAACAGTCACAGAAATAACCAGGAGAAGACTGTAGGAGTCTCAATAACTGGCTTCCTGTGCAGCTGTTCTCAGCTACGAGTGGGGAGGCTCCAGCAAAGGAGGAGTGAGGGGAGCCTTGGGACCCGGGGCGCGCTCTGGGGAGACTCAGCACACAGCACCAGGCCTGCAAGGTGGCCCCATGCCTTGTCACCACTGGAGTCTGTCAGGGGGCCTGGAGAAAGTCAGAGAATCAGAGATAGATACAGACAATTAAGCAAATAGTAACATATTAGTGCCCAACCAGAAATACCCAGGAAGAGGAGCCACAAATCCTGTCACTCAGCTGTGAATAATATTTATATACAAATGTAAACACACACAAACAGTAGTGAATATTGCTCTGGTGAAATGTACCGGATCTCACAGAGGAGACTGGAAGAGGGAAAGAATGTGCCTGTGTATTGGTAGAGGGTAAGAGAGCCAAGTTCTTGTTCTTTCTTAGTAGGAAATCAACAAAGGATGTCCAAAGCTGAAAACGAGAGAGCAGTATGTTACTTAGAAATATGGAGGTAAAAGAGGAAGAAGCAAAAAGTTCAAATTCATTTTCTTTGGGGTAGGAGATGAGAATGCAGTAGGCCTTATATTTACAACTACAGTTAAACGTGTAATATTGACTGAAAAATTGAAACGCTTTAATAAGTGAACGATGGGATCCCTTCCTGGGAATTGGGAGGCTGTCTTCAGAAACCTACCTCATTGTTCTCTGAAAGTAGGTTTCAGAAGTTCAGGTCTCAGATGCAACGTGGAGTGCTGGTTTTCATCAGAGCTGCTTTGGAAGATGCAGGCACCTGGCACATCACAACGCAGCACATGTTTGAAAATGGGGAAGGCCAAGGGCAGTGACTCGTTCTTACAATCCCTGCACTTTCGGAGGCCAGTCTGGGAGGATCCCTTGAGCCTAGAAGTTCAAGACCAGGCCACATGGTGAGACCTCATCTCTCTGAAAAAAAAATTTTTTTTTTCTTTTCAAACCTATGGCATGTGGTGCAAAGAAAATTTTTAATAGCTATGGGCTTGGGATGGGGTTTGGCGGTACATGCCTGACAGCTAATGGGGAGGTGGAGGCAGGAGGATTGCTTGAGCCTGGGAATTGGAGGCTGCAGTGAGCTAGGATTGTGCTACTGCACTCCAGCGTGAGCAACAGCCTGAGAGTCCATATCTAAACAAATATGTGTGTGTGTGTGTGTGTGTGTGTGTGTATTTATATTTTTTTTTAATTGAAAAACCCTGGGAAAGGTGGCTGTGGCAACACCAAGTTTATTGTTACTCGAAGGCTTTTCTTAATCAGCACACCTTGAGAAAAGTTGCCCTGGTTCATTGAGCACTTAACTGTGTGCCAAACACCTGAGAAACTCTCCCGTGATCCTGTGGTTACACTTGGTACTTAGAGTAATCAAATTCACTCCCTGAATCAGGTCGGCCCAGAAGTTCCTGTCTCCGGGCTTCTACAGTGTGATGTCCAGCAACCCAGATGCCTGGCTGGGCAGACGCGTGGAATGTCAGCTTTCCCTTGGCTTAACTGCTGTGCCCCAATTGACACAAACACAGAAGGCTGTTTCCTGCCGGTCACTGGAGAGAGTCTGGGATGGATGAAGTGCCTGGAGCAGGAGGGTGGGCAACCTCGAGTGCGTGCCAGGCGTAGGCCTGGCCCTCCCGCCGCACACCTGCACACCATCTGCAGCATCGCACAGGTTTGGGTGATTGAACTGTTGATAAATGAGCAAGCTCCCCACACCCGGACCTTATTAAAAGGCTTTTTGAGTTTCCGCTGGGAAGGACTCCACACTTCGGGCTCCCCTCATGGCCACCTCTTCCAGGCAGCCCCTTGAATTCGTGCAGTGAGGAGTGTGAGTTGAAGAGGCCTGGGGGACACATCACAGGATTCAGTGGGAGAATTCACTGACAGGGAGCTGGAGTGGTCTCTCGAGTCCTGAGGCCACACCTACCAAACACCAGGAGGAGCTGAAGAGGAGGGAGTCCCGGGGCAGGAGAGGGATCCGCTCTGCGTGACAAGGTACTCAAGTTCGGGGCACGGGTGGGGACAAGACTTAGACCCCAGAGGTGGAAGCTCTGAGTCTGTACCTTGAGAGCCCCATTAGGCGTCTTCCACCCCACAGCCCTGGCTAGAGTGACTTTCATTCCACACCTGTTATCTGCCAGGCACTGTCCCAGACACAGGATATGGTGGTGACCCAAATGACAGCCTACAGCAAGAGGGAGCAAAATAAGGGATGTGCAGAGAATATTGGGTGACAGCCATACATGACACTCAGGGGGAGAAGCATAGGGTCTGAGGGCCTTTCTCTGCGGTGGGCATGGAGAGCCCTGCCTGCCGTCTGGGGGTTCGGTCAGGCAGCTGCTGTGGGAAGAACAGCCTGCAGGGAGCGTGGAGAAGGCAGACCGGAGGACGCTGCTGGCTGGTCTGGGAGGGCAGTGGGAAGGCTCAGTGCCCCAAGGTGGCGGAGAGGTGGTGAGAGGAGCCGGATCCTGGAGTGATTTTTGAGGCTGTGGGTGGGGGGAGAGAGAAAAGAGGAACGGTAAACAGCTTCTAGTTTTGGCTGTGAGCCACTGGAAAGACAGAGAGGCTGTTAATGAACAATGGGCAGGAGTGTGAAGGGGGTTGGGTCAGAGCAGACCGCTGAGGTGTAGACGAGGCACCCAGCTAGAAATGCATGTGGTGGGCAGGTGCCTGGACACACCGTTCCAGGGCTCCATGGACGGGTCCTAGCTAGACATGGGCATTTATTTTCCAATAATTTTTATGGAAGTAAAATACACAGAATGTGCAGTTTGCCGCCTGAACTGTCTTTCAGTGTACAGTTTAGTATTACCCAATCTTCATAACGTGGTACAACCAGCACCACCATCCACCTCCAGGACTTGAAGTGGAATCATACAGTGCTTGTCTGTGTCTGGTTGATTTCACCTAGCACGATGTGCTCTGAGCTCACCCACGTGGTGGACGTGTCTATGTCCTTTCTTAAGGCTGGTGCTACTGCGTTGTGTGACAGACCACACTGTGCTTGCCTGCCCCTCAGTCAGGGGCGCTGGGGCTGCCTCCATGTTGTAGTTACTGTGAATAAGGCCACTGTGGCTGTCGGTGGACAAATGAGATAAGCAGTTCTGAGTCACCTGCAGACAGCTAGTATTTAAGGCCATGAGCTGGGGGTGTAAATGGAGAAGAGACAGATGGAGGCTGTGCCTGGGGACGCCATCCAAGGAGACGAGGAACCTGCAGAGGAGACCCAGAAGGAGCCACCAGGAAAGCAGGGAAAGGAGCGTTTCAAGGAGCAGGGAGTGGCCCCTTCTGGGATGTGCTCTCCAGGCACCAACCACCTTGGCACTGGGGGCTGACTCCTGGGGAGGGAAAGTGGGAAGGCTGGCCAGCTGGACCTCTTTTTCAAGGAGTTTTGCTACAATGGAAGCAGACAAATGGGCAGCAGAGTGGATGTGGGGACGAGGGAGCTTATTTTTGAATAAGAAGTTGCTGCATATTTTTGTGCTGTTGGAATGATCCCATGGTGAGGGAGAAATTTGGGAGCAATGCCCATGATGGGCCGTAGTGCACAGGCTGGCACCTGAGGGCACGGGGCAGGCAGGTGGGGATGGGATCCTTCTGCTGCTTAGACATAGGGAACAGGGTTGTGAGGAGTATGTGAGGTTGGGTGAGGGGGAGCAAGGGTTTGGTGGGGCACTGGTGGCGTTTACTGGGAGACAGAGCCTGTGCCTGAGACCCTCCCTCGTGATTGGGCCTTGGCAGTGTGTTCATGTTCCCAAGATCTTATAAAATTTGCAAGAGCAAGATACTTTAACTGCCACTGGTTAAAACCATTCCCTCCTTCCATCCTAACTTTCTTCCTTCACACTTCCTCTTCTGTTGGATGGTCTTGAGGCCACATGGCACTTTTGGGATCTGGCTAAGGGTTAGCAGAGTTGGGGACATGATTCTTTTGAGGTTAGTGGGATATATTTGTGCAGTTCACAGTCACTTCCGCATTTAGTAGGTCATCCCAGTCATCCTGGGGTAGGGCTGGCTTCAAGAACATGCTCCTTGTCCAATGCCTGTCACCTGGTGTGGCCAGTGGAAGGAGCAGGGCGACAGCTGTACTGTGATGGGAACCTGTCCTATGGGACAGAACAGGGAGTACAGGTCATGGAGGAGGATGAAGCTTGAAATGTGGGGAGCCGGAAGTCTGTGGAAGATTCTTCCTGCCAGCAGGTGTGAGAACTTAAACCACGAAGACTTGATTCTCATCAATACCTGCTTGATACAGACATTTGCTCTTGCCAGGAACACGCTCGACAGGGCCGCACAGCCCATCAGAAGCGCACCACCCTCTTGTCAGAGCATTGAAGACAAGTTGAGGAATGCTGGGCGTCCTCTAGAATCTTGCAGCTCAGACATGAAAGGAACTTGATAGCCGTTCTCCCACGTTTGACGATCCTAAAAATGTACATGGCTATGCCAATAAGAGTTGCGAAGATGAAAGAAACTTTCTAAAGTATCAATAATTCAAAACAGAAACCAACCATGCTAGCAGAAAGATTGAGGAATCTATTCCCACATATTACAAGATCACTATAGTGGGAAGGGGTGATCAAAGAGGACACAGCCAAGCAACGTAGGAATGGTGTGACAGGTATGTCACTGTCAGTGAGGCTGGACTGCAGACCTTTGGGTATTTATCGACTTTAAAACTTGTCATCTGCTGTGAATTTTCTTTTCCCATTTTGTGCCTAATTTTGGAGTCAGATTTTTTTTTCTTAAAGGGTGGCTCCCAAACTGTATAAACTTCCAGCCCTGTGTACCCTGGGGAGACTCAGAGCCCCACCCCCGGGGGGGCACAGGTCTTTCACTGTGTCCCAGGCCCCTGAGTGAGAGGCAGCACAGTTGGATCAGCTGGCAAGACTGTCCTGACGAAGAAGCCGCGTGCTGAAGCCTCCTCTGGTATAAGCTCCTTATCTTGTCACAAGATGACACTTTGTGTAGCGCTGGTCTGAGAGAGTGATGGGAGATGTCATGACTGTGAAACATGTTCTTTCCCTAAATTCTCTGATGCTCCTCTCATGGGAAAGTGGAGCCTCTCCCCTTAGACATGGGCAGGCCTTGGTGACGCTTCCAACCAGGAGCGCATGTGGTGGAGGTGATGCTTCCTGGCCATGAGGCTGCATCCGAAAGGTGCATGAGAGACCCATCTGGTGCTCTTAGGTGACATGTGCCTTGGGAACGCGGGCTGATGCACAGGAAGTCTGGCCATTCGTTATCAATAGTTGGCGAGAATTAAAAAATGGAAAGTAAGTGACAGCAAAGATGTGGAGGGGCTGGAAGGCTTGTGTTTCGCTGGCGGAAAGTAAAATGGTGCAGCCGCTGTGGTAGACACCCTGCTGGCATGTCAAAAAATACAACAGGGAATTACCACGCGACCCAGCAATGCCACTGCTAGGCATATACCCGACAGAGTTGAAAGCCGGGACCCACACAAGTCCCCCCATGTTTGAGGCAGTCCTGTTCATGACAACCCAAAGTAGAAACAACCCAAGTGTCCATCAAGAGATGGAAGGATAGACAAAGCCTGGTGCCGTCCTGCAATTCAGCCGTCAATGCAGTAAAGTGCTGACACCAGCTGTAGTCCGGGGGAACCTCAGAAACGTTCTGCAAAGTGAGAGAAGCCAGACGTGAAGGCGAACCTGTGAGTCCACGTATAAGCAACCGGAGAGTGGGGGACGCTGCACAGACGGACAGCAGGTTGGCCGTCACCAAGAGTTGGGGGAGGAGAGGATAAGAGCAACTGCCTAATGGGTGTGGGGTTTCCTTCTGGGGTGAGGAACGTGGTGATGAGAATGTTCTGGAAGTGGTGGTTGCACGGCACTGTGATGTCAAATGCCACAGAATTGTTCCTTTTAAATGGTGAATTTTATGTTCTGTGAATTTCACCTCAGTTAAAGAAAAAAAATTGCTCCTTTGAGCAGCATTTCCATGCTGAAGAGTCCATGTGGAGATACCAGACGGAGACAGTGGTGCCCAGGTGCCCAGCTGTGCATGGGCCGCACGCATGGCGAGTGAGCAAGGCTCCAGATGATCCACCTCAGCCTTAGGGCTGACCCGGTGGTGCCAAGTGGAGTGGATAGGAGCCGTCCCTGCCAAGCCCCGGCCAAACTGCAGGTTCCCGAGCAAAACAAATGTTGTTTTAGGCCACCAAGTCCTGCAGGGGTGGCTCTGTGATATCGGAGGACTTACAGGAGCTCTCAGCCCCGCAGCCGTCATGGGTTGAGAGTGGGCTCAGTCAGCCAGGTTCCAGAGGGTGTTGCTGGGCCCCCCAGGTGGCTGTGCCAGGTGAGGACGGTACTAGAGAGCTGTTGGGGGACTGGATCGGGATTGGGCCCTCCTGGGGGGCCCGAGATGAGGAGGGACAAAGTGTGTGACGTCAGCAGTCCTGGCGGACTCAAGGCAGGAGGTATGGGTGGGACAGTGGACGGCGGGAGGAGGAAGAGTTCTGGCACCTTCTGGGAGGCCCTCAAAGGAAGACCTGCCCCTCCCAGGCCCCATGGCTCCCCCTCCACTTGGTCAGCTCTGGCGGCAGGGAAGGGGTCCCTGGGCCTGGAGTCAGGATGCAGCTCTGGGCCAGCTTGGCCCCTCCCAGGCTGGGGGAGCTCTAGCGCCCTCTCATCCTTTCCCCAGCTGGGGAATGTGGATGGTTCCACCAGCTCAGACCCCTGCCTAGTGGCTCTCAGCCATGACTGCCTTTAGAATCACCTGCGGAGTTTTTTAAAATGTCTGTGCCTGGATCCACCCAACACCAAGTCAGTCTCTGGGGTGACGGGTCAGGGGTGGTTCCTCACAAAGCTCTACAGGCGATTCCAGGGTGCAGCCAGATCGAAGCCACCTCCCTAATGCAGCCTGCACGAAAGCCTGAATCTGGAACCTTGACACATGCATTCCCCAACTGGAGCGCCCCAGACAGAGAGTACTGGGTGGATTTTCTCAGAAATGGCTTCCCGTCTTTTTTCCTCTTAAACTTGCAGAGTCCGTGGAAGTTGGGCAATGGTGGGGAAGTCGGACTTGGGCCCACGTGGTGTCACTGTCTTCCGTGGGTGTTTGGTGCATTTCATAGGCCCCTGAGTACCTCCACCTCCAGGCAGGGCCCTGGGGCACACCTCTGGCCTCTAGCAGCGTCGAGGGGATGCTCATGTTTGCTGGGAGCAGTAGCTACCACCTTCTTGCATCCTCGTCTCTTAGTGATTGGCTGGCCCAGGAGGGCCGTGGTGATGGGCAGTCATCAGGGCATCACTGGGAATGGCAGAAATGCAGCAGAGGTCCCAGCACATCTGTGCCTCGCTCCCATTGGTCTAGCGGTCAGGGGTGGCTGGGCTGCCACCTGCCTCTTGCGTTTCTGTCCCCCAGCGCCTGCAAGCTCCTGAGCTGCCCTTGTGTACCTCAGGGCATCTGAGCAGTGCCCTTGGCCCTGGCTCTCATCTGCAGTGTCGTCGATCAGGACGGGTGTCCATGGTCCGTGGAAGGGCCTCTCAGCTCAGGCCTGTCCACCCTGTACCCAGCGCTGCTGCCCCTCAGGCTTCCCTGGGTGTCTCCCCAACAGCTGCTGGAGGCCAGCTGGGTGCCCCATGCCCCAGGGCCCTGCCCAGTCCCAAAGGGCCAGGTCCCTAGAGGTGGAGGTGCTGGGGGGAAGGTGGCTCCAGATACTCTGAGGAGCCCACATTTCCAAAGGGGACCCAGAAAAGACAGGAGAAACCCCCGGGAGGAAGGCCGAGGAGCGGAGTGGACGGAGGCACCAGACGGTGAAGTGCAGCATTGGGACCATGTTGTAGTAATGCAGGCAGAAAGGGCCACTGGTGTAGACCCGGAGAATGTTATCATCGTGGAGACGACTGGCCTCCCTCTCTCACATACACTCACACTCTCACCCACCCCACAACCCCACCCCCGCCCACCGCAGGCTCATTTAATCCTCATAGTCCCAAAAGGTGCTGGTGTTAGCTCCACTGGACAGAAGAGAAAACCAAGGCTGCTGGGCAGGTGCGGGGTGGAAGGAAGCCCCATGGCATTCTTTGCCTTGGAGCAGGTGGGCCTGCCCTGGCGGAGGTGCGGCCACTCTGAATTGCTCGTGTGTCTGAGGAGGGCTGTGTCATCTGTCAGTTGTGCATCCATCGGGTCCGATATGGAAATGTCCAGTCCACTCTGCCCAGGGCTTTGGGTCATCCTCTGTTTCTTGGCTTCCACCATTTCCTGAGCTGCTGACACCCCATCTTGTTTTCCATTCTGTTTTTTTTAAAAATGTATTTATTATACTTTAAGTTCTGGGGTACATGTGCAAAATGTGCAGGGTTGTTACATAGGTATACATGTGCCGTGGTTGTTTGCTGCACCCATCAACCTGTCATCTACATTACGTATTTCTCCTAATGTTACCCCTCCTCAATCCCCCAACCCCTGCTATCCCTCCTCTAGCCCCTCACCCCCCACAGGCCCCGATGTGTGATGTTCCCCTCCCTGTGTCCATGTGTTCTCATTGTTCAGCACCCACTTATGAGTAAGAACATGTGGTGTTTGGTTTTCTGTTCTTGTGTCAGTTTGCTGAGAATGATGGTTTCCAGCTTCATCCATGTCCCTAAAAAAGACATGGACTAATCCTTTTTTATGGGTGCATAGTAGTCCATGGTGTATATGTGCCACATTTTCTTTATCCAGTCTATCATCGATGGGCATTTGGTTTGGTTCCAAGTCTTTGCTATTGCGAACAGTGCTGCAATAAACAAACGTGTGCATCTGTCTTTATAATAAAATGATTTATAATCCTTTGAGTATATACCCAGTAATGGGATTGCTGGGTCAAATGGTATTTCTGTTTCTAGATTCTTGAGGAATCACCATACTGTCTTCGACAATGGTTAAACTGATTTACACTCCCACCAACAGTGTAAAAGTATTCCTATCTTTCCACATCCTCTCCAGCATCTGTTCTCTCCGGATTTTTTTAATGATTGCCATTCTAACTGGCCTGAGATGTTATCTCAATGTGGTTTTGATTTGCATTTCTCTAATGACCGGTGATGATGAGCTTTTTTTCATATGTTTGTTGGCTGCATAAATGTCTTCTTTTGAAAAGTGTCTGTTCATATCCTTTGCCCACTTTTGAATGGGCTTGTTTTTTTTCTTGTAAATCTGTTTTAGTTCTTTGTAGATTCTGGATATTAGCCCTTTGTCTGATGGGTAGATTGCAAAAAAATTTTCCCATTCTGTTGGTTGCTGATTAATGATTGTTTCTTTTGCTGTGCAGAAGAACAATCTAATTAAGCAAATTAGATTGTTCTAATTAAACTCTGGAGTTTAATTAGGCCCTATTTGTTTATTTTGGCTTTTGTTGCCAGTACTTTTGGTGTTTTAGTCATGAAGACGTTGCCTATGCCTCTGTCCTGAATGGTTTTGCCTAGGTTTTCTTCTAGGGTTTTTATGGTGTTAGGTCTTATGTTTAAGTCTTTAATCCATCTGGAGTTAATTTTAGTGTAAGGAGTTGGGAAGGAGTCCAATTTCTGCGTTCTGCACATGGCTAGCCAGTTTTCCCAGCACCATTTATTGAACAGGGAATCCTTTCCCCGTTGCTTGTTTTTGTGAGGTTTGTCAAAGCTCAGATGATTGTAGATGTGTGGTGGTATTTCTGAGGCCTCTGTTCTGCTCCATTGGTCTATATCTCTGTTTTGGTACCAGTACCATGCTGTTTTGATTACTGTAGCCTTGTAGTATAGTTTGAAGTCAGATAATGTGATGCCTCCAGCTTCGTTTTTGTTTTTGTTTTGTTGTTGTTGTTGTTTTTGCTTAGGATTGTCTTGACTATATGGGCTCTTTTTTGGTTCCATATGAAGTTTAAGATATTTTTTTCCAATTCTGTGAAGAAAGTCCATGGTAGCTTGATGGGGATAGCATTGAATCTATACATTACACTGGGCGGTTTGGCCATTTTCACGATATAGATTCTTCCTAATCATGAGCATGTAATGTTTGCGTCCTCTCTTACTTCCTTGAGCAGTGGTTGGTAGTTGTTCTTGAAGAGGTTCTTCACATCCCTTGTTAGTTATATTCCTAGGTATTTTATTCTCTTTGTAGCAATTGTGAATGGGAGTTCCCTCATGATTTGGCTTTCTGTTACTGGTGTATAGAAATGCTTGTGATTTCTGCACACTGATTTTGTATCCTGAGACTTTGCTGAAGTTGCTTATCAGCTTAAGGAGATTTGAGGCTGAGACGATGGGTCTTCTAAATATACGATCATGTTGTCTGCAAATAGAGACAATTTGGCTTCCTCTTTTCCTAATTGAATATCCTTTATTTCTTTTTCTTACCTGATTGCCTGGCCAGAACTTCCAATACTATGTTGAATAGAAGTGGTGTGAGAGAGGGCATCCTTGTCTTGTGCCAGTTTTCAAAGGAAATGCTTCCAGTTTTTGCCCATTCAGTATGATATTGGCTGTGGGTTTGTCATAAATTGCTCTTATTATTTTGAGATATGTTCCATTGATACCTAGTTTATTGAGAGTTTTTAGCATAAAGGGCTGTTGAATTTTGCCTAAGGCCTTCTCTGCATCTATTGAGATAATCATGTGGCTTTTGTCTTTGGTTCTGTTTATGTGATGGATTACATTTATAGATTTGTGTATGTTGAACCAGCCTTGCATCCCAAGGATAAAGCCAACTTGATTGTGATGGATAAGCTTCTTGATGTGCTGTTGGATTTGGTTTGCCAATATTTTATTGAGGATTTTCGCATCAATGTTCATCATGGTTATTGGCCTGAAATTTTCGTTTTTAGTTGTGTCTCTGCCAGTTTTTGGTATCAGGATGATGTTGGCTCAAGCAAGAGGAGGCTGAGGGCCAGCCAGGCCCCTGGGTAGCATCTGGCTCTGGTGGGCACTCATGTGGTTTTTGAAGTTGCCCTTCTTTGGGACAGTCCCTGAGGCTCATTGTAAGCTCCTGTATGGGCTCTGGGACCCCATTTTCCTCTTCTGAAGTTGCAGCTTTCTAACACACTGGTCTTTCATTTTGGTAGGAACTGATGACAGACTCTGAGAGACCCTTTGCCTGCCTCTAGAGTCTTAGCATTTCTTCCATTGACAAGGTTTCCCACCAGCGCCCCATAGCCACCCTGCGTCTTCCATACCAGGATTCACTGGCCCAGGATGTGGCAGGATAGACTCTTCTGAAGTGGTTCCACGTTCCATTGTTGCCTCACCTGAGACCACAAAACTTCCAATAATTGAGTGACATGGGTGTTGAAAGAGACAAAACCCAATCCAGAGAGCACTGGCTTTGTCTTGCCACTGCCCCGCCCCCAGCTCCAGGTCACAGCCCACTGGCCTGCCAAGTGCTGGGAATGGAGCAAGGGCGCTGCCCTTCCTGCCCTCCCTCACCTTCCAGGGAGCAGACACCTGCATCAGTGTGTTTACAGTTTCAGTGACTATTAGAACAGTAGTTCTCAAACTCTGTGGTGGGTAAGAATCACCTGGGAACTTGATAAAGTGACATGTCCACACTGCCCGCCCCTACAGGTTCTGATTCAGGGGCCTGCTGTGGACTTAGGGGTGGCATTTTTTTTTGAGATGGAGTCTCACTCTGTCGCCCAGGCTGGAGTGCAGTGGTGTGATCTTGGCTCACTGCAACCTCCACCTTCTGGGTTCAAGTGATTCTCTTGCCTCACCCTCCCAAGTAGCTGAGACTACAGGCACCTACCACCACGCCTGGCCAAGTTTTTGTATTTCTACTCATTTCAGCTAGTTTAATTTTAAAGATCTTAGAATAAGTGTGATGTGGTGCTGAGAAGAATGTATATTCTGTGGATTTGAGGTGGAGAGTCCTGTAGATGTCTATTAGGTCCACTTGGTCCAGATCTGAGTTCAAGTCCTAGATATCCTTCTTAATTTTCTCTCATTGATCTGTCTAATATTGACAGTGGGGTGTTAAAGTCTCCCACTATTATTGTGTGGAAGTCTGAGTCTCTTTGTAGGTCATGAAGAACTTGCCTTATGTATCTGGGTGCTCCTGTATTGGGTGTGTATATATTTAGGATCGTTAGCTCTTCTTGTTGCATTGATCCTTTTACTATTATGTAATGTCCTTCTTTGTCTCTTCTGATCTTTGTTGGTTTAAAGTCTGTTTTATTAGAGACTAGGATCGCAACCCTCCCAGCTTTTTTTTTTTTTCCCGTTCTCCATTTGTTTGGTAAATCTTCCTCCATCCCTTTACTTTGAGCCTATGTGTGTCTTTGCACATGAGATGGGTCTCCTGAATACAGCACACTGATGGGTCTTGACTCTTTATCCAGTTTGCCAGCCTGTGTCTTTTGTTTGGGACATTTAGCTCATTCACATTTAAAGTTAATATTGTTATGTGTGAATTTGATCCAACACAAACCCCAACAAGCAGTTTAATAAAATGACACAAATTAAAGTCCACACTAGTCTGTCTGATGAACAAACAGCAACTTCCTCACATTATCCCAAGCCACAGGATCAGCCTTGTCTTCAGACATCAGCAGAGCAAACAAACCAGCCAGGAGGCACTGAGCCTTCCCTTGGCCCCCTCCTCCTGGATGTCTCCTCCAGGGGGCCATTAGTCTTGTTCCCCACCCCTCAGGGCTTTACTCAGCTGTCACCTTCTCTGGAAGCCTCCCTGGGCCACAAACTTCAACCTGCATGACCAGACAGGCATCCTCTCCCTCTGCACATGGGCTGGGCCACATTCACACTGACGCTGGTGTCAGCTCCCTGGAAGGTTGGTGACAGGGACAGCAGGGGCAGTATCCCTGCTCCATCCCCAGCACTTGGCAGGCCGAGGGGCTATGACCTGGGGCCTGGGGCAGTGGCAGGACAAAGCCCAGTGCTCTCTGGATTGGGTTTTGTCTTGTTCAACACTCATATCAGCCATTTTTGGAAACATGTTGTCAGTTCTGGAAGATCCAAAGCTAGGAGGGTGTGCTCCCAAGAAGATGCCTACATCGTTTGGAAATGGAGCTCCAGACTCGGGGCTCCAGTGCTCGGCTAAAGCCACCAGGTGGAAGTTAAAACCAAAAACATGGAGAGTCCCTAGTTTAGGTTCCAAGAAGAAATCACACTGAGAAGAGCAGACCCCTGCCTGGTTCCACGTGACAACAGCAGAGGAGGCGGCCAGGGCTCCAGGCGGCCGGGTCCCTCGTGTTCAGCGCATGGAGTCTTGGGTCCCACATGCGCCAGCGGAGTTGCTGGAGACTCAGGCCCAGCTGTGGGGCTGCACAGAGGAGCGGACGCTGGCTCTGAGACGGCAGGCTCACACGTTGAGCTCACACACCCAGGACTCGGGGCTGGCGCCAGGGAGAGCAGCAGTGCCTGCAGGGGGCTGGCTCCTGGCTCACTGGTTCCCTTCCCAGTGTTTCCCCCAGGAAGCAAGATAAATGGGGGGAACTTGCTACCAAATACCCATGGGCAAGACATGAGGAAGAAAACAGCTGGGGCTGAGCTCAGAGCAGGAGAAATGACAAGAGAAGGGAAACCGGGTTCAAAGTGATACTTCCTAACCCCCCAGAAATGGCACTGACTAGGTCATGGGGTGGAGGGGACAGGGCACCACAGGGCGTGGAAGGGAGCTGGATGGCCCTCCACCCTGAGCGAAGGCCTTGTACAGCCAGTGACAGTGTGGCCCGAATCCCGCCCTCCCCGCCACCCTGAAGCAGGCCGGCCTCTCTGTGCCTTGCTCCTGGCTGTGCCCCTGTGGCCGGCCGGGCTCCAGGGCTGTCTGCCTCCCTCCGCGAGCCAGAGGAAGTGAGCGGAGCCTGGGCAGATGCCCCTGAGTGCCTGGGCCTGAGGAGAGGGCCGGATGGCAGTGCCCACATGAGGGCACTGGGGCCGAGGGGCTGGCCCTGGCTTGGGCCCCCTGCCTGTCCCTGGGTGCCAAGAGGGGTTGCTGCAGAGAGTGACGACTCAAATACAGCACAAGTCACCACTTTATTTCTAAGAGAAAACCCACAGCTGCGTTCTCACACACACGGGCTCGGGTTTTGAACACGGTTTGTACATCTGCCTGCTTGGGTTGTTCCGCACAAAGGAAGAAGCCGCGGCATGCTCACAAGTGATGCACATTCCACACAGCAGCACAGCCCTTTGGACGTCTTTGGAGTTTAGGATGGAGCTTCTGGAGTCGCAGAGCCATTCCAGCCCAGGCCTAGCATGGTTCCTGCCCTTGCATCAGAGAGGCCTGAGAGGCACACGCGTCTTTACAGGCCCAGAAGCCCCAAAGGCTGGGAGGCTCTTGTTCTCTGGTGAATACAGATTTGAGACAAGCTTGGCAAAAGCACCTCGAGCCGAGCTGCAGGCCTAGCCCTGAGGAGCCCTGGCCACCCGGAGCCCACTCTGGAGGCTGCCCGGGCCACTCTGCTTTTGCTTTTCCAGGCACTGGGGATGGGGAACGGTGGCCTCAGGGACATAAGGACCAGGGGAGAGTACAATGGGGAGATGGCTTGCTGTTCTGCTGAGCAGGTGCGCCTCTGAAGGTCACTGTGGACGGCGCCCTGCAGCTTGGAGCGCCCCGGGGAGGTCAGGCCCCGCTGCCCTGGAAGCTCTGCCCCCGTCTCAGGTTCCCCAGGCCTGGGCGGCTGTGCTGTGCTTCCTGCGGTCCCTACTGGCAGCACCCTGCCCTGCTGACTCTGGGGGCAGCTGATTGAGGGGCCTGGGAAGACCCCCGGGCCTCCAGCGGGCCTCGGAAGGACTCCTGTAGTGGCTAGTGTTAAAATGCACACTCTGAATGAAGAGACCCACCCCCCGACAGCTTTGTGTGAGCAAAATGGCTGTTTATTCACATGGGTGCAGGCAGGCTTGAGTCTGAAGAGCGTCAGCGGAGTGCGGAGGACCAGGAGGTGGTGGTACAGGTTTGGGGCAGGCAGTGGAAAGTTACAGAAGTGACAGCTTAGGGCGGTTTTTGCAAGCTGGGAAGGGGTTGACCAAGATGGGTTACTAAGTCCAATTGCCTTATCAGTTGAGGTGGGAATAATGAACAACAGAGAATGTCTCAAAGTTAATTAGGCACGCAGGGTTGGTCATTCTTCCTTTTTGTGGTTTTCTAGTTTCTTCAGACTTTGCATTTCCAGGAACTCATCTGGAGGTGTATGTGCAGGTCACAGAGATTACCAGGCAGTCCATGGTGCCGTCAGCCTAAAAGACCTGACATTCCTGTCTTTTTATATAGTAATATAAAGGAAAAGGAAGTAGGATATTAGGAAGGCTGGCACAGAGGGGTGATGGGGCAGTGTTTCTCAGGGCCTCTTTGAGTGGGATTGGGGGCGGTGCAGAAACCTAAAAGTGGGAAAGAATTTAGACTGCTGGGAGATCTCCGGCACGGGGATATCGTGGGGTTGTTAGAGGGAGCGTTTGTACTGGTGTCTGGAGTAAGTTTAGGCCTCAGCAGAAAGGTGCGGCCATATAAGAGTTCAAAGGGCTACACCCTGTGGGTTCTTTAGGAGAGGCTCGAATCCTGAGTCCTCTGCAGTGGATAACTCCGGCCATGGCCGGGAGGACCGTGGCGTTAAGGAGGGCCTTTATTAAGAGGGCAATGAAAATAGATGACCCCTGTGTGGTGAGAAAATGTCTTTCTGCCTACACGGCAGCGTGGTGGTGTAGGATGTGGAAGGCGCATTCAGAGTCAGTGTAGACATTAACTACTGCAGTCCTTCGGAGGAGTAAGAGCACAGGTTAAGGAATCAGTTCAGCTTGCTGAGACGTGGGGGAAGAGGGGAGTGTGGCAGCCTCTGTAACAGATGAGTGAGATCCAACAGCATAGCCAGCTTCGGCCGGTGCCAACCGGCTGGGCTCGGAGGAACTGCCATCAGTAACCACGTGTGGTCTGGGTCTGGAGTAGGAAAAAGAGAAGGATGGGGAAGGGGGGAGGATGCTATTTGGATCAGGGAGATACAGTCATGGGTTCAGGGTTTGGGTTGGGTGTTAAGTAAGAGGCTGGGCTGAAGTCAGGTCCAAGAGCAGTGGTTACTGTGGGGGTTTCAATAAAGAGTGCACAAAGCTGGGGAAAGCGAGGGGCTGGAAGGAAGTGTGTGAGGTGTGAGGGGGAAACTAAACCATGGAGGCTGGGAGAGCTATTGGGGGTAGGTGGGGCATAGCCTACGATTTTGAGGGATTGCCGGTGTGGGCATGAGGGCCAGCCCAGGACTGTGAGGTTAAGTTGTTTGGGTAAAAAGGCTACAGGCCGTGGGCCTGGCTCCTGGGTCAGAATTCCGACGGCACAGCCTTTTATTTCTGCTGTGTAGAGAGGGAAGGGTTGAGAGGAGTTGGGGGCGCTAAAGTGGGAGCAGTCTCTAGGCCTTTTTTAGAAACGGAAGGAAGAATGGGGGAAGGATTTTTGGTCTGTGGGGGCAGCTAAGTTTCCTTTTGTAAGTTCATGAAGTGGCTGGTTAGAGGGGCAAACCCTGGTATCCAGAGGCGAAAGTATCCTGCAACGCCTAGGAAGGAGAGAAGTTGTTGTTTAGTGGATGGGGTTGGGTTTGGGGAATCAACTGGATCCGGTTGGCAGGGAGAGCCGCATGTATGCTGGCAAAGGATTGTAACAGATGGGGAAGAAATTTGGGCTTTAGAAAAAAGCGTTTCTGGGGTCGAGAACAGAATGGTGAGTTATGGAAGCGGGTAGGAAGATAGGGTATAAGGGTTTGGTACAACCAGGTGGGTGGGAAGTACAGTCTGATGAGGTGGAGGTCTTGGACTAGTTTGTAGACTTTGTCTGGCTTTCGGACAGCTAGGATAGGGGAATTGTAGGGAGAGCTTGTAGGAACTAAAAGGCCATGTTGCAGTGAGTGAGTAATAACGGGCTTTAGGCCTTTGAAGGCTTGTGCTGGGATGGGTACTGGTGTGGGCGGGGTAAGGGTGGTTAGGTTTTAAGGGGATGATGAGGGGTGAGTAGCTTGTAGCAAGCAACGGGGAGGCAGTGTCCCGAACCCTAGGGTTAAGGTGGGGGCACATAAGGGGAGCTACTGAGGGAGGTATGGGTTTGGGGAGGAGGGCTGTGATGAGGTGTGGCTGTAGCCCAGGAATAGTTAAGGAGGCAGACAGGTGTGCTAAGATATCTCAACCTAACGGGGCCTGGAGAAGTGGGGATGATTAGGAAAGAATGGGAAAGAAGTGCTAGCCTGATTGACACCAGACTTGGGGAGTTTTGAGAGGCCTGGAGGCCTTGCCATCAATTCCCACAGCAGTTATGGAGGCCAAGGAGACAGGTCCTTGAAAAGAAGGCAGCATGGAATGGGTGGCCCCGTGTTGATTAAGAAGGGGATGGACTTACCCTCCACCCTAAGAGTTACCCAAAGCTTCGTGTCCGTGATGGTCCAGGGGGCCTCCGAGATGTCTGGGCAGTGTCAGTCTTCAGCCGCCAAGCTGAGATCTGGGAAGGATTTGGTCCAGGAGTTCTGGGGTGGGGCTGCAGGAGCTCTGGAAGCAGGGACATGAGTAGGACAGTCCAGCTTCCAATGGGGGCCCCGCACAGATGGGGCAGGGCTTAGGAAGAATCCCAGGCTGCCCAGTGGCCAGGTTTCTGACAGGTGAAGCAAGGTCTGGGAGGGGCGGCTGGACCCTGCAGTCTGGGCGCTTTGAAGTCTTTGTGAGCCGGTGGTGTGGCTGGGGTTTGTCTTACGGCAGAGGCAGCATCTGTACTTTTAGGATGTGCTGCCGCCAGGCAGCTTCCTCCCTATTATTGAACACCTTGAAGGCGAGGTTGATTAATTCCTGTTGTGGGTTTGAGGGCCAGATTTTAATTTCTGTAGCTTTTTTAATGTCAGGGGCCGGTTGGGTGATAAAATGCATATTAAGTGTTCTTCAGGGGTGAGAGTGGAAGTAGGGATGACATTTAAGTCACTCCAGGTGACATTATAGGACTGGGTTAAGTACTGAGGATCTGATGAAAAGGAGCCTAACCACTGGCCGATTTGGGAAAGGTCAGATAAAGAGAAAGAAATGCGCACCCTGACTATGCCTTTGGCTCCAGCCACCTCTCGAAGGGGGAATTGTTGGTCGGGGTGGAGGAGGTAGCCTCAGGACTCAACTGCAAGCCGGACCGGGTGTGAGGTGGGGAGGTGACAGGAGGGGCATAAGGAGGAGGTGGGCTGTCGGCAGAGAAAGAGGAGGGAGGCTGTGGGGTGGGGGTTGGGGCCTGCACTGGGGTCTGGTTTGGAATGGGGTGGAGGAGAAAGGTTGGAAGGTTGATAGACAAGGAGGATTCTGGGTTACCGGCAGAGGCAGGAGGGGTGGGCGGGAGAGAAGGAAAATTTGGGACGGGCTGCACTGAGAGCAGAGATTAGGGAGGGATTGGAGTGTAAAAAACATGCCCAGACATCGGGCACCTCAGACCACCTGCCCATTCGTTGACAAAAATGGTTTAGGTCTCACAGAATGGAAAAATTGAAAGTGCTGTTTTCTGGCCATTTGGAACAATGCCTAATTTGTACTGAGGCCAGGCTGTGTTAACAGAAAAGAAAAATGAGACGTTTAGGTTTCAGATCGGGCGATAGTTGAAGAGGTTTTAGGATGCAGGCTAGAGGCAAAGACAGAGGAGTAGAGGGCGCAATATTGCCCCTGGTGAAGGAGATAAGTTTTAAGGATGAGAAGCAGAGACGAGGAGACGGAGTGAGCAGTACCAGGGTTTTCAGTAGGAGTCCCTGATTCCTGGGCTGTAACATGGGTGAGTGATCAAGACAGGCGTCCCTCGATTGACCAGACACCAAGGGAAGACCGTCTTCCCAAGTCTATGACTCAGGAGCTTTTGAGCACATGGATAAAGTGCCTCCTTTGCCTCTACTTTGAGAGGGAGACTTGTTTCTTTGGAATTTAAAGGAAAATGGAGAGAGAGACTCCAAGACTTGTCTCCTTTTCTCTAAAGGAAAAAAGAAAGGGGAGAGGGAGAGGGAGAGGGGGAGGGGAGGAGGGAGAGGGAGAGAGGGAGAGAGGGAGGAGGGGGGAGGGGGGAGGGAGGAGGGAGAGGGAGAGGGAGAGGGGGAAGGAGAGAGAGACTGCTTACCTGATCTTAAGGTGGCGAGAGAGCTGTTCCGCAGGCTAAGTGCGAGCTGCTGGTCTGGTCTAATGTGTTGAGGTCTCAGGTGGGTCTCTTGCCAGACGGGGAGCAAGGACAGGGGGCTGGTCTCCCCAGAGGAGAACGCCTGTCCCAGATTTTGGCACCAAATGTTAAAACACACGCTCTGAATGAAGAGACCCCCCAAACAGGCTTTGTGTGAGCAACAGGGCCGTTGAGTCCGAAAAGAGATTCAGCGGAGGGCGGAGGAACAGCAGTTGGTTTTATAGGTTTGGTGTAGGATGTGGAAAGTTACAGATGTTACAGTTTCGGGCGGTTTTTGCAAGCTGGAAGGGGGTTGTCATAGGGTCTGGAGTCATGAGGTTGACCAAGATCAGTTACAAAGTCCAACTGCCTGACTTATCAATTGATAAGGAACAATAGAGAATGTCTCAAAGTTAATTAGGTGTGCAGGGGTTGGTCATTCTTCCCTTTTGTGGTTTTCCATTTCCAGGAACTCATCTGGAGGTATACGTGCAGGTCACAGAGGTTACCATGCAGTCCATGGTGCCGTCAGCCTAAAAGACCTTACAGCTAGGACTGGGGCACTGCCCGTACCCTCAGGCCTGGGTGGGAGATGTGGGCTGGGAGTAAACCTGGGAACTTGGGACTAGCAGCCCTCAGGGCTGTGGTGCAGGAGCAGCCGCCAGGGCAGCACCAGGAGGTGAAGGCCCCGAGGGAGACGAGCTGGTACCGTCCCCTCCCAGTTCTACCCAGATGGGCACCCTCACCTTCCCGGGACATAAACCCCTGGGGCTCACGGTTGGCAGCACACAGATGGACTAATATCAATGTCTCCAGCGACCCAGGGCCCAGTCCCTGCCCTGAAGGCTGCTCAGTCCCTCCAGCCCATGTCCGGCCTCGCGACGCCTCCTCTGTGCCAGGGCCTGGGCCTCTGCTTCAGCACCTTCTCCCTAGCAGAGTGACTGTCCACTGGCTTTCAAAGGTGGCACTCCTCAGCTTTCAGAGCTGCAGGACAGCCTTGGGGAGGCTGGTGGGGCTCTGCCAAGCAGGAGACAATAGCAGAGACAGGTGTGTGACTCCTGGCTGCGGGGCCTCCTCCACCCTCCCCACTCAGGGCTATAAATACGAAGCAAATGGTAAATGCTCCCAGACATTTATCATAAATTACAGGTGGATGATTGTGAGTCTTTAGGCCATGAGACCTCTGGGGGAATATTTCAGTTCTTTGAAAAAAAAGAAGACACTAACCTGATGGGGCAGGAGGCCGTTCAGCCTGGCTTCTGACTGGGAGCTTGCTGGGTGCAGCAGACTGGCATGGGAGAGGTCAGGGTGCTGGGTGGGTCGGAGGCAGGGTGAGGGCCAGGCAGCACCACGACCAGCGGTGGTCAGAGAGGAAGCAAACGATGGCGCGGGCCCAGGTTGGAAGCGCCAGAGCCAGATGAGGGGCTCCCTGGACCCTTCTGCGAGGTTGGAGCATTATGCCAGGAGCAGGTGTTCCCTGTACACTTTTTTAAGTGAGTAAAGAGAACAGTGATTTTCAAACACGCGTGTGTGGGGGGCCTCGTCCGTGCACCTGTCCCCTGCCTCTGCATGAACCCAGCAGGAAGTCCTAGCTGGAGGGCTGTGGGGCTTGGGGCCAGCATTACACATAGGCAGGGTGAGCATGCTGTCCCTCGGAGCATCCTCAGTGGTGCAGCCCAGAGCCAAGAAGGGCAAAGCCTCCTCCCTCCGATCCAAAGGAAGCCAGAGACCTACCACAAAGGCCTCCTGCATCTGCTCCTTCTCCCCCAGCCTTGCATAGCACTGGCATTGGCTGGGCATTATCTGCAACTGGTCTTCCCTCCAAGCATTCACTCTGCAAATGACCAGGGCCTCCAAAGCCCGTCCAGCCCCAGGTATGACTGGGTCTGTGTCAGACAGAGAGATGGGAGCGTTCCAGTTGTCCCGCATGCCGTTTAAACCATTCCCTTCCCTCTCTTCCGGAAACTCCTGAGCAAACATCAGGCACTAGGACAACTTCTAATTTTTTTTTTTTTTTTTTTTGAGACGGAGTTTCGCTCGTTACCCAGGCTGGAGTGCAATGGCGCGATCTCGGCTCACCGCAACCTCCGCCTCCTGGGTTCAGGCAATTCTCCTGCCTCAGCCTCCTGAGTAGCTGGGATTACAGGCACGCACCACCATGCCCAGCTGATTTTTTGTAGTTTTTTTAGTAGAGACGGGGTTTCACCGTGTTGACCAGGATGGTCTCGATCTCTTGACCTCGTGATCCACCCGCCTCAGCCTCCCAAAGTGCTGGGATTACAGGCATGAGCCACCGCGCCCGGCCAACAACTTCTAATTTAATATTGTAATAATAAAGCCACAGCGGCACAGAACCATGAACTGCATTTTCAATTCCTAACTGAACTCCCGCTGGAGCTATTGTCAGGATAAACACACAGAATCAATGGCTGCAGTTGCCAAAATAAATGGGGCACGCCCACCCCTCTGCCGTGGCATCGCTGCAGACCTGCCCTGCCCGACCTGTACCCGATCTGGGCATCGCTTGGAGGAGGTCGCCACGCAGAAGGCAAGATTAAAATAATAACACTGACAACCAAGCGCTAAGGAGGAAAAACTCCTAGAAGGAGGCAAATTTAATTTTCTTTTCCTCTTTGACACCTTTCTTCCCTGTCCAAAGGGAGGTTCTTAATTGAAGTCTGCGAGGGGGAACGATCCGTCGCTTTATTACCGAGTGGCCTCAGCACACAGAACGCACGCTTTTTGTTGTAGATTTTACCTTCCTTTTCCCCCTTGGCTCTGGAAAGGATAAGTGAGTACAATTTTGTTGTCTTCTAAATTAAAAAGAAGGTGAAGTTGACTGGGTTGGAGCCGTCTGCACAGCAGTTTGACAATTGGGGCGACAGCATAACTACTGGGCAATTTTTTGCACAATTCAAAAGCTTTTTTTCCCTTTTTGCCAAGGAATCAGTCTAACAAACACATCCTACTCTTGCTGAAAATAATTTCTTTTCCCAACGCTTCTAGGAATAAAACACTTTTAATGTATTTGTCAGGAATTGACACTTCATTTAATAAGATTTAAAAAGTGACAGTTTAAAGAGCAATTGAGAAGAGTCTCACATCCATCATGGCTCGTGGTTCTAACTAAAATCAAACAATGAAAGCGGAAAAAGCGCTGAGAAAATGGCAAAACGTGTCTGTGCGTGTTGGGGTGGGCAGGGGTTCACAGCTGCTTCAGGTCCAAAGTGCTCGTGGTGCCCCGCCTGTGAGACTGCCTTGCTGGGTGCCAGCCTGTCTCCTTCCTCACACCCCTCCGCTCCCCGAGGACTCAGCCCCCACTCTCTGCTGGGCTGAGGGCTCTGTGATGCCCAGGAATCCTCCCAGCCACGTGCCAGACCATCCCATCATCAGCACTTGCTTTTAGCTTCAAGTTTTTAGGTCACTTTGGTCCAGGTGGCCAGGGGAGAAGTGCTCTGTAGGACCAGCCAGGCTCTGGGGAACTCCAGGCTGCTGGGGACTTTCCGGTAGCTTCTCCCTTGTCCCTGTTCCCTGGAGATGAGGGCCTTGCCCTGGTGTGTGGTGTGACACACCTTGACTGTGGCCTCCAGGCCCAGCTGGACACACGAAAAGAGCTCCTGCCCAAGTCGGAAGGCCCCTTTGGGGAAGGGCAGTGCCCCTCCTGCCCGGGAGTTCTCCTAGAGTCTGAGGCAGGCTCCCAGGAAAGTGAGGGAGGCAAGCTGGCAGCGCGGCTGTGGGGGAATGAGACATCTGTTGCTAGCGATGCCCCATCTTCCCCTTACTTCTCTATCTGATAATAAGGGGCATCCTTAAAGTGCTGGGAGACAGGAGGGACAGAGATCTGGAGGTGCATGCCCCAAAGGAAAGTGCCCCACGGGTCTGGGAACTGCAGATACGGGTCTAGGGGTGAGGCTTTGCAGCATGTTCCTTTTCAGATGTGAGGCCGAGCTGCCAAGATGGCATGTAGTTCCCAGAGCACAGGAGGGCCCTGTGTGCTCTGTGGGCAGGGGCTGGAGGGCTGCAGATGCAGGGCCGGGCAGCTCCTCTGCCCCCTGCACCTGGCCACCCTCTCTTCCCAAGGTCAGCAGCGTGCTGCTCCAGGCCTGGGGCCTCTGGACAGGCGATACCCATGTTTAAAAAGAAGCACTTGAATGGCTCTTTCAAAACGTTTGAACTCTGCCCTTGATATGACTGATCTGGCTCCTCTGTCCCCATCTGGGTAGAAAACGCACTGGGGAAGGAAGTGCTGAGTGCACAGGAGCTCTCTGGCTAATTGGCAACCTGGGGCTGGAGGCTGACAGAGTCAGCGACCCTGCTGGAGGGCCCCCCACCATGAGTGGGCACCCACCGTTCCTTATAGGAACCTCCTCACATTATGAATTGCCTGAAACCCCAGGGGCGTTCCGCTCACTCACACAACAGGGAAGTGTCGGAGATCAGAGCTGAGGGGATAGGAAGCAGCTCAGCCCTGCAGCTGGAGCCACTGAGGAGGACAGAGAACCATGGACCTGGCTTCTCCCCAGGAATCTGTCTGTTCTGCCCAGGTGGCCCTCTGATGTCTGCCGTCCTGTGTTCACATGGAAAGACAGCCTTCCAATTTAATCACGCAGTTTGATGCTACCCTACTATTTCAATATGGACAATCACTCAAAACCAAGTTAAACTAGGAGGAAGCAGCTGACCCGTTGGTTCTTTCTAGACCCAGCCGGTATGTCTTTGAGACAGCAGAAAGGAAACTCTGTGCTCGCACCTTCCTCTGATCAGGACTGCAGGTTGGCACTGAGGACCCAGGGACTGAGAGGCTGCTGGCATGCTGTGCCATCCTGGGGAGACTCCCAGGCAGACACTGATGGCCACAGAGGCCGGAGCTCTGGAGACAGCGGAGGGGCAAGCAATGACGTGCGCAGTTACCCAGGGCAGTCAGAACTGGAAAGGAAATCACTAAGTAAGAGACGGAGCCAGATCAAGCTACCACTGTCGAATGAGGTCCTTTCAATGAGGATTAGGAGAAAAGCTTCTTAGAACTGCTATTTTTCAATCCCCAGTTGAGTACTGCGGTGTGGGGAAAGCCCGGAGTCCCAGTTCTGCATTCCCAGCGCTGATGGGCAGGCAGCTGCCTCTCTGATGCTCCGCTAAACACACCCGGAGGGGTGGCAAAGCCATGGCGGTCCCAGGCGGGTTTGGCCACACCAGAACTCGGTGTACGTTTATCTACATGGATTTCTGAATAGTGAATTAGCAGCAGGCATAGTAACTGTTTCATTGTCAGCCTCCCAAGCGTAAAGACTGAATACATTTCAGGAATGACAGGTGAATAACTCAGCCATGTGAGTGACTGTTAACTCCAGTGTCCACAGGTTGATTTGCTCGTGTGCATGTGATGAACTTCCTCAGAGGCTTTCCTCTGCAGCCCAGGTGCCAGGATGAGCTGCATCTGTGTCTCATTTAGGAGACACGCATGATGGGTCTCTGTCCCCACAAGCTGAACCGTTCAAAACCAAGGAAGGAAAATTACAGCATCAAAAGGGATTAAAACAAGTGATTTGCTGTTTGAGCATTTCAAATAGATCTGGAACACCTACGATTCACTGAATGAGAATAACTAAAAGAAATAAAAAATCATTTAGTTGCCAGGGCAATGTATTCCGTAAGAGTAAGCACTCTGTGGAAGCCCATTTCCTAAAGGGTGCCTCCAGGTAACAAAGGCCTGATATTTCCTCCTCCGCCTGAGCGTTCGTGTGCCATTTTTGTATTCCAGCACAGGCCTGTCTATTACCTCCCCTGTTCCCTGCGCCTGGGTTAGATTAGAGAGGTAGGGTGTTAATGGTGGACTTGATGAAGATTGAAGACCCATTTTCTCCCCCTGGAGACCAGCCTGATTTGGACAAATTGAGAACAAAGCAGCCCCTTTCTGTCCTTGGGAGAAAACCTGCTCTGTGTCCGCTTCTGCAGCCAGGTTGCTCCTCCCTGGGAAGGGGCGGGGGCGGGGGCAGGTATGCGGGTGGAAACCAAAGACTGCTGCTCAGGGAGGAGACCATTTCCTGTGGTCGCTGGAGCCCACCAAGTCACACCAGGCCTGCTGCCTCCTTTATTGGTGCTGCCGGTTGGGGGAGCGTGAGCTGGAGCCTGGGCTGGAGGGCAGCGAGCTGCCACTGGGTGCCCGCAGGGCGTGGGGGTCACGCTGCTGACCCGCCAGGCTGGTGTCCCCTGTCCCCGGTTCCTCACTGTTTTCCTCCTTCTGGCTGCTCTGCTGCTCTGGACACTCAAAGTGGACACAGTGGAACACCTGTGAGAGAAAAGGAAAAGGCGATGAGTGAAGCATCGGTGTGCAACCCTGGCGCTGCCACAAGTCGGGATTCTGCCCTGCCCAGCTTTGGGGGCTACCAGGTGGGAGTTAGAGGATGTCCTTCCCACTGCCCATGCCTGCCCTGGCGCAGACACCTGATGGCAACTGGCATGCTGTAAATACATTTTAGTCAGGATGAAAGGAAATGAGCCAGTGGCCTGAAAGTTAGACACCGTGAGGTGGATTCCTACAAAATCTTCACACTGGATTATTCCATTTTTGCGAACCTTTGTCTAGTGGGCCCTTTTTTCCTTTTTAGTTTTTTGTATCTGGCAGTTGTGTTAAAAGTCAATAGGAGCTGACTGTGGTGGAGGTTGTTCAAGCCTGTGAGGCTGGGGCGAGCAGGTCCACAGATAATGCCCGCGGTCTGTGTGGCGGCTGCGCCTTCCCCCCGTACCAGCATGGGTTGTCTCTGGTACTCTGGTTTTCTTCCGCATCCCAAAGCTGTGCATGTGATGTTCAGGTGCGTCTGCAGGGTCCCAGTCTGAGTGCATGTGGATGTGTGTGAGCGTGCCCGGCAACGGGACGGTGTCTGTCCTGGGCTGGGTCCTGATGCATAATTCTCCCTGGCCCTGCAATGGTTGAGCACAGACCTTGCTGAGGGAGCTGTGTTGGGGAGTGGACTTCAACATCATATGGCTCAAGCCAGCCTGGAACAAACGCCCCCAACGTGTAGAAGCCAGCCACGTGGCTGACAGTCACCCTGTAGGAGCAAAGTGTGCATACCTAGCAATAGGTCAGCCTGGAAGTACCATGAACTCTGTGCTATGCCAGCACCGTGCAGAGCTCAGTGCCCCACAAGCAAGGGTGAGCCATGGCCCTGACCTGGAGAGTAGGCAACGTGCTTGTGGGGGGACCTGACGTGCATGTGTGAGCCGTGGGGTGCAGGACAGAAGGGCGGGGCTCTCGCCACAGCACGAGCATGTGTGCACATGCATACACACGTCCTTCCACTGTAGAATCAAGTTCACAGAGGAGACAAATGTAGTATCAACTGCGGAATTCGACTGAAAATACAAATTCCATGCTCACCTCCCTGCGTCACTATTTTTTCCATATTCCCACTTCAGTTATTTATTGACTGCTGTTTTAAATTTCACATTTCCTCACATGAAGACTGAGACCGTGTCTTCCTGGTGTGTCCACTCTGTTTTGGCAGCTGCCATTTTGTCTTAGAGGGAACTGATTCTTCTTCTTACAGGGCGGGCGCTCAGCCGCTGTCCTCGCTTCCAGCAGACGCCTCACTGCCTCACGGCTGAGGCTGCCCACACTTAGCCTATGTCTCCCTCCTTTTCCTTTCCTTCATTCCTTTATAAAATCTCCTTCTGTGGGTTCATCTGCAGGGCTTACTGGTCAACAGCCGGAGGGGCAAGTCCTAGGGGAAGGCCTTCTGTGGAGATCTAAACACTATTTGGGGCATCAGCTCTGCTCTGGGCTAGCCGGGTGAATCTGAGAACCATCCTCTAGGTGACAACTATTAATCCACTCCTCTATCAGCTTCCCATTCTTGCTCCTTTTCTGTAAGAACACTACCCTGGGCAGGTTGGCCACTCATGGATCACTTGCCTTGTGAGTGCTCCTCCTTCCACGCCCAGGGATGAGTGAAGTCAGGCTCTGCGGGGACAGGACACGCTCTGAGAGTGCAGCCCCAGTCCTCAACGCGCCTCCACTAAAGCCTCTTGTAACCCAGAAAATATGCCATTCTCTTTTGCAATATGACCCAGAGCCATATTCTGTCCCACACCCAGACACGGGACTCTTCAGGACAGGCTGCATTTCCTGCTCCTCCCCTGCTGACACTGGAGCTCTTTATCCCGCCCGTCATGTTCTTTAATCGGTTATTTGTGTAATCCCTGCTCTCCTGGCTCTGTCAATATCTCCGGGCTGCTCTCCAGAGCCTCAGGCTGACACTAATCCTAGAATTGACTTACATTTGTCCTACTCCTTATTACCTTTCCTCAAGCTCTCTCCTCCGGTATTGAATGGCTTTTCTCTCCTTTTGCTCTTGCAAGGTTCTCTACCGTCCTGTTACATTTCCAGGCTAGCTCTTCCCCCACCAGCCCTGCAAGCCTTCAGGGTGCCTCCTGCTCCTCAGCCCACCCACCTGCCTGCCTCCTACTGATCTGTCAGCTCCGATCTGCCTCAAGGACCAAGGGCTTAGTCGTCCTTCTACCTGCTCGGGTTCTTGCACAAGAATAAACAAATCGATAAAAACCCTGGATTGAGATATAAAGTTTAAAAAGACCTCAGAGTGGCCTAGTGCTACAGCTTGCTCTTTAGAGCTAGCCTCTCACTGGAAGAGGGATCAGGGTGGGTCTCTGCTCTGCACTGTGCTAGTAAGAGCCTGGGAAGAGATGCTGTCTGTAGTGAGCACGTGGTAGACCTTCCACGGACCTGTCGGTGCCCCGGTTCTCGTTATCCTCATTTCCAGCTGCATTTATCTCTTATCTAACTTGGGCAGTGTTAAGCGCACAACTGTGTTTAGCCCATTAGCCAATTTGTTTTCAGATAATAATGCAAATGGCTGTTATTCCCAACACACCTAACAAGACTGACGGCCAATCTCAACTGTTTCTGTGTTTTCCTATGGCTGTTTCTCCTAAAGATCTCATGACTGTCTCTCTCCCTGACACCACAGAGCTTTCACAGCAGGCTCTTCCATCGAGTTAGGGGACCTTAGAGGCCCTTGGACACCCTATGCCTTTATTGCCTGACTGAGCTCCCCTGTGGCTCTGTAAGGAATTGGGGCCATCTCAGGGCTGTGTCCCAGTCTGTGGCCCCAAAATCCCAACTAACCGGAGCACAGTTGCCCTGAGCATTTTCAAGAAGCCACGCAGGTGCTGCAGATTCAAAGGCAATACAAAGGGCAACTTTATTAAATCACAAACTGTGATGAAGATTCTCAGTGAAAAAGTGTTTTTACAAGTGGACTCATGGATAAAGAGGCAGAGCATGCCATGGGTTGGAGTGGGCAAGCTACAGGTGACAGGTCGGGAGGGAACCGGCCTCCGCACACACACACACAGCACTGGATGAGCATCACATATGCAGCATACATGGCCAGAGGATGACACTGCATGTGTGAGCAGGGTCAGAAGGTGCACGCATGCCACAAGCATGAGGGACCTCCTATGTGCCTGACTGGGTGAGGTCCCAGCTGCCCTCAGAGGGTACATAGTCCAGTGAGGCCAGCAGACACTTAAGCAAGGGAGAAGGAGCCCCAGGGGAACAGAGGAGGGGAGCCCAGCCAGGCAGGGAGTCAGGGAAGGCTTCCTGGGGGAGGAGACATCTGAGGTGAGTCTGGAAGGAAGAGGGAGCCAAGCTAGAGAGGATGGAGGAGGGAGGACTTGGTGTGGAAGGAAAATGGGAAGAACTACACAGATTCTCAAGCCAAAGGGTAGCGACAGAGCAAGGAGGGCCTGGGAAGCTTGGAGTGCAGCAGGGTGTGGGGTGGAGGGATGGGGGCAGAGGCCACACAGTGCGACAGGGTGAGGGCCTGGGCAGGGAGCCCGATACTCTTGGTCAAAGGAGAGCCTTTAAAAACTGATCTTTCTTAAACTAAAAAATTATTTTAAAAGGAATGTACATTTGTGATGACAAATTCAAATAAGAAGTGTTTTTAAAAAGTAGATGACAGCAAACCTTTAAACCTTGGAATCTCCTGATTTAGCAATTTGGAATCAATAAGAAGAAGTCATTTTCAAATAAAAAAAAGAGCAGAATTCAGTAATGGGCTGGATGAGACTGATAAAGGAAAGGGCCCACAGTACCTCTCAGGGTTCCCTGGAAGGGAGGGGCGCAGGCGTACTGCGGTGCTACAGAAGGTGGCACCAGCAGGTCCCGGGGCTCCAGGCACAGCAGCTCAGACCTGCACTCATGCCGAGGACTCTCCAGATCCTTTCCCTGCAAAGAGTTCACTGAGTGCAGACGCTAGCAGGTGTGTCTACAATGTGGTTCCTGCCCTCAGGACCTCTCGGACAGACAGGGGCAGAGGCACCTCTGTGCTGGGGCCTGTGTTCCTCTTCTGCAAATGTCAAGTGGGCAAGCTGGGACTGAACCTCAGGGCTGTGCAGCCCCTCAGCCTGGACCTTTCCACTGTATCAACATGCTGCCTCACACTCATCTTTCTACCAGCATGGGGTCAGTAATATTTAATACATCAGAGGTGTATGAAAAACTCATTTCGCCTGGAAGAGAGGTCAGAGAAGGCTACAGAGAGGAAGGTTTGCACAGGCGAGGCCTTGAGGGGTTGGGAGGCAGAGGGAATGAGGAGAGGACTTCCATATAAAGATTGAGGCCCTGGCACCTCGCTCCTGGTAGCCTGTCCCCATTCACTCTGGTCACCCCTCTATGGAGCAGTGTGCCTGGCTCAGTCATCTCTGTTGATGATGTAAGCCTAGCAATCTTCAGCCAAATAATGGCAACTGTGTAGGCCAACACCCAGCTAGCTCCTGGACCACTCAGATGCCCATCAACACATATGAGGCTGGGATGACTTCTTCTGGGACCCCAGAAATCCTCAGATTTGCACCCAGTGCAAATGGGCATTTAGATGGGAGCCTGTAGGTGGTCCCAATTCTGTTCTTGGGAGCAGGAATGAAAAGCAAACCTGTCATGGGGAAGCTGGCACCTTCACTGGCCATGCTGCCAGGGCTGGGCGTGAAGCTGCCTCCGGCCCCTGGAGAGGAGTATGAGGGAAGGGAGGCGGCGGTGCTTTTTATACACAGGAGCTGGAGGAGGGTGATGGCAGCTTGGAGGAAGTCATCACTACCATGGTGTGGGGAAATCTGGAAATATTGGGAATGTACCCTTCCCCCTCCCACCGGAACCCCAAGCTCCTCAGCCCACTTCTTTCCATCAGGCACCTCTGGGCCTCCCTCTAGATGGAAGAGCCAAGTCCTGAGTCTCTGCTCAGAAGCTCACGAGGTTCCATTTCTTTTCTCCAAACCTTCCCAAGACTGTAATACCTCTTGGCAAGGATGTGACCGAAAGTGGATGAGGCATACTGGGCAGAGCCGCACTACTGATTTATGCAAAACCATTACTCCGGCAGCCGCCTCATCCTCCCCCTTTCCAGCAATCATGTATCCCATTAGCCTGTTTGATTGCCGTTGCTCACAAAGGGGCACCTTCGCTGAACCATCTTCAATGGCCTCTCGATCTCTCCCCCGAGAGGAGCCGGCTAATTTGGAATGTGGTCATGTGTATGAATCCGACACAGCCTCAGTCACAATCGGGTGTCCTTTTTTTGTAGCTGCTGTTTATGATCACTTTGCCTTGCTTCTCTGGGAGCCATAATTCACGACATACTGGAGATAGTCTGGGCATTCTTTTCTCCGTGAACCCTGGATAGCACGTACACAAATGGGCTAGCCTCTTCTTGGTGACCAGGCTAATTCCTCAGTTGGTAGTTGGCTGCTGCCTCTCATTAGAGGGATTCCTTGAGTACTATTTGCTTGACAAATTTTCAAGATTTTTAAAAGCAGAAGCCTCTGCTAATTTTCCCAAGTTGGCCTAAAAGTCCACTGTGAACTGTAGCAGAAATCGGGAAAATTTAATAATTGTTGATCAATGACTCTGCCTTACTTTCCTGGTTCCTCCTGAGTAATTTCCACAGACGGCTTCCATGCTAACTGATACAAATAGAATTTCTGATCCAAGCTTTCAACTCACAAATACAAGTTGACAAATCTATAAAATAAATGCCTGCCTCTTGATGTCTGTCCATAAGTCAGATGCAAAGCCCTGGCTTCTAACTTACACTCCTCTAAAGATTCCCTATTTCCCTTTCACAGTGGCTGGCTGGGGGGCATCACACACCTATCCAGCACTCAGTGACATAGCAGATCCTGCTGATGGTCACCATTAACATCTCTTTTTATTTTTTATTATACTTTAAGTTCTCGGGTATATGTGCAGAACATGCAAGGTTGTTACATAGGTATACACACGCCATGGTGGTTTGCTGCATCCATCACCCCACCATCTACATTAGATATTTCTTCTAATGCTATCCCTCCCCAATCCCCCTACCCCCTACCCCCTGCTATCCCTCCCTTAGCCTACCACCCCCTGAGAGGCCCCAGTGTGTGATGTTTACTTCCCTATGTTCATGTGTTCTCATTGTTCAATACCCACTTATGAGTGAAAACATGCAGTGTTTGGTTTTCTGTTCTTGTGTCAGTTTGCTGAGAATGATGGTTTCCAGACTCATCCATGTCCCTGCAAAAGGACATGGACTCATCCTTTTTTATGGCTGCACAGTATTATAGTATTCCATGGTGTATAAGTGCCACATTTTCTTTATCCAGTCTGTCATCGATGGGCATTTGGGTTGGTTCCAAATCTTTGCTATTGTGAACAGTGCTGCAATAAACATATGTGTACATATGTCTTTACAATAGATTTATAATCCCTTGGGTATATACCCAGGAATGGGATTGCTGGGTCAAATGGTATTTCTAGATTCTTGAGGAATCGCCATACTGTCTTCCACAATGGTTGAACTAATGTACACTCCCACCAACAGTGTAAAATTGATCCTATTTCTCCACATCCTCTCCAGCATCTGTTGTCTCCTGATTTTTTAATGATTGCCATTCTAACTGGCGTGAGATAGTATCTCAGTGTGGTTTTGATTTGCCTTTCTCTAATGACCAGTGATGATGAGCTTTTTTTCACATGTTTGTTGGCTGCATAAATGTCTTCTTTTGAGAAGTATCTGTTCATATCCTTTGTCCAATTTGTGATGGGGTTGTTTTTTTCTTGTAAATTTGTTTCAGTTCCTTGTAGATTCTGGATATTAGCCCTTTGTCAAATGGGTAGATTGCAAAAATTTTCTCCCATTTTGTTGGTTGCCAGTTCACTCTAATGATAGTTTCTTTTGCTGTGCAGAAGCTCTTAAGTTTAATTAGATCCCATTTGTCTATTTTGGCTTTTGTTGCCAATGCTTTTGGTGTTTTAGTCATGAAGTCCTTGTTTATGCCTATGTCCTGGATGGCATTACCTAGTGTTTCTTCTAGGGTTTTTATGGTGTTAGGTCTTATGTTTAAATCTTTAATCCATCTACAGTTAATTTTTGTATAAGATGTAAGGAGGGGATCCAGTTTCAGCTTTCTGCATATGGCTAGCCAGTTTTCCCAACACCATTTATTAAACAGGGAATCCTTTCCTCATTGCTTGTTCTTGTCAGGTTTGTCAAAGATCAGAAAGTTGTAGATGTGTCGTGTTATTTCTGAGGCCTCTGTTCTGAAGTTAACAGTCTATCTAGAGACCATGGAGATGTTTTGTTTTTGTTCCCTTAAAAATGAAGTGCTTCCAACAAAATATTCCTTTTTATAAACCCTTGGTTTTATTTGTGCATCTGAACAGCCCAACAAATTGTTTTCAGTTAAGGAACCATTTCACAGGGGCCAGGCATGGTGGCTCACACCTCGTAATCACAGTACTTTGGGAGGCTGAGGCAGGCGGATCACTTGAGGTCAAGAGTTCAAGACCAGGTTGGCCAACATGTTGAAACCCTGTCTCTATTAAGAACATAAAAATTAGCCAGGTGTGGTGGAGTACGCATACCTTGTAATCCCAGCTGCTCGGGAGGCTGAGGCAGGAGAATGGATTCAACCTGGGAGGCAGAGGTTGTAGTGAGCCGAGATCGCATCACTGCAATCCGGCCTGGAGACAGAGTGAGACACTGTCTCAAAAAAAGAATCACTTCATAGGGAGACATTTCCAAACTGTGAGCAGGAAATTTTCAGTACCGCTTAGGGTGATAGGATACCCAAATATTTTTGCACAAGTACTTATCGCTACTAGGTATGGAAGTAAGTTTCTGGGTGACAATTTTTATATATGGCAACAGCTTTTTTTTTGAGAGATGGAGTTTTGTTCTGTCACCAGGCTGGAGTGCAGTGTGGCACAATTTTGGCCTCCTGGGTTCAAACAATTCTTCCGCCTCAGTCTCCTGAGTAGCTGGGACCACAAGCGCACATCCCCACGCCCAGCTAATTTTTGTATTTTTTTTTTTTTTTTTTAGTAGAGATGGGGTTTCACCATGTTGGCCAGGATGGTCTCGATCTCTTGACCTCGTGATCCCCTACCTCGACCTCCCAAAGTGCTGGGATTACAGGAGTGAGCCACAGTGCCCGGCCGGCAATAACTTTTTAAAACAACTTTCCAGTGTCATTTTCTCATATTCACATAAGCCAGGATACCCACAGATAATTGGAACTCTGCTGCTTGGAAGGTTCTAGAAGAAGAGCCTTTCCAATCTGTATCACCTCAGGTAGCCCTGGAATTCCTGCCCTCTGTTTTTTATGTGTGTAGACTCCAGAGTTCCAGAGAGAGTTACTCTCTTGTCTTAATGGATTTGGCCACAGAGTGGTAGAGATGTCTTTTATTTATTTATTTAAAAAAAAAAAAAAAAAAAAAAAGAAGTGTTCTTGTTCGCAGGCTTCTGGGATGCCTGAATCTTCTCACCTGGTAGATGTGGCCTCACCAGGGCCCCCTTCCCACACTAGACAGGCACCAGGAGAGCCTGACCATGGCCCTGCTCTCCCCATAGTGCTGGCCCATGCAGCCCCAGCTGCCTGGGCTCTTCACTTTGTGTGACCAGGCTCGGTGTGTGCCTTCCGTCTCAAAGGGCTCTAGCTGTGTGGAAGCTTCCAGCCTCACCTCTCACTGCTGGCTCAGCAATGGCACTCATCTGAGGGGACCCTCACAAGCTGCTGCTTCCATGCGTCTCACTGCTGGGGGGCTCATCTGCCCAGGTCTGGGGGCACTTTCTTCCAGAACAGTTGAGGATGGAGAATTACTGCTGCTCCAGTATGACAGGTAGAAGGACTACAGTGTCTGAAACAACCGTATGTGCTCAATGTGCTGCTTTTCCTCTTTTCTTCCAATAACATCTTCCATAACAAGCATTTAAATATAAAGATGCCCACTTATGAAACAAGTATTTTTCTGCCTTTTTTCCTGTCTCACTGAGAAGGGAAGCTGTAAGATCCAGTTCACTCTCCTTATTTCAAAAGCAAGCGACCTGAGGGACAGGGAGGTGAAGTGCCACTGAGGCCACACAGCTGGCTGGAGATGAGGCTGGCACCAGTGCTGAGGTCCCCTCCCTTCCTTCCCCTCACTGCCTGTTCCCCTCAGTGCGTCCTCTGCCTCCCTGCCTGCCTGGTGCTGTTTCATGAAACCAGCTTCTAGGGCCTCCACCCCACTTTCTTAGCCTGGCTCTTCTGAGGCACCTGGCTTTGATCATTATCTGCAGGTATAATCCTTAAATCCAAGTTTTTCTTTGGATGGCTAACCTTTCCCTGCCTCTCCCCCAGCCTATATTTTTGTGTAACCAAATGCTTCCAGACTGTCTCATAACCATCACAGTTCCACCATTCTCCAAGGGCATGGCAGTCAGCCTTGGTGCGAACTTCACTTATTCCTTGATCTGGCTTCAGGCTGTTTAAGTGATTCCTAAGAGTCATTTCTCTTGGAATCCTGCACCAATGCTGTGGCCCATGGTCTGATTTTTGGAGGGGTTACTGCATGCCAGGCTGGGCTTTGTGTGATAAAGATGCCACAACACAGTCTCTGCTCTCAAGGGCTGCAGTGTGGTGGGGACCTAGTCAGAGCCTCCCACTAGGACTATTATGCAGATTCACAGGGGCCAGGCTGCCTGCTGGACCCGACTATCCCTGCTGTCCCTGCGCTGCCTCCTCTCTGGCCCAGTACCTGACATACACCAGACAGGGCCTCCATGTTGCCATCTGAAACCTAAGTAAGTTTGTTTCCATTATTTCTATTTACAAGCAGGTTTTCTTTGTGGGCATCCATTCCCGGCTGCTGGCACATGAAGCCCCTGGAGGGCCAGGTTCTCTCCCGCACAGAAGTGGAGTCTGAAGGCTGGAACTGACATTCTCTGCAGACCAGGAGCTTTTGCAGGGAAGGGCCTGTCTCTCCACTTGCTCTCTCTGCATTCTGCCACTGAGACGTCTGCTTCATGCTGCTGCTGGCCCACTGGGAGTTCGAGCCCTGGGAGGCAGCACGTGATTGCTTTGAGTTGCTTCTGGGCTGAGATGATGGTCCTCTGGAGGATGCTGCAGGGGAGGTCCTCGGGGAGCCAGAGAGAATGGAATCAGACCTGGGGCAGGGTGCCTGGGAAATAATTATCACCATGCCAGGAAGGAGCATTTGGTTCGTTTTTTTTTTTTTTTTGAAGAGTCATTTCCCTGTTGTTGTTTTTTTCCACTACAGCCACATGTTGCTATGGGAACGAGGATGGCATGGGAGCCCAGAGCCACTCACTGGCCTTGACAGAAGCCCGTAAATAAATTCTGCCTCATTCCAGGCCCTGAGCTGAGTGGTCCTGGAGGGCAGCTCAAGCAGCCACTTGCAGACTTTCTGTCCTGCTGTCGGCTCGTGCTGATGCCCCTCCAACACGCTCACGGGCTGATCACTTTCCCTGGCATAAGGAGCGGTGAGTGTACAGAGTGGTCTGCAACCTCCCACCCTCTCAAGCCCTTTAAGATATAAACAACTCATTCATGGCTCCCAAACTCCAAGGGCCAGGATCATTTGGTCCATTTTACAGATCAGAACTCACCCTTCTCCTTCAGGGCTGGCTGCTGTTTTCATTTGCTGATGGCTCTGCCATCAATCAGGTACAGCCATTTGAAATGTCACCCAGAGTTAAGGGGCTTTTTATGGGGATTAATTTCTATCAGGTGGTGAAGATGCCATCCCCTTAAGGAAGGGTCCTGCCTCAGTTTCTCCCCAAGATCTAGCACAAACTGGTGTGCACAGCATGCCCAGAGGAGCCACCTGCTTATCATGCCTGACTCAGTTCTGGGCCGGGGTACAGCTGGGTTCATTTTGCACATTGCCATCTATTATACCTTTCTGGGAGACACAGTGGCCTGGGTGTTACAATCAGACTGCCTGGATTCACATTCTGATTCTCCACTCAAGACTGTGGTGATCTCATACAAATTAGTTAACGTCTCTTGGCCTCAGTTGCCTCTTTGCTTAAAACCAAATGCTCTACTACAAAAACCATATGCTAAAAGGCATAGTTTTCCCATAGAAATACCATGTGGGGCAAGAACCAGCGGTGCCTCCCCCACACTGAGGAAACCCCAATTCTGGCTCAGATAAGATTCATCCCCTTGTTTCCTTTTTCTTAGCAGTTTTACCACTTGTATATGCATGCACGTTATAGTGAAGCTTTGCCTGCTTTTGAACTTTCCACAAATGTAATCCTAGTATATGGTGTTCTTTGGTGTCTGGCACTTTTCCTTCAACATGCTGTGATGTTCATCCACCTACAGGCCCTGCTGCCCACTGTATGAGATGCTACACTTTGCTTTTCCATCTCTGTGGAAGGACGCTCGTGGTGTCCCGTTGGGTCCAGGATGAACAAGGCTGCAGTGACAGCATCCTCACTCTTGCATCCTAAACTGGTACAAGAGCTTCATCGGAGAATATACACAGGCGTGGAAGTGAATGCTCAGCCATAGGGGTGAATGTGTGCACATGCTCCTTTAGAACAAAACACCAAACTCTTCTCCAAAGTGACAGGGTCAGTCCATCCACCCACAGCACTGGAAAACTGCCCCCTGCTCCACAATTTTGCCAACACTTAGCATTGAGTTTCCTCATCTTTAAAATGAGGGTGAGAGTGGAACCTACTTCACATATGAAGATTAAATAATGTAATAAATATAAAGGTCTGGAAGAGAACCTGGCACACAGTAAGTGCTTAGCAAATACTAGCTACTATTACTGTAATTAATAATCATGATTATTAACGTAAGGGTCCTAACCTAAGAGATGCTGAGATATTTGGTGTGCATACTTTCCCATTTATAAATGTTTCTGGCTTAAGAAAATCCTCCATCTGACTATAGAAACTCTGTCTTGGAATGTCACAGCTTCTCAAAAATGAAAAGTTGGCTTACTACATCTTTTCCTTTATAGCTTTCTTTGACTGGCTGGGAGAGGAGGAGGGGGGTGTACAGATCAGATCACTCACCCATTCATTCAGCTAACAGGTCCTCTATGCTTACACGTGCCAGGCACCATGCTAGGTGCCAGGGATACAAAGATGAATATGACACAGCCTCCCTCCTCACTATATAAATGCAGTAAGTAAAATAGAACCCTCGGAGCTGCCTAAAGCCTGTCAATACCATCCTTAGTCTCTGTTATTGATTTGGCAAAAACTTTCATGTAGAGTCTTATGAGCAGAAACCCTGTCTTTCTGCAGAGAGTTTGCTTTTCCTACAGTCCTTCTTTTTAACCCTCAAGACTGCTTGTGGGCCCCTGAGCTCCATGCCTACTGAAGAAAATCACTCCAGAACTTTCGAACCTAGGTTTTCATAAAAGCCATAGAAAGAAACAGGCATATCTTCTATCTCTTGAACACCACTGACTGATTTTCATGGGTGCATAGACCTGATCTCATTTACTCCCAGCTGTGTTTCTTTAAGGATGTAGGTATGTGCCTTTGTTATTTGCTAAGATAATAAAATGAAATAGAAGGGTTGCTGGGGGACCCCACACATCAGAACCAATGTGGTTCTGAGCACAGTTGCTGGGGCTGAAACTAAAGATTCCGTAGACATTTGTAATGCTGTTGACAAGGTCCAGTTTATCTTAGACATTGAGAGGCTAGGAGAGGAGCATGTCTGTCTCCCCAGCGGCTCAATTAGCATTGAAGGCAGATGGGCACCCACACAGGAACGACCACGAGCTTGCTAAGCTGGCAACTGAGACCACCATAAAGTGACTGAGGAAATGGCCAAGAAGGACCTCCTTGGCCACAGGCACTGGGGAGAACCAGAGGAATGGCAGCAATGAAGCGGAAGGCGGATGTGCTGAAAGACAAACCGACATGTCTGCCATCTAGTGCTGAGCATGGGAGGAAGACAAAGGAGTCGGGGAAAGCGTTCCAGGGTAAAGAAGAAACACGTGTGAGCACCGGGCCAAGCACAGGGGAGCTTGCAGAGCCAGGCGAGCGGGGAGCAGAGGACGCAGAAGCACACTGGTGGGACGTGAAGGCGGAGGGCTCTGATAAATGATAAGGATGATGCTGAGTACACAAGGAACAGGGGTCACAGAAGGAAGTGGTGGAGTCTTTCTTTAAGAGGTAAGCATTGGGGGAATTTATTGACAGAAGTCGTAAACGTAGCTAAAAAATTAATTTGTTGCTGTGGTGCTCACAAAGGAAGATGAGAGACAGATGCCAGTAGCAGACACACACTTCCCAGAGGAGAGGGATGGAATGTGGCAGGAAATCAGAAGCGTGCCAGAGCAGGTGATCAAGAAATCTAAACCCACAGACTGCCGAGGCGGCCGTCGCCTGAGAGCCGGACGAATGGGAGGGAAGTGGGGAAAATTAACATGCAGCAGACGGAGGCTGAGCCTTTGGATGCAGGAAGGCCTGGCTGACTGGAGCAAGACAGACACACACCTACAGCAGGCAAGAAACCCCAGTCCGCCTTAGCTCAGACAGCTCAGCCTGGGGGCCTGCTTCCACGCACCACCTGCTGTCCGCCTTTTCCATTCCAGCAGCAGCCAGAGTGTTTGGAGGTCGGGGCAGTTTCCATGGTCACTGTCGCAGAGCTATCAACTCACTGGGTTCTTGGCCCCAAGAATGACTTCAGGTCTCTCTAAACAGCCAGCCGCTCTGCAGGCTGCTACTTATTCACTGTCCAGGACACTTCCCACCTTTTGCCAAACTGCTCAGCCACGGTCCCCTCTGAATACTCTCCCACAGGAGCCTCCATGCGGCACTTCTCCACCAGCCCCTGCTCTGCCCGCCCCTCTCTGGATGGGGAAGCACCTGCAGAAGACGGGCCTACCTGGGCCATTTGGCAAAGGGTTTGTTCATCCAGATTTCCCTTTATTGTACACACACAGACAGTATTACCTCTCCATGCCATAGACCAATTCCATCGATACTTTCTGAGGCGAGCACAAAGTATCTGGGTTCACAAACACTGCGAAGCTAAAGGGAAACAGTGTTTCTCTTGCTCTGACTTGAAGGCTGCTGTTAGGGACTGATGTTTGTGTCCCTCCCAAATTACTCTGTGGAAGCCCTAACCCCTAATGGAATGGGATTAGAAGTGGGGCCTTCTTTGGGAAGTGATTAAGTTCAGCTGAGGTCATGAGGGTGGAGCCCCCATGATGGGACTGGTGTCCTTACAGGAAAAGTGCTGACTGAGCACTCGTGCCTGCTCTCTCTCTTTCTCTCGTGAGAGTGCACACACCTAAGAAGGCCATGTGAGGACACAACCCAGAAGACGGCCTTCACCAAGATCCAGCTTGCGGGCACCCTGATCTCAGAGTCCCAGCCTCCAGGACTGTGAGAAATCAATGTGTGACTTTAGTCAGTAGAATAGCCAGCTGAGACAGCTGCTGATGTTATTTAGCAAACAAGCAGGGACACACTGAGGAAACCCTACATCCTCTGCCCGCCCGGCCACCCTCCATAGTGAGAGAGGTGCCCTGACCCCTTTTTCTCTACAGTTCTGGAGTTCTGGCTCCCATGGGACCGGGAATCAGGGTGGTGCTGCACTTGCACCTCCAGCCTCCTTTCCCATGCTGCGGCCCTCCCCAGCTCCACGAAGCACTCCTATCCATGTGGTCATGTTCTCCTCTAGAGCTGTTTCTCTCAGGAATCCTGTCTGACAAAGCCAAGCCATTCTCCTTCCCTGATGTGACCACACCTCTGAACTTTGCCATACTGGCTTACACACATTTCCACTGTTCTCTAAGCCATTATGACTTTTTTCAAATAATGTCCCATAACCCAGTATGCTGTAGTAAAGAACATTCTCTGGGGTGTTCTATATTCTTGATGCCCAGTAAAGTTCACCTTTATGGTACATTTTTTGTTTTCTGAATCCGGGTCTCACTCTGTTACCCAGGCTGGAGTACAGTGCTGTAATCATAGCTCACTCCAGCCTTGAACTCCTGGGCTCAAGCGATCCTCCTGCCTCGGCCTCCTGGGCAGCTGGGACTACAGGTGCATGCTACAATGCCTATGAATTGGTTTTCTTTCTTTTTTTGAGATAGAGTCTTGTTCTGTTGCCCAGATTGGTATGTAGTGGCACGACCTCAACTCACTGCAACCTCCGCCACTTGGGTTCAAGTCATCCTCCTGCCTCAGCCCCCCATGTAGCTGGGGTTGGAGGCATGCATAATCATGCCTGGCTAATTTTTGTATTTTTAGCAGAGATGGGGTTTTACCATGGAACTTCTGATCTCAAGTGATCCACCTGCCTCGGCCTTCCAAAGAGCTGGGATTAAAGGCATGAACCACCACGTCTGGCCTTTTTTTTTTTTTTTTTTTTTTTTTAAAGTAGAGACAAGGTCTCACTATGTTTCCCAGGTTGGTCTTGAACTCCTGAGCTCAAGCAAACCTCTGGCCTCAGCCTCCCAAAGTGTTGGGATTACAGGAGTGAGCCAATGCGCCTGGCTTATTATGTCTTTTTGTGCACTCTGAGAATGAGATCCTGTTCATTATTTATTTTATGACTTAAGATGTTTTCTGGTCCAGTGCAGTAGCTCACGCCTATAATCCCAGCACTTTGCAAGGCCAAGGGGGGTGGATCACCTGAGGTCAGGAGTTTGAGACCAGCCTGGCCAACATGGTGAAACTTGTTTCTACTAAAAATAAAAAATCAGCTGGCCGTGGTGGTGAGTGTCTGTAATTCCAGCTACTTTGGAAGCTGAGGCAGGAGAATCACTTGAACACAGTGGGTGGAAGCTGCAGTGAGCTGAGATTGAGCCACTACACTCCAGCCTGGGTGATGGAGTGAGATTCTGTCAAAAAAAAAAAAAAAAAAAAGGCCGGGCATGGTGGCTCAAGCCTGTAATCCATGCACTTTGGGAGGCTGAGGCGGACAGATCACCTGAGGTCAGGAGTTCCAGACCAGCTTGACCAACATGGAGAAACCCCCTCTGTACTAAAAATACAAAATTAGCCAGGCGTGATGGCACATGCCTGTAATCCCATATACTCAGGAGGCTGAGGCAGGAGGATTGCTTGAACCAGGAGGTGGAGGTTGCTGTGAGCCAAGATTGCACCACTGCACTCCAGCCTGGGCAACAAGAGGGAAACGCCATCATCTCAAAAAAAATAAAAGATGTTTCCCAGTTGGCAACACTACTTTGAGGCTTTTTTTCCCCTGGTCAATAATGGATTGACCATTATTGGTCAATCCAACTGAGCAAGTTATTCACTAGCCAAATAGGATGGATCACAAGTTAATTAGTGACCTACTATCTAACCCATTTTAAATGGGCCAGTCTCCACCAAAGTGGTTGGGTCCCCTTGCACAGATATTTTTGGGAAATTCATCACAAAAGAGAGATCTTACACTCCAACTTCAGAGCTCTGTAATGGGAAATCATTCCTGAACTAGAATAACTTTGAAAAAAAAATGTCCAGGATTTTCTTCTTCCTTGGTCACTGAAGTGATGGGATTGGGACCGAAGGCAGCCCTGGAAGAAGGCTCTGAGCAGACTCGCCTTGCTGCTGCTTAGCCTTGTCTGACTTGAGAATTCCTTCTGTTATGATACAAAATTTCAGAATTCCATTTAGGAATTAAAGAAGAAAACGGTGGGGGGGGAATGCACTGTACAAAAAGCAAGAACTGCAAATGAAAAATAATAGCTAATTCTATTTCAATATGTTACTATGTAAAAATTTCAATTGTTTATGACCTGATGTTTATAATTCTCAAATTTTTCTTTAGAAAATATCAGTTGGTTTACTTTTATAGTTTTCAGGTTCGTTTTGAAATAAAGAGGCAAGAGGAAAAGTTCCAAGTTTCTGTTTACAAGTTCCTCTCTGCAAGAAACACATTGTAGATATGGGCCACTTTTATTCTAAATAAATAAAAAGGCAAAATGAATTTAAATTATCACAATATTTTCACTTTTAAAAATGCTTTTTGAAGTACCAGAAACACCTTGATGTATTCTGAGAAAATTTTAATTCCATGAAGACGACACATGAATCCCAAGCACAGGGCCCATTTGCTAGATGGAAACATGGAGCCCTGCGTTCAAAAAGCAGGAAAAAAGCTTTCTGCTTTCATCAAGGGTCTCTCTCTCTTAAGCTGTCATGCTGGTTATTACTTGCTACTTAATGTTGTGCTCCCTCAGGCACAGGGACCAACATCCCCCCGCCAGTATGGCCCCTCGAGGGCACCCAGGGTCCTATCCTGTGACTTAAGCTCAGGACTCAGACCAGACCCTGACCCCATCCATCCCTGTGCCAGGGCCCCCGCTGGGGGTGGAGGAGACAGTGATCATGGGTGAGATGAGGAGGGGGAGGCCAAGCAGAACCCAGGCATCCTGGCTCAGGGAGTGGGTGGCTGAGAGCTCATCGCAGGAAGGTGGGAAGGGGCAGGAGACAGGATTGTGTGTGGACTGAGGCCCCAAGGTCCTGGTGTGTGTTCCACTGTGCAATGGAGCTTCACTTATAAAGCAATTCAAAGGTAAAAAGACCCTAAGATTTCAAGATAGTGTCACAGAGCATTACACCTCAAGCTCTGGGTCCCATGTGACTGTCCTGGTGGTATACCATAGAGCCAATCCTGCATATACCTGAGAAGGATCATGAAAAGAGATACAATTGCAGAACTATTAATATCTTTATGTTTCTCATCTACCTCTTGGATTTTGACCCATTATTCCCTATGCTGCCTGTCTTAAACCAGAGGTTCTTTGGAGGTACACACTTGACACAGTATGACTACAAACAGCACAGGAGTGGTAAATCAGCAGCATGGCCACCTGCCAGACACCAAGCTCAGAGGGGCAAGGAACCTCATACAATTGCTGTCATTTGGGAAGGCTGAGGACTCAGACACAGGGGATGTGTTTGACCTCTCAAGGCCTCTGTGGTTGGCCGATTCCACAGAGAGCTGTAGGAATTAGCAAAGCAGTAGGAGCTGGCTTTCATTTGCTAGTGAAGAGTTATCCAGAAATGATAATAATATCCCCACTGTGCAATTGCAGGACTTTCTCCACACCAAGCTGTCTGAACAACAGGCCATTAGCAGGCAGAACAAACAGTTCCACTTAACTCAGGATGTAGCATTTACCTGTACATCATGAATCTCACAGCACCTCTCATGAAAAGAGCCCCTTACCTCATTTGCTGTGTTGTGTGTCCCAACGATCCGGATGAAGGAGGCAGGCTGCCTTTCAAAAGTTACTGACTGCCAGGACCTGTGGGAGGAAACAACCATTTGCCTGGTTAGACGGTGCAGTTAACTCTCTGACAGTGTGGCTGGTGGAGTCACATCCACAGAGGAGGGAGGGTTTCCTGTCATCAGGGGGACCTGCACTGTAGGGGGGCGGGGCCGGGGCTGCACCTAATGTACAGCTGAGAGATACAGGATATACAGTGTCCTTATTCAGGAGCGTACAGTCCCATCACAGAAGGCACTCCTCCCCATCTGTGAATGTCACTTAGGGTTCTTACAAAGCCCTCCACAAACAAGCACAGAGTGCAGACCAAGCCCTCATTACAACAAGAGTTCAGACAAATAAATGTAATCACAGTGGCAGGAGTTCATATATATATCTCCCCATCTATAAGATGGGTCCATGATGGGGCCAACCTCAGGGCTGTTGGCAGAATGACCTCAGTGATTCATCAGGTGTATATCCAATGGGGAGCAGTTACTCAGCATGAGAGGCTTCTGGAAGGAGAAGAGTTTTGAAGAGGGCAGGCATGTGGGAGGGCTGCAGAGTTCCAGGACTCAGGTTGGAGCAGCGGGGGTCCTGCCCTACCATCTGACCCCCACACGTGAGTGATGGCACATGGGGGCGGTGGCAAGTTCTCCACAGGCCTCTACCCCTTCCTTTCCTGCTTCCGAATGCTGCCCCCGACACCGTCTTTTCTCAAGACTGGCCTGTCTTTCTGGGTGGTTTCAAAAGCATCTCCAATATTTTAAAGGCAATTCCTCATTGATCAGCATGGGCCAGGCCAGCTCATTTAAGACTCAGCAGAGCAGGCCCTGAACAGACCCTGAGAGGAGGATTTCTGCTCTTGGTTGAACGCTCAGCAGCTCATCAGAATGCACCGGAGGAGTGCATGGCGCCCACGACTGTAAACTCCAATAATATTTTCTGTAATAAATGTGAGGAGTTCACAGTTGTTGCCATCCCTCCTCCGCTCTCACAGTGGAAATGCCAGCTGCTGGGAAGCTGTTTCCTGTAATTGTCTAATTACCAAGTAATGCTAGCAAAGAAAATATATATGTATTTGCAGTTTGTTTTTCCCCTTTGGTTTCAGGTGTTCCATCTTCCCTCTCACTATGAACCTCCCACTGAGATTGATTCACTGCCGCCTGGACACCAGTCCCCTTAAGGTCATTAAAGTGTCATTACCATCTTGTGTGCAAAGTCTGTGTCCCTGAAAGCAGTTTTCTGGAAACAGAATAAGAACAATCACTCTCTCTGTAAAAATGCTATTCTTCACACATGAAGGTGATACCATCTGAACATGCCCAGGGCTTGCACTGGTGGCCTATTTTCTTAGTGGGCGACTGCTGTCCTCTCAGACCCCCAGCCGTCTTGGGGAAGGTCTGCTAGATGGGTTGCAGCCCGTGGGCTGGCAGGGGGACCTGCAAGGCGCTGTGGGGTTTCCACAGGCCTAGCTGTCTCTCGTGAGCCAAGCAGTGGAACTCACCACACACTCACGTCCTTCCTCCAGCAGGTGAGGGGAAGTGAAGGGAGCCACCCCTGGCCAACGTTCACACTATTTAGGACATCAGAGTCCCATCCTTGTCCCTAAAGGAAGCTAAAGAGTACACTAAAGCTGGCTCACTGGCTGCTTCTTGGGCCACGCCTCCAGGAAAGGGAAGCTATTGTGAGGGACAATAGCTGGTGACAGCTATTAGGTTCAAGTTGCAGTTTTACAAAAAGGACTGGCATGGGGAAGCAGCGGGAAGAGAAGAAACTGAGCAAAGATTTTATTCTTCTCAGCCTTCCAGCTTGATGCCTGTCAAATCTCCAGGTGATTCTGGACATAAAGGTACAAGTTGACAGTTGGAAGCTCTTGGCCCTCAACAACATGCGTGTGGCTCTGAGAATGAAGGCAGGCCCAGAATCATGGCCCTGTGTTCCCACGCATTCCTCCCTCCATGATGTAGAGGAGGCTGAAGGAGCACAGGTAGTGATACGGTCCCGCTGGGAGCCATCCTGGGCAGAGCCGGTCTGAGCCTGGGTCTCCCTCTCCTTTCTCCCTTGCTGCTCCTCTTGCCTCCACTCCCCTCTCCCTACACTAGGCTGCTGCAGTGGGCTTAGGGCTCTGGACTCTGGCCCCACTGCCCTTGCTTATGCTTGGGGAAGCAGGGGAGGCAGGGCTGGCAGCCCAGCAGAGTGAGCACGAGGGAACATTTGAAGAGTAACAAGATCAGAAGGTCTCAATTTAATACCAATCCCCCATTACAGTGCATTAATATCTAATCACATTGGACTTCAACCTGAGAGTTGAATATATGATTTCATTTTCAGCAGAGCTGGATACCAATTCTAAGACCAAAGTACCAGTAGAAAGAGAAGTTGCTGAGGATGAGGAAATGAGGATCTCTCTTCCCACATCAGATTCCACTTCCCCTGAACTTCTTCAAAATAACTTGCCATGCTGTTTGAAGGGGAAATGACAAGGTGGCATTGGAGTGGTCACCACATGACTGTGCCACATTTGCAATCACTGTGAAACCTCAAAGGAGCTGCCTCAGCTGAGATTTCACAGGGCCAGAAAACCACCAGCATTGTTTAGTCAATGCAAAAGCTTTTATTGGGCTTTTATTGATAGCTGCATAAACATTCCAACCCACCAGATACCCAGAATCTCTTCTCTAGTAGGAAAGACAACAGCCCACTAGAGGCCTGGCAGCCCACCCACTCCAGAGCCAGGGCTGGGCACTGAGAGGAAGGTGTTTGAACAGGAATGATGAATGTCAAAAAATAAATGTGGTCTTTGCTTTGAGAGCTTAATAAAATCAAAAACCCCACACAGGATTGAAGTCCCAACCCCCCCATACTGGCTCTGACTGGACAAGCTGTTGCCCTCTCCGAGCGCACTTTCCTCATTTAAGCAACATTGACAGAAATAACACCGCTCACCTGCTCACAGCAACGCATCTAGAATGAGGTCCCAATGATGTCCAATTGTAAATATGTATCTATACACATATGTGTTACTTTTAAATTTTTATTTAATAAAAAATTTTAAACTTATTTTTTAAATTTCTTCTTTATTCTCTCCCATGCACACATGTGTGGAACTATACACATATGTATTAAAACAGAGACATCTATAAGAATGTTTGCCAAAATGTTGATCCAGATTTTAGCTTTGGATGAAAAAATTTCAAGAGACATTTGGTTTACTTTGGTGCTTTTCTGTACTGTTTGAACTTGGTACAACATACAACACATGTAAGCATTAAACAAAAGCACCTATCTTGCCTATTGTCCAAGGATTTAATAATACAGATCACACAGCATGGAGCCAGTGAGAACAGCAGCACTGTATTATTGTGCAAAGTATTCCAGCAGAGAGGATCACGGGTGACAGTCAAGACAGCAGGCTTCACTCCTGGTCTTTCAGGACTAGGGGCAATGTGGCACAGGGGTGAAGAGCATGAGCCCTGTACCCGGGCTGCCAGTGACTGAATCTTTATCTTGTACTTTTAACAGTTCTAGGACCTTAAGCAAGTTGCTTAGCCTCTCTAGGTCACAGTCTCTTGATCTGTAAAATGGGAATAATAGGAATAACTGCCTCAAATTTTTTTTGTAAAGATTAAATACATTAACAAATATAAAACATCTAGAAAAGTATTGGCATACATTAAGTACTAAAAAAATTAGTTGATATTGTTATTACCACTATAATTATATTCAGCGAATGAGCCTGGACAAGATACACTGGGTTCCTGGGCTTCACCTGTGAGTTGTCAAGTTTGACAGTGTATGATTCAGTGACTAAGTTCCGGGGGCACCCAAGGCGACTCCCATCAGCAGCCATGTCTTGGAGGCAGACAAGGAGCTGGGCTTTGGAAGAATTAAACAAGTATTTTTTTGAATACGTTCTTGAGCTTGGTACCTGCTGGGTGTTACGGAGGACACAGGCAAGACGTAGTGCCCCTTCCTTAAGCAGTCTGTGATCTCACCAGGGAGATTAGCTATCCTTCCACAGACTAATTAGAGAACAATGCAAACACTACAGTGGTTCCAACTTACAAACCCGTGCTGTTCCAAAACTTGCCATGTCATTGGTTGTCTGATGCTTAGAAACAGCTTTTCCACAGAACAAAGCTATACATTTTGAGAGGGTGCCCAGGCTCACCCAAAAAACTCAATTTAACCCATAATGAAGCTAAAATACTATGTATATGAAGTTTAAAAAAGGAAAAAAAAGGCTAGGCGCAGTGGCTCACACCTGTAATCCCAGCACTTTGGGAAGCCAAGACAGGCAGGTCACAAGGTCAAGAGATCGAGACCATCCTGGCCAACATGGTGAAACCCTGTCTCTACTAAAAATACAAAAAATTAGCTGGGTGTGGTGGTGCGTGCCTGCAGTCCCAGCTACTGGGGAGGCGGAGGCAGGAGACTTGCTTGAACCCGGGAAGCAGAGCTTGCAGTGAGCTGAGATGGCGCCACTGTACTCCAGCGTGGCGCCTGGCGATGGAGCAAAACTCTGTCTCAAAAAAAAAAAAAGTAAAGAGATATTGTTGCCAGAGTAGTAATTAAGCAAAACCCAGAAAAACAAGGGATTTAAAACAATCCTTCTAAAGCTGCTGCTTGAGGAATGAGGATTCAATTCTGTAATGCAAATGAAGTCATGGGATGTAGCTGGAACATGGTAGGTGGTCTGTCAATAAGGAAAGTTAAAAAATGGGCCAAGTTTGTCATCCTAAAAGCCTTTTCCAACCACAGACCGCTGGGTGGTTTACAAAGTATCTTAGAGTCGTGATCTATCTCATTTGGTTCCCGACACAATCTTTTAGGTAGGGAGCCAGCCAATCTGAATTCCATTTCAGAGGCAAGGAAACTGAGGCAAAGAGAAGTAATCTGTGGGATATCTTAGAGCTGTCAGGATACAGTCAGTAACAGAAGCCAGATTTAATGACTATTAGTTTAGGTTCCTTCCACCAGAGGGCAAGATGAGGACCTTCCAAATAATTTAGAGGCCAGGGCACCGACTAGTCACTGTCCCCTGGGTTTTATTTTCCTGGCTCCCAGATAGTACTGACACCTCACTTACATGTCTATGTCATGACTCCAGGGCCAGAAACCACAGTGGCCAGAACCATAGGGATCATACACAGTAGTGGATCATAAGGTGGTCTCAGGTAAGTGACAGTCCGCTGAAGTCTCTGTTTCCCATGTGAGGTAGGGGTGATAGCCGTACAGTATTTACCATTTGGGGTTGTGAGGACTCAAGGAGAAAACACAAACAGCATGGCACATGGTGAAAGCAAATTAACTGTTGGCTATTACTCTCACATCACATTCACACATATGGCAAACTGGAAAGAAGAGAGGCTCAGCAGGTGCTCTCTCTACAAAAAGATCAATATGGAGAAAGATCTAAGACAGAAGGCTGTGCTCAAAAGCAAGTCAGAGGACAGGATGTACAATATGGGATTATACACACTAAACTGTAGGCGTGACTCAGGCAAACATACAGGTCTGTGAAATATTGGGAAATATTCTGGTAGGATGGATGCTAAATTCATGACAGTGACTATCTCTGAGGAGGGGGCGAGGACCGGGACTGCTGATGGGGAACAAAGGCAATTTCAACATTAACTAGACTGTTTCATTTCTTTGATTAAAATAAAAAAGAAGAAGTATATACAAAAAATATTACATATGGTCAATTCTGGGGATAAGTATGTGAGCAAATGTTATATTACTTTTATTATGTTATGTATTTTAAACAGTTCTTGAAATAAATAGACACAGAAGAGGAGAACGGGATTAAAACTGTGTCTGTGTTCATGTGGGCAGGAATTTGCCGGAGACAGAATTAGCTAAATTGCAAACATAAAAATTAGGGGGAAAAGTGGAGTTGGTCCTGCAGTAGCAGTGTGGATTTGGCAGGCGGTGCTCCTGGCTCCAGCCAGCTGTGTCCCCGTCGGAAGGAAGTAGAGGACAGGAGAGCCACCGGGGGAGGAATGTGCGGTTGCCATCAGTATGCGCGGGGTTTATGTGAGTGGCTCTGGATGACGAGGACACTGCACCGGCCCACCGGTGATGGGAGACAGCTCAGTGGAGAGCAGCTCTCTGTCCTGAGCCTTGTTCTGCCTTTTCTGGGGATTCAGGATCCAAGGGTGAGGGTGCCTAGTCTTCTTGAATCTGGAAGATTATGTAACTCTACTGTACATGCTGTAAAGAGAATGCACATATCAGAACTTTTCTGCAGCAGACCTGTTGAACCCTGGGGAGATGGAGACAGGAAACCATTTGGCCAAGGCCAGACTGGCAGGTAAACACAGCAGACTCAACACATTGGCATAGTCTCTATTCTCTCCACTCAAAGGGCAGTAAAGAAATATATGTTTCCCATCAAATATATGTGTTATATATTAATTAATACATGCAGACACATGCATGACCACAAAACAAAGAGGAAGGATGAGGAAGTGTGACCATCTCTCTGCATCGGCACCTCAGAGAGATGGCACACGGGAAGCAAGTGGATTCACACCACAGAACCCTAGAAAGGCTCAGGTCCTCGAGTCATCGGCTACCTCTCAAAGTGGAGGTATGCAGGGGGCTGAACCAGGAAGACTGGCTGAAAGCAGGAAAAAGGAGCAGGTGCACTCCTCAAATCCCTTCCCTTCCTTCCTGCAGAGTGGGAACAAGCATTCCTTCACTTTGACAGGAGGCACATATTTCCCTCTGGAGGCCATGAACAGAGAAGATCTGAACTCTGGGGCCCTAGGCACAGCAGAGAGTAGAATCCTGCAGCAGCTGAGAGCACAGGAGTTACATGGAAGTCACATCCCAGATGGTAAGACCCCCAGTTCCATTCCCTTCCTTGGCTTTCAGGCCACTGTGATAGTCTTAAACCCTAGACAAAAGACTGGAGAGTCCCTTTCAGGAGCCGCTGACTAGTCCAAGAGGACAGATACTGAATGACCTTCCTTCTCTCTGTTCCTCTCTCCTTTCTTCCATAAACATATATTAGGTCCTTACTATGGAATAAGCCCATTTTAAATCCTGAGGATATAGCACACAACAAAGTCCCTGCCCTCAAAGAGCTTATATTCTAATGAGACAGAAAAAAAACAACAACAAATTTATCAGAGTTAACAGGGGGCTATGGAGAAACACAAAACAGTGTTAAGTAGACTGGGAGGAATGCATGGCTTTAGTTAACACGTTTAGCGATGGTCTCTTTGGAAAGCTGACAAATGAGCTAACACTTACACAGCTGGAAGACAGGGTCATGCAGATCTGAAAGCGCATTCCAGCGAGAAGGCACAGAAAGCACCAGTGTGCTGGGCAGGGGTATCCCAGTGAAACATCTAATCCCTGCCTGATAACACTCAACGAAGCCCACAAACCCATGCATATTCTAGAAGCTTCTAGCCAGCTTTCACAATGCCTAACATTTAAAGGGGAATGGTGGCAATAAAAGCCTGGGCTGCTGCCCCTAGAATGTAGGCAGGGGTGACCACAGGTTACCACCCTCAAGGCTTGAAGTGGAGGCACAAACAAGGCTCTATTTTAGGGCCTGCCCCTACAGACTGCACACTGTTCTGGAGCCCAGTGGAGCTCGACTTGAGATCAGGAGAAGCATGGCCTGCCGTCCTCAGGGCTTAGATGTGCGGAGGCTATGCACCCAGGGCTGAGGTGCAACCAAGGTGCTGGCTACCACAGCAGGGGTGGAGGTATGAGCATCACGGGCATTTCCCACCTGCAGGCCTAAGCTACTGTCACTGAAGGTGGTACTGCCCTCTCCAGGGAAACGAATGAAAATAAAAACACAACAGACCAAAACCTGTGGGACACTGCAAAAGCAGTACTCAGAGGGAATTTTAAAGATTTAAGTGCCTATATCCAAAAAGTAGAAAGTTTCAAATAAACAATGTAACAATGTACCTCAAGAAACTGGAAAAGCAAGAACAAACCAAACTCCTAAATTATCAGGAGGAAAAAAAAATAAAGATCAGAGCAGAATTAAGTGAAATAGAGACTAAAGAAAAATACAAAGGATCAATGAAATGGAAAATTGGTTCTTAAAAAAGATAAAACAAAATTGATAAACTGCTAGCTAGACTAGCCAAGAAGACAGAAGACCCAAATTAACAAAATTAGAAATGAAAAAGGAGACATTACAATTGATAACACAGAAATACAAAAGATCATCAGAGACTATTCTGAACAACTATATGGTAACCACCTAGAAAACTTAGAGAAAATGGACAAATTCCAGGAAACATGGAATCTATTAAGATTGAATCAAGAAGAAATAGAAAACCTAAACAGACCAATAATGAGTAGTGTGAAATGGAATCCATAATAAAAAGTCTCCCAAAAAAGAAAAACTCAAGACCTGATGGATTCACTGCCAAATTCTACCAAACATATAAAGAAGAACTAATACCAATTCTCTTCAAACTATTTAAAAAAAATTGGGTGGCACATGCCTGTAGTCCCAGCTACTTGGGAGGCTGAGGCAGGAGAATCGTTTGAGTCTGGAAGTTTGACAGTGAGCTATGATTGTGTCATGCATGCCAGTCTGGGCAACAGAGCAATTCCCTGTCTCTTAAAAAAAAAAAAAAAAAAACCAAACCCAAAACCAAAAAAATCCCCCGAAAGTGAAGAGGAGGGAACACTCCCTAACTCATTCTACAAGACCAGCATTACCCTGACACCAAAACCAGACAGGAACACAAACAACAAAAGAAAACTATAGGCCAGTATCCTTGATGAACACAGACACAAAACTTCTCAACAAAATACTAGCAAACCAAATTTAACAGAACATCAAAAAAATAATACACCATGATCAAGTGGGATCTAACCCAGGGATGCAAGGACGGTTTAACAGACACAAATCAATAAACATGATACATTAGATCAACAAAATAGAGGACAAAAACTATATGATCATTTCAACAGACACAGAAAAAGCATTTAATAAAATTCAACATCACTTCATAATAAGAAGCCTCAACAAATTAGCCATATAAGGAATATACCTCAAAATAATAAAGGCCATCTATGACAAACCCGTAGCTAACATGGTACTGAATGGGGAAATGTTGAAATTCTTTTCCGTAAGAACTGGAGAAAGACAAGGATGCCCACTCTCACGACTCCTATTCAATACAGTAGTAGAAGTCATAGGCAGGGCAATTAAGCAAGAGAAAGAAATAAAAGGCATTCAAATTGGAAAAGAGGACATCAAACTGTCCCTCTTTGCAAATGACATCTTATATTTAGAAAGACCAAAGGATTCCACCAAAAAACTCTTAGAGGTGATAAGCAAATTCAGTAAAGTTGCAGGATACAAGACCATCACACAAAATTCAGTAGCATTTCTATACACCAATAATGAAATAGCCAAGAAAGAAATCAAGAAGGCAGTCACATTTACAATAGCTACCATGGAAAAAAATACCTAGGAATAAATTTAACCAAGGAGGTGGAAGAGCTCTACCAGGAAAACTACAAAACACTGATGAAAGAAACTGAAAAGAATACAAACACATGGAAACTCATCTCATCCCCACGGATTAGAATAATTAACATCATTAAATGACCATACTTCCTAAAGCAATATACAGATTCAATACAACCCCCAACCAAAATGTCATTTTTTTTTACAGACATAGAAAAAAAAAATCCTAAAATTCAGGTAGAACCGAAAAAGAGCCAGTAGAGCTAAAGCAATCCTAAGAAAAAAGGACAAAGCTGGAGGTATCACACTACCTGGCTTCAAAATATATTACAAGGTTATAGTAATCAAAACAGTTGGTATGAGTAAAAAACAGACACAAAGACCAACAGAATGTACTAGAACACCCAGAAACATATCCACATATTTACAGTCAACTGGTATTTGACAAAGGAACCAAGAACTTACACCAGGGAAAGGACACCCTCTTCAATAAATGGTGCTGGGAAAATTGGATATCCATAAGCAAACTGAACCCCTATCTCTCATCATATTTAAAAATCAATTCAAGATTGATTAAGACTTAAATGTAAGACCTGAAACTATAAAAATACTAGAAGAAAACATACAGAAAACAGTTCAGGATATTGGTCTAGCCAAATGCGACTATATTAAATTTAAACATTTATGCACAGCAAAGTAAATAATCTACAGAGTGATAGGGTAATCTGTTGAATGGAAGAAAGTATCTGCAAACTATTCACCCAACAAGGAACTAATATCCAGAATGTACAAAAATAAAATCTCATTAGAAAGTGGGCAAAGGACATGAATAGATACTTCTCAAAAGAAGACATGCAAATAGCCAAGAGTATTTGAAAAATTGCTCAACATCACTAAGCACTGGGAAAATGTAAATAAAAACCACAATGAGGTAACATCTCACCCCAGTTAGAATGCTATTATGAAAATGACAAAAAATAACAGGTGTTGGTAAGAATGCAGAGAAAAAGGAACCCTTATGTACTGCTGGTGATAATGTAAATTAAGTTAGTACAGCCACCATGGAAAACAGTATAGAGTGGCGATTTCTTAAAAAATTGCAACTATTTTTCAAGGTGAGAAATTTTAAAAAATCTAAAAATAGAACCAGAAGAAATGAATAAATTCCTGGAAACATACAATCTACCAAATGATCCAGCAATTTCACTTCTGGCTATCTGAGCAAAGGAAAAGAAGTCAGCATTTTCAAAGGCATACCTGAACTCATATGTTAATGTGACACTATTCACAATAGCAGAGATATAGTATCAACCTAAGTGTCCATCAGTGGATGGAAGGGTAAAGAAAATGTGCTATATTTACATAATACAATACTATTTGGCCATAAAAAATAATGAAATCACATTATGTGCAGCAACGTGGATGAAACTGAAGGTCATTATGTTAAGTGATATAATTCAAGCCCAGAAAGACAAATCCCACGTTTTACTCATATGTAGGAGCTAAAAAAACTGTATCATATGGAAATAGATAACAGAATGATAGATGCCAAAGGGTGGGAACGGTGTGAGGGTGGGAGGGGGAAATGAACAAAGGGAGGTGAATGGGTAGGAACTCACAGTTAGATAGAAGAAATAAGTTCTAATGTTCCATAGCAGACTAGGGTGACTATAGTTAGCAACAACATAATGTATATTTCGAAGGAGCTAAAAGGGACTTGAAATGTTACTCAACACATAGAAATGAAAAATACTCAAGGTAATGAATACCCCAAATAACCTGACTTGATCATTACACATTCTATGCATGTAAAAAACATTCATATGTACCCCATAAATATGTAAAACACTGTGTATCAATGAAAGAAAAAATTTAAAAAGATAGTAACAAGTGTTGATGAAAATGTGAAGAAATTGGACCCTTATATACTGCTCATGGGATTGATTGTCAATGGTGTAGCCACTTTGGAAAACAATCTGTCACTTCCTCAAATGGCTCAATAGGTGTAATATGATCCAAAAATTCTACTTCTAGATATATTCCCAAGAGAAATGAAAACACATGTCCACACAAAAACTTGTTCACGAATGTTCACAGCAGTATTATTCATAATAAAAAAATGGAAACAACTCAAAATGTCCATCAACTGGTGAATGAATAGATAAAATGTAGTATATCTATACATTGGAATATTGTTCAGCAATAATAAGAGTTTTAATTATATGCTATTAACATAATACTGATGAATCTGCTAAGTGAAAGAAGCCAATCACAAAGGATCATGTATTGTATGATTCCATTATATGAAATGTACAGAATATAGAGACAGAAAGTAGATTAGGGGTTGCCTAGGGCTGGGGAGTTAATTGGGGGGATTGGGAGGTGATAGCTACTGGGTATGTGGTTTCTTCTTGGAGTAATGAAAATGTTCAAAAATTGATTGTGGTGATGGATGCAAACTCTCTGAATGTACTAAAGCCATGGAATTGTATACTTTCAATGGGTGAATTGTATGGTATATAAATTATATCTCAATAAAGCTGTTTAAAATATTCCAAAAAAGGGTGGAAACAGCCAGTCAAGGATCACCAAAGAAAGACTGTAACACGAAAGATAAAAACTAACAGCAAATAAAGAAAAATAATAACTCAGGGGACATCGATACAATTCAGTAAGCAGAATAAAGCTTCAGGAAAAAAACCCTAAATTATCCTCAGAAAGATAAAAGGAAGCATTATTCCATCTTTGAAAAAGGAATAAATAAAATGATATGGAAAGGGACATTTTAGTGAACAAGAAAGCGCTCCTGTAAATTAAAACTATGAGTGACATAAATAATTCAACAAATGGGTTAGAAAGTTAAGTTGAGGAAACTTCCCAGCATGTCAAATCAAATGACAAAGATAAAACATAGAAGAGAAAGTATAAGAGAATAAAGAATCAAATGAGGGTTCCATAATCTAATTACATGTTCCAGTAAAAAATATAATGTCCAGAGAAAATACGAGCTAGGAAATTGCCAAAGTCACACAACAAATTTTCCCAGACATGAAGGACATAAGTTTCCAGGTTAAAGATCCCACTAAGTAGCCATTACAAGAAATGAGAGAAGATCCACACTGAAGTATATTATTTAGAAACTTCAGAAGATCTTAAAAGTTCTGAAGGTGGAAAAAGCAGGTCATCACAAAGACCTGGGAATCAGGTTCACATAAATTCTTCAAAAGCAACATTGGGGGTCAGAAGATAATGAATCACTTCCTTCCAAATGCTGAGAGAAAAATTTGTTCCCAGCCATGAGACTGTTCCCAGCCATAGGAATATTCCCAGACAAATGAAGCCAAGTGTGAGAACTGAATAAAGAAATTTTCATTGAGGCATTAAAAAAAATTCACCTCCATCCTCTCTCTTTGTATTTATGTGAAGAAAAATTTTTAAAAAGTAAAAATAAAAACTTTACCTCCAATGCATTCACAAGAAACTAACAGAAAATGTGTTCCACCAAAAAAAGGGACTAACTTAAGACAAAGAAAGTTATGGGATCATATCACTTCAGGACAGGAGTTCGAGAACAGCCTGGCCAACCTGGCGAAACCCTGTCTTTACCAAAAATACAACAATTAGTTAGGTATGGTGATGCACACCTGTAGTACCAGCTACTCAGGAGGCTGAGGCACGAGAATTCCTTGAACCTAAGACGTGGAGGTTGCAGTGAGCCAAGACTGTGGTACTGTACTTCAACCTGGGTGACTGCACTCCAGCCTGGGTGACAGAGAAGGACTCTGTCTAAAAATAAAAGAAAGAAATAAAGTTATGGGATCCACAAAACAGAGAATATGACATGGAATAAAGGCAAGAGGAATTCCTAAGATAGTGGGATGGGAGATCCCAGGATGAGAGCTGTAAAACAGGCCCACAGCACAACTAGTCCAGATTGGAGAGGTAAGGCGGGCAGCACATGGGAACATCTCAAGGGAGAAAGAGAAACTAACTGATCAGATGTGTTAGGCCAGGTTATAAGAATTTGCGTTGCTCTGACAAAAGTTAGGGGGAAGAATCAGCGATAATCACAGAAAATTAATGAATGATAGTTATACACAAAACTAAGCAACTTTTAACTCGAGGAAAAACAAATGACAAAAAAAAAAAAAAGGTGGTCGTAGTACAGCACCTTTTTTGGTTGTGTACTGAACAACAGTTACACAGTCATCCTAATGCCAATGAGAAATCTGATACAAAGAAAAATTGTGATTTAACTAAACAGGAGGATGGAGCAGACAGGAGCATGCATGTACTTGCAAGAAGGGCAATGAAGCTAAATCCTTATCTTTCAAAGTAGGAACACAACAGATAATTCCAGTAATGTAATTAAGAAATAGTAGAACAAGCATATAGTTTAGAATATGAAGGTACAGACCAAAAAAAAAAAAAAAGTCTAAAAGAGATGACTATGTTGGCCTCAAAATCTAAAAGTCTGATCACGTGTTATGTTGGACAAAGTGTGGGGGACACACGCACTCTAATACACTGCCAGAGGAAGTACAAGTTGACATATCCTCAACTAGCAAAATGTTAAATACACATACCCCTAGAGCTAGCAATTCCCTTTTACTGCTTTAACTTATGATGTGCTTGCAGCATAGGGGAGAAGCAGGAATAGGGATTGCACTGCAGCAGCATTTGAACAGCAAGAGAACAACCTAAATGCTCATCCCTGTGGACCCAGTTAAGTAAATTATGGTACATCCCTATCCTTATAATGAAGGACTGTGAGCTGGGGAGTGGGAGATGGGGAGAGGGAGGAAACTCAAGAGATCTTCAAGGTACAGAAAAATCTGTATTAAAAGAAAATTAGGTCAATGATGTAATGGCATGTTATTAGCTGAATCCAAAGTTGGTAAGAGTTCTAAAATTACACTGAGGTTGGGCACAGTGGTTCATGCCTGTAATCCCAGCACTTTGGGAGGCGAAGGCAGGAGGATTCCTGGAGCCCAGGAGTTCAAGATCAGCCTGGGAGATATGGTGAGACCCTGTCTCTACAAAAACTAAAAAATTAGGTAGGTGTGGTGGCACAGGCCTGTAGTCCCAGCTACTTGGGAGGCTGACGTGGGAGGATCACCTGAGCCTGGGGGATCAAGGCTGCAGCGAGCTGTGACTGCACAACTGCATGACAGCCTGGGCGACAGAGCAAGACCCTATCTCAAAAATAAATAAATAAACATTAAAAGTAAAATAAAATTACACTGAAACTTTGGAGGAAAAAAAAGTAAATGTGGAGAATATATATACTTGTTTATGCATAAACTATCTCTGGAGGAAGAGGTGGGTAGGAGGGAAACATTTCACTGTCTACAGTTTTAGATTTTTAAATCACATTAAATGTTATTTTTTGGAATATATTGCTTTTTCAAAATAAATTTTTAGAAGAAGGAAAAGCAAAGCAGTTGCCTTTGGAGAGTGGGACTTGGGGTAGGGAGGGTAAAGCAGAGGACTGATTCTTTTTGTTGTAAGTCTTGTGGTTCTACTTCACTCTCAAAACTCTGTCCACGTATAACTTTGATAGAATTTTTAAAAATTACAATTAAACAAAAGTGGAGCCTAAGAAAGGGAGCAGAGTCTGTGGTAAAAGGAGCAGAAAAGGTACACGGGAAGCAGATGTATTTACAGCCTCTGGAGCAGGGCTGGAAGGCAGGCATGAACCTTTGGAACAGAGTCTTGAAAAGGGAGGAAATAATAAAAGCTGTCCCCTGTCAACTGAGCTTACAGCAGTGACGGTGGTGCCCTCTCTAAGTCGTGTGGCACTGAGCCATGAGAGGTATTAAGGGCCTTGAGTGAGCATCGAGACTTGCCTGAAGATCCCTCTGACAGTTCTTTATGAGTGAGCCTCTTGTGCTGACCCCACAGCTGCCCGCCGTCCCTCCAAGCATGCTGTTCTTATTGTCTGTTCTTATTGTTCTTATTGTAGTGATGGGCCAAGGACCACATTCATCTCTTTAATCATATCTAAAGATGATCTATGGACTGGGGATATGAGAGAGAGAGCATTTTCCAGAACACTGGGTGAGGTGGGAATTACTGCGTTTTAATAGCCCTGAAACCAGGCCTGCATGTCTGTTTCCGCTGGGTCCCCAAAGGCAGAGCTAGAGAGGGTGTCCCATATGGCAGAGATACAAAATCAGCCCAGATCCTGTTTATTCGCTTCTGAAGAGATTCCTGGGCTCCAAATCTCTGATACCAGTCTAAAGTGAAGACTCTGTGTGCAGGCCTCTGTCTAATCTGGCACCCCAGGAGTAAATTCTTTTGTTCTGTATGATGCTTAACTGGATTTGACAGCTGTCTCGCTGCCCAGACTTACAGGGAATTCTGGGTTCGCAACATTCACCCTGTTTGTCCGTTCAACAACTATGTATTGAGACACTCTATGTGTCAGGCTTAGGAAAAATGGGGCCAAGTTGGTCTAACCTGACTGCAGACCTGAGGCAGCAGAAAACTGTGCTAGGAACTATGGGAATTAGTGATTGGCCACGTGCTGACTAGCAAAAGGCTCACTAAGATCAAAAGTCACACACGGGAGCCTCACAGACATACTTTGCTGGTTTACTAAGTATTTTTTAAAAAGTTGAGTGAGCTGCCACTTAAACATTGGGAGATTTCACATCAAAATGCAGATGCCTCACTTCTCCTGAAAACCAGAAGATCTGGCATGCATGAGTCCTTTTCCCTGCCTGACAACAGCTAGGGCTGAGGAGAGCCTTTGGTGGTCTCTCTTACTCCCTGCAGCCTGCCCTGGCCTGCTGCACTCCCTCACATCACTCATCTGGTCCAAGGAGGTGGCCAAGTTTTTACCCCAGCCTGAGATAGAGCTCAGTGTTAAAATGGACTTTTGTACAGTAATCCCACCAAGTTCAAAATTCTTTGGAGATTTACCACCAGAACTGACATACAAATTACGTTTTAGGATTAAGAAAAGTAAATCCTTATACTGTTTTCTTCTTGGCCTCGAGACAGGTACAGATGAGGTTTGTGGAAGGACATAAGAGCTAACACAGTCCTCAGTTCCTGCTGCCTGCCTTCCCCTTGGCTATGGTTAGCACAAGTCTGGTTATAGCCGGACCAGTGGGTCTTAACCTTGTCTGCACATCAGAAGCACCCGTAGAGCTAAACTTTTGAACTCCCAGACCACAGCCCACAACAATTAAAGCTCAGAATCTCGGGGTGGGGGAAACCCTGGTCAAGTCCTTTTTAAACTCCTCAGGTGATTTCAGTGTATGGCCAAGGCAGGCCTCTTGCCCAGGTTGCGGACTGAGTGGTAGGGGCAGCTTGCTAGCATGGACATGTGGCATCTTCTGTCCCGACTACAGTCCACTTCCACCTCCCTGCCTGACTTCCCTCCTGGGATTCCTGGATCTAGGTAGGTGAGCATTTGATGCTTTCTGGCAGAGGAGGAACTTCAGACCTCTGTCTGGTAAATGCACTTGCATCTACTGCTCTAACATGAGTCAGTCTTGGGTTTTACCTTCTGTGCTCATAGCATAATTTTCCCTTTTAGAGGGAGGGGTTGCCTCTTAAAGAGGGGGGAGGGCCCTCCCACCAGCTCCTCATTGTCTTAACACTTTGGCAGCTAAAGAAAGGCCTGTTTCCCACGAACATTCATAGCGGTTTGAATGACTACGTGGGGAGACAGGGGAGCGGGCTGTTTTAATACTTGATGTCTCACTCAGTCCCCCAGCCCCAAGCCTGCTCCCACTCTGCCATACAGCCTTCTTGATTCCCCTAAGGGGATGCAGTAATTGATGATTAGCATTCCAAAGCTTGGCTTACATCCTGCTAGCCCGTCATATTTAATTACATTTTAACTATATTCGTCTTCGATAATAGCATGAACATAATTTAGATAATTATCTCTCTCTCTCTCTTATTCTCTGACTCTGTCTCACTTAGAGCTTCTTGCAACAAAAATCGCTTTCTCGGCTCAAATACATAAACAGACTCTGGGGCCAAGCGCTTTTCTTTCTCCTGCAGCAGCAGCTGTGCTAGAAACGCAATGGTTTTGAGTATTATGCAGAAAAAAAGCGAATTTGTGTTTCTTCCTGTCTCTGTATTCATGTTTGTACACAAGTGGTGGGAGAGTGTGTGTGTGTGCACATGTGTGTGTGTGTTTGTGTGTGTGTGTCTGCATCTAGGAAGGAGCTTTTGTGTAGTACAGAAACAGGAGATACCTAGTCAATCAAATTAGTGTCTATAAAGTAACCCTCTTGGTCTGGCATTTCTTTCTTACAAGGTTTAATGGTTTCCCTCCCAAATTTAAACTCTATTCAAACAGTTCCAAATGGCTAGTAAGTCTTTTGAAGAGATGTGTTCTTTCCAATAGGGTTTCTGTCACGCTTGGATCTTATAATTAATGCCCTTTATCCTTGTCTATTATCTGCTTTCTCCGAGAGACCATCAGGTATGAGAGAGAAACCGGGACTTTAGGGAGAGTGTCTTGAACACACTGCTACACATTACCAGGAGTCCCAGGCCCTCCTGAACGCCAAGTAGGTCATACGCATCTGATTTCCTCGGCCTAACAGCTTCCCTCCCCTTCCCCATTCTGGGCAAAAGGGATTCCTCAGAACCTTTGTTGGTTTTCCCAGAGCAGCTGGTCATTGTAGCTGAGCTCTTTAGGTATAAATATTTTTATGTTTACAAAGTTGAGGTCTCTGAGAAGATTCTGAACCAATAAAGGAATAAGAAATGGGTTAAGAAATAGCTATTATCCAAGCTAATCTTGCTCAAAGTTTGGGGACCCAGAGCCTAAAATAACAAATCAATTAATATGATACAGTGTGGAGATGGGAGGTTAGGGGTCCTTATCCCCAGATTATCCAGGTTTGGTCTGTGTCCTTGGAGCTCTCAAAGGCTCCAATAAAATATGGATTTTGTATAAAACATTCACTCTGGGCTGGGTGCAGTGGCTCATGCCTGTAATCCCAGCACTTCTGAAGGCCAAGGTGGGTGGATCACTTGAGGCCAGGAGCTTGAGACAAGACTGGCCAACAGGGCAAAAGCCTGTTTCTACTAAAAAATACAAAAATTAGGGAGGGTGTGGTGGTTCATGCCTGTAAAATCCTAGCTACTCGGGAGGCTGAGGCACGAGAATCACTTGAAGCTGGGAGGTGGAGGTTGCAGTGAGCTGAGATGACACCACTGCACTCCAGTCTGGGTGACAGAGTGAGACTCTGTCTCAAAAAAACAAAAAAAAAAGTCACTCTGGCTCAAACTTGTCTGACGTTGAACAGGGCTACAGGGCTGTATTTGTGTAGTTAAGAAATAAACTCTTGCTGTCACTTGCTTGGGAGGCCAAAATTCTTAGCTGTCCTTGGAAATAAACACTCAGAGCAGATTTCAGGACCTAGGCAGAGTGTCTTGGCCAACATTTTGCCACCACTGTGTTGAGCCCACCAACTGACCCTTCTCGTGTGACTGGCCCATGGCTGGCTGATGTGGGGAAGGGAAATCAGCAATTTCCTGATTCTGGCAACTGTGTAGTAACCTGTTGGCCCACTAGAAAAATGATTATAGAAACCACTTACCGTGGTCCCAGGACAGGCTGTGGGGTCCTGTCCTTGGTGATGTTAAAGAGGGGCACAGAAGTGGCCCTCCCTTGGTGGCTAGGAGAACAGGAAAGCCTGGAACTCTTTCTGAGTGAGGGCTCTCCATCCATGGTACAGGGTCTGCGCTAATCACTCCCACTCCTCAGTGATGGCTGCTGGGTGGAGTGACCTGGAAGCAACACTGGGCAACACTGGTCTGTGCTGAGGGGCCTGCCTGGGGCTGTGGTTCCACATGTGTGAAACTCCTACACAGAACAGGGTGGGCTACTCCGGGCCAGGCTGTGCTGGGGGACAGGAGGGTTGAGAAGGGGTAACACAGGACTACGGGACATGACCTTGCACAGGCTCCATAAACTTTGATTTGCTCCCTATGGCTCAGAAGGTTGTTCCTACTTTTGACCTCTCAGTACGTAGCTTAGGAGCTTGGGAATTTTGCTGAAATTTGCCTGCAAAATAACAAAAACCAGGGTGTAGGTTTCCACTGAATGGCAATGGCAGAAGAGGCAGCAGCTCGGCCACGCCCCCTTCCAGCAGGCATCTCTGGAGGCTGGCGAGGGGAGGGAGAAACTTCAGTCTGCTGTTCCCCAGAGGATTCCCTGACCCCAGGAAATACAATGCTAAACAAAGTTAGGGATTTAATGACATCAGCGGCTCCTTTCAGCCTGTGAGCAGGGCAGGCTAGCTCTGAAAAGGCTGCTGCCTCCAAGGAGACAGCTTCCTTCCCCTGGCTCCATGTGTCTGTCCAATACCACCCCCTTCTCCCCTAGCAGCACACTCCATCCCAGAGGCACCCGGGAAATGTGATGACTAGGGGTGGGCAGGAGCCAATTTTCAAATGTTAAGAATTTGGCAAATTCATTTCCTAGTGTTTTAAATACCAAAGGGATTTACAACACAATGAGGACCAACTGGCTCTGGAATTTCAGGTGTTTTTTTTTTTTAAGGGTGCTTTTGTGAAAATTAATGTCAAAAGCCCATGAAAAACAAAACCCAGCCCTGACCTATGACATCACACACAGCTAAGCAAGCTAGTGGCCTTCCAGAAGGATCACCAGACGGTCTCAGAATCAAACCTGATCAATTTCAAACCTAAAAATGACACTAAACCCCTGTGGGTACTCCAGATCTGATGACATGCCAAATTCGTTCAGCACCTGACACTGGGGAGATATTCAGTAAAAACTTTAAAAATAGACTCTCCCTCTCCAGCCATTAAGGGGCTGATATTTGCAGCTGAACTGAAGAAATTGGGGGCACTGGAGAGAGTTTAAAAAAATCTCTGGTGTTAAAAAAAAAAAGTTTTTCTATGATGAAAACTATTGCTCTTTGCATGGAGCCGCCCAAGATTAGCCTAGAGCTATTTAATGCACTGGAATCTCTGAAGATGAGTTCTGTAATAAAAAAGGTGAGAAGTCTTCGAGGCAGGCCCCATAAAGGCCCTTCCCAGGATCTGCATTAACTGTCACATGCAACACGATTAAAGTACTGCTTTCTGTGTGAACATTCAAGACAGTGACTGATCTGCAAGCCAATGAGTGAGGCAGTATGGCAGGTAACAATCTTTCTTCTGGGGACACTTTCTGTCAGTAAAAAAGATGAATTTAAAAAAATCATTTTTCCCTCTTTCAAACATTTTCTTGATTAAAAAAAGTCACCACTAGCACTCTCTGGTGTTGATGACTTCTGGATCTGTCTGTGTGAGCCTAGAACTCTCTTAGGCTTACAAAAGATACATGTTCTCTCCAGGGCGCCTGGCTCCCCACTGGCTGGTTCCAAGTCACTCTCTGGCCCCTCCCCCAGATTCCTGCCATACACTGGCCTAGATGCAGGCAAAAATGGGCTTTCTCTGCAACCCTGCTTTTTCCTATACATTTCAGCACCCTTAGACAGGATGTCATGTGGACTGATGCTGGTGCCAGAGTGTAGCAAGGATTGACCCAGCCCGCTGGCTTCCTGTGAGCTCACAAAGAAGGTGGACAATGAGACAGGACAGGTGACAAGGATATATGCTCAGTATATACATTACGTTAAATAATTTAAATCATTTGGGGAAGGATCCAAGATGGTCAAATAGGAACAGCTCCGGAGTGTAGTTCCCAGCAAGAGCAATGCACAGGATGAGTGCCCACCACATTTCCAAACAAATTTTCACTGCCCACAGAGCAGGAGATTCCCGGGCCAAAAAGCGCCACAAGTTTTTAGCATGGCAGTTTTAGCCGGTGCCAGGTTGGTGCACAGAAACTCACACAAATCTGGGTGGCCGTTTCAACTGGCGCCTGGAATGCCTGGGAGACAGAGTCACCAATTCAACTGAAAGGGAGGGGGCAGAGACAGGGAGCCAGGTGATCTGGCTTGGCAGGTACCACCCCCACAAAACAAGCAATCTGAAACGTTCTGGATGGAGTTTCCCAGCAAGTGCAGCTGGACCCAGGACGGTCCAGTTCAGTGGGGGGAAGGATGACCACCACTACTGAGGCAGTTCACACAGCAGCCGGGAAGAGCCTGTGGCAGCTCAGCAACGCCTCTGCTGGCAGACTGTGACTAGACTACTCCGAGCAAGCCAGGGTATCTATGAAAAAAGGCAGCAGCACTACAGCAGCTTATAAATAAAGCCGACCTTCCTAGGACAGAGCACCTGGGAAAAGAGGCAGTTATGAGTTCCACTGCAGCAGACTTAAAAGTACCCGCCCAGCAGCTCTGCACAGAACAGTGGAGCTCCCAGCAAAGCACTTGAGCTCCTATAAGGGACAGACTGTCTCCTCAAGCAGCTCCCCAACCCCCATATACCCAAAGAGACACCTCATAAAGGAGAGCTCAGGCTGACATCTGGCAGGTACCCTTCTGGGATGAAGATAACAGAAGAAACTGGCAGCAACCCTTACTGTTCTGAAGCCGCTGCAGGGGATCCCCAGGCAAGCAGGGTCCGGAGTGGACCTCCAGCAGTCCTACAGCAGGGGGGCCTGACTGTTAGGAGGAAAACTAAGAAAAAGAACATCATCAACAAAAAAGGACATCCACTCAGAGACCCCATCCAAAAGTCACCAACTACAAAGACCACAGGTAGGTAAAACCACTAAGATGGGAAGAAACCAGCACAAAAAGGATGAAAACACCAAAAACCAGAATGCCTCTGCTCCTCCAAAGGATCACAGCTCCTCACCAGCTAGGGATCAAAGATGGATGGAGAATGAATCTGATGAATTGACAGAAACAGGCTTCAAAAGGTGGGTAATAACAAACTTCTCTGAGCTAAAAGAACATGTGCTAACCAAATGCAAAGAAACTAAGAACCTAGAAAAAAGGTTAGATGAGATGCTAACGAGAATAAACAGCTTACAGAAGAATATAAACGACTTGATGGAGCTAAAAAACACAGCACGGGAACTTCATGAAGCATACACAAGTTTCAATAGCTGAATTGACAAAGCAGAATAAAGGATATCAGAAATTGAAGATCAACTCAATGAAATAAAATGAGAAGGCAAGAATAGAGAAAAAAGAGTGAAAAGAAATGAACAAAGCCTCCAAGACATATGGGATTGTGTGAAAAGACCTAATCTACATTTGATAGGTGTACCCGAATGTGACGGAGAGAATGAATCCAAGCTGTAAAACATTCTTCAAGATATTATCCAGGAGAACTTCCCAACCTAGCAAGCCAGGCCACCATTCAAGTCCAGGAAATACAGAGAACACCACAAAGATATTCCTCAAGAAGAGAAACCCCAAGGCACATAATTGTTAGATTCACCAGGGTTGAAATGAAGGAAAAAATGCTAAGGGCAGCCAGAGAGAAAGGTCGGGTTACCCACAAAGGTAAGCCCATCAGACTCACAGTGGATCTTTCAGCAGAAACCCTACAAGCCAGAAGAGAATGGGGGCCAATATTCAACATCCTTAAAGAAAATAACTTTCAACCCAGAATCTCCTATCCAGCCAAACTAAGCTTCATAAGCAAAGGAGAAAGAAAATCCTTTATGGACAAGCAATTGCTGAGAGATTTCATCACTACCAGGCCTGCCTTACAAGAGCTCCTGAAAGAAGCACTAAACATAGAAAGGAACAACCAGTACCAGCCACTCCAAAAACATACCAAATGGTAAAGAGCATCGACACAATGAAGAAAGTGCATCAACTAACAGGCAAAACATCCAGCTAGCATCAAAATGGCAGGATCAAATTCACACATAACAATATTAACCTTAAGTGTAAATGGACTAAATGCCCCAATCAAAAGACACAGATTGGCAAATTGGATAAAAAGTCAAAACCAGTCGGTGTGCTGTAGTTAGGAAACCCATCTCACGTGCAAGGACACACATAGGCTCAAAATAAAGAGATGGAGGAAGATTTATCAAGCAAATGGAAGCAAAAAAAAAGCAGGAGTTGCAATTCTCATCTCTGATAAAATGGACTTTAAACCAACAAAGATCAAAAGAGACAAAGAAGGGCATTACATAATGGTAAAAGATCGATACATCAAGAAGAGCTAACCATCCTAAATATATATGCACCCAATACAGGAGCACCCAGATACATAAAGCAAGTTCTTAATGACCTACAAAGAGACTTAGACTCCTACACAATAATAGTCGGAGACTTTAACACTCCATTGTCAATATCAGATCAATGAGACAGAAAATTAACAAGGATATCCAGGACTTGAACTCAGACCTGGACCAAGCAGACCTAATAGACATCTACAGAAATCTCCACCCCAAATCCACAGAATATACATTCTTCTCAGCACTGCATGGCACCTACTCTAAAATTGACCACATAATTGGAAGTAAAGCACTCCTTAGCAAATGCAAAAGAACGGAAATCATAACAGTCTCTCAGACCACAGAGCAATCAAATTAGAACTCAGAATTAAGACACTAACTCAGAACCACACAGCTTCGTGGAAACTGAACAACTGGCTCCTGAATGTCAACTCAATAAACAATGAAATCAAGGCAGAAATAAAGATGTTCTTCGAAACGAGGAGAAAGAAGACACAACATACCAGAATCTCTGGGACACATTTAAAGCAGTGTCTAGAGGGAAATTTATAGCAATAAATGCCCACATGAGAAGCGAGGAAAGATCTAAAATTGACACTCTATCATCAAAATTGAAAGAGCTAGAGGAGCAAGATCAAAAAAACTCAAAACCTAGCAGAAGACAAGAAAAAACTAAGAACAGAGCAGAACTGATGGAGGTAGAGACACAAAAAATCCTTCAAAAAATCGATAAATCCAGGAGCTGGTTTTTTGAAAAGATCAACAAGACAGACAGACCACTAGCCAGATTAATAAAAAAGAAAGGGGAGAAGAATCAAATAGATACAATAAAAAAGGATAAAGGGGATATCACCACTGATTCCACAGAAATACAAACTACCATCAGAGATCACTACAAACAACTCTATGCACATAAACCAGTAAACCTGAAGAAATGGATGAATTCCTGGACACTTGCACCCTCCCAAGCCTAAACCAGGAAGAAGCTGAAATCTTGAATAGACCAATAACAAGGGCTGAAGTTGATGCAGCAATTAATAGCCTACCACCCAAAAAAAGTCCTGGTCCAGAGAGGTTCACAGCTGAATTCTACCAGACATACAAAGAGGAGCTGGTACCATTCCTTCTGAAACTATTCCAAACAATCCAAAAAGAGGGAATCCTTCCCAAATCATTTCATGAGACCAACATCATCCTGATACCGAAACCCGGCAGAGACAAGAAAACTTCAGGCCAATATCCATGAGGAACATAAATGCAAAAATCTTCAATAAAATACTGGCAAACCGACTGCAACAGCACATCAAAAAGCTTATTCGTCGCAATCAAGTAGGCTTCGTTCCAGGGATGCAAGGCTGGTTCAACACATGCAAGTCTATAAATGTAATCCACCACATAAACAGAACCAAAGACAAAAACTACATGATTATCTCAATAGATGCAGAGAAGGCCTTCGACAAAATTCAACAGCACTTTATGCTAAAAACTCTGAATAAACTAGGTATTGAAGGAACATATCTCAAAACAAAAGCTATTTATGACAAACCTATAGCCAATATCATACTGAATGGGCAAAAACTGGAAACACTACCTTTGAAATCTGGCACTAGACAAGGATGCCCGCTCTCACCACTCCTATTCAATATAGTATTGGAAGCTCTAGCCAGAACAATTAGGCAAGAAAAAACAAATAAAGGGTATTCAAATAGGAAAAGAGGAAGTCAAATTGTCTCTATTTGCAGACAACATAATTGTATATTTAGAAGACCCTATCATCTCAACCCAAAAATCTCCTTAAACTGATAAGCAACTTCAGCAAAGTCTCAGGATACAAAATCAATGTGCAGAAATCACAAGCATTTCTATGCACCAATAACAGACTAACAGCCAAATCATGAGCAAACTCCCATTCACAATTGCTACAAAGAAAATAAAATACCTAGGAGTACAACTAACAAAGGATGTAAAGGACCTCTTCAAGGAGAACTACAAACCACTGCTCAACGAAAAAAGAGGACACAAACAGATGGAGAAACATTCCATGCTCATGGTTAGAAAGAATCAATATCGTGAAAATGGCCATACTGCACAAAGTAATTTATAGATTCAGTGCTATCCCCATCAAGCTACCAAGGACCTTCTTAACAGAACTGGAAAAAAAAAAAAACACCTTAAACTTCATGTGGAACCAAAAGAGCACCTGCATAGCCAAGACAATCCTAAGCAAATAGAACAAAGCTGGAGGCATCAAGCTACCTGATTTCAAACTATACTACAAAGCTACAGTAATCAAAACAACATGGTGTTGGTACCAAAACAGAGATATAGACCAACGGAACAGAACAGAGGCCTCAGAAATAACACCACACATCTACAACCATCTAATCTTTGACAAACCTCACAAAAACAGGCAACAAGGAAAGGATTCCCTATTTAATAAATGGTGTTGGGAAAACTGGCTAGCAGTGTGCAGAACGCAGAAACTGGACCTCTTCCTGACACCTTATACTAAAATTAACTCCAGTTGGTTTAAAGACTTACACATAAGACTTAACACCATAAAAACCCTAGAAGAAAATCTAAGCGAAACCGTTCAGGACATAGGCATAGGCAAGGACTTCATGACTAAAACACCAAAAGCATTGGCAACAAAAGCCAAAATAGACAAATGGGACCTAATTACACTCCAGAGCTTCTGTACAGCAAAAGAAACAATCATTAGAGTGAACTGGTAACCAACAGAATGGGAAAAATATTTTGCAATCTACCCATCTGACCAAGGGCTAATATCCAGAATCTACAAAAAACTAAAGCAGATTTACAAGAAAAAAACCAAACAAATCCATCCAAAAGTGGATGAAGGCTATGACAGACACTTTTCAAAAGAAGACATATATGAGGCCAATAAACATATGAAAAAATGCTAATCATCACTGATTATTAGAGAAATGCAAATCAAAGCCACATCAAGATACCATCTCAGGCCAGTTAGAATGGCAATCATTAAAAAATCTGGAGACAACAGATGCTGGAGAGGATGTGGAGAAACAGGAACACTTTTACACTGTTGGTGGGAGTGTAAATTAGTTCAACCACTGTGGAAGACAGTGTGGCGATTCCTCAAGGACATAGAAATAGAAATTCCATTTGACCCAGCAATCTCATTACTGGGTATATACTCAAAGGATTATAAATCATTCTATTATAAAGACACATGCACACATATGTTCATAGTGGCACTGTTTACAATAGCAAAGACCTTGAACCAACCCAAATGCCCATCGATGATAGACTGGACAAGGAAAATGTGGCACATATACACCATGGACTACTATGCAGCCATAAAAAATGGTGAGTTCATGTCCTTTGTAGGGACATGGATGAATCTGGAAACCATAATTCTCAGCGAACTGACACAAGAACAGAAAATCAAACACTGCATGTTCTCACTCATAGGCGGGTATTGAACAATGAGAACACATGGACACAGGGAGGGGAGCATCACATGCTGGGGTCTGTTGGAAGGGGGCCAAGGGAGAGATAGCTGAGGGGGTGAAGTCAGGAAGGGACACCATGGGGAAAAATACCAGATGTAGGCGACACGGGGATGGAGGCAGCAAACCACCTGGTTATGTATGTACCTATGCAACAATCCTGCATGATCTGCACATATACCCCAGAACCTAAAGTACAATAAAATAAATTAACTAATTAAAAACTTTTAAATCATTTGACACAAAAATCAGATGCCAAGACAGATAGGGGGATTAGATGGGCACTGAGAGAGCCAAAGGTGTGGCAGGCCAGGGAGAATCTGCAGGTCACTTTAATTGGCCAGAAGAGCAAAAACAGGGAGAAGGAGGCTGCAAGGGAGGTCACTCACTCTTTGTGGGGAATCCTAATTCCCCTCAAACCAGCAACTCCAGAGATTCCCAACCCATATTTTGCCAGCCTGGGCTTCCTGTGTATGTGTGTGCCCAAGGTTTAATGCCATGTATTTCTTTATGCCTGCTTTGAATTTTGCTCGTGCCCTCAAGGCTAAGACATCAAGCAATGGCTTCTTTACTACTTCATAGTAAGCAAGCAGCCATAAGACACAAGAAAATATGGCTTCCTTTCAGACTGTTTCAGTCTACCCCTAGCTATTCACATACTAATCCCCTGCCCTGATGGTTTTGCAGAGTTGAAGGCAGATGCCAAGAAGTCAAATTGCATTCAACAAGGTTAAAAGTTTTCCTTGGCACATAGAAATCTCCTACAATAAAATAACATAAGGTACTTGCTAAAGCTACCTCAGCTGATTTTTCTGTATTATTTCTTGGGGAGGAAGGTTGCTGGGTGAAGGGGATGGGTGAGAAAACTGACCAGTAACTCTTTCTGATTCTATTGTCAGCCTTTAAAATCGGATAGATCAGCTATTAATCTCAGAAAGCCAGCAGTGAACGTGTGCAATAAATTTGTCATCATTTTATGAATAAGCTCTCGGTCATGAGGGCTTACTGTCTGGCAATTCACCTTTTCCACGATATTTTCTATCACTTGTATTTTGGAGCAGCTTAGAAAGAATATTATTTGTGTTCCTGCAGATCTGAACATAAAAAGCCCTCAGAGTGATGGAGACGTACAGGCAAGCTTCAGTGTCTGCCTCTGGGCTTGCTAAGCAAACAGTTTACCCACGCTTGAGTGAACAGCACCAGGGGACAGGAATCACTCTTCCCAGTCCAGGAGAGCACTCATCCCCTCAAGAGCTGCTAATGAAGGCCCTGTTAGTGCTAGATGACGTCGCACATGCCCATTGGCTTTCTGTCAAAGATTGTCAAATAGAGCTGTTGGTAATCACAGCTGGCAAGTTGTTTAGTCAATATTTTTGAAAAGTTCAACCAAGTGTGTGAAAGCACAAAGTAGATTTTCCTGAAGTTATCAGATGATGTACTCATCTCCCCATTTTGTGATGGCTCTGCTGCCATCAGAATCACACTGGTATCCTGCTGGGCAGCCCTGACTGGGTGTGGGGCAGGAGATACAGAGACAGATGAAATTTCAGCTGTTTTTTTCCCCATCAAGTCAGCAGAACTCTAGATCTGAAACTCTATACTGAGGAGCCTTTAGAGATTAACAAAAAAAAAAAAAAAAAAAAAAGGGGACAATCAGACCAGACCCTCCCCACCTGCACTCCCCCCACGCCACTGCCACTAATCATTCTGTTCCATTCCATCCCTTGCCTAAATATCAATGTTAAGGCTTTGAGAAGGATATCTATATTTTCACCCTTCACTCCTTGTGAAAAACCACGGCTCTGTTCTATAATTAGAGATGACAAGTATTCTTTTGGGGCCATTTCTTCTGGATGTGACAAAACATCACAAAGGGGAATCACACTCAATTAAGAATGCAACTCTGACATTGTACAGTTTGTTGACTCAGAGCAGGTGACTGGGTCTCTAACTGAGTGATGGCTGTACCCTTGGGGTATCCATCTTTGTTTTTATGATTTTCATCTTCAATTTTATAACCTTCATGAGAAAGAAAAACCATGACTCCCAACTTTTGGTCAAAATGCCCTAATTGGCAGGTAGACCTGTGGACCAGCAGACTGGTGCAGGATCTGTGGAGCACTCCTGAGAGGCCTTGGCTAGGTGGCCAAGCGAGTCTATCAGCCTTCTGCAGAAACGTTAAGCATTTGGGAAACACAGGTCCCCTCTGAAGATCTTAGATGTTAGAACTCCCAAGTCTGAGTCCCTGGAGAAGTGGATTTTCTGCATGTATAATAGCAGGTTTATGTCCCATCCTCCTAAACTCTGTTATTTCCCTCTGGACCAGGAGTGGTTGGCAGCTGGTAAAAGCATCTAAAGAATCTGTCATGTCAGTGAATCTCTCACTGTCCTCCTAACAGAACTACTATACAACAAACTGCGTTGCAGCTGTCACTAACTCCTTCAGAAGCAGTGAAGAACACAGCAACCACCTTCTGGACAGAGCTCCAGTGCTGCTCTAGTCCAGGACTTCCCATCGGTGGGTGAGGGGTATGCACCCATAAGTGATTCTGATGCACGTTCCGTTGCACTATTCCAGGGGTTCTCAAACACGAAGTTCAGCATCGCCTGTGGGGGATGCTAAACACAGACTGCTGGTCCACCCTTGGAGTTTCAGATTCAGTAGGTAGACGAGGTGGGGCCTGAGAATTTGCATTTCTAATATGTTTCCCGGTGATGCCGATGGCCTGGGAGCCACATTTTAACAATCCCTGTTCTACAACAAAGAGGCCGAGTCTATTCCCCACAAGGTAGAAGGCAGCAAGTTGGAAAAAAAAATCAATGGAGGCTTTAAGGACAAGAAAGTAAGGAAGACTTAGGAAGATAATTTTAGTGGCAGTGAGGATGAGGGACTGACATGAATATAACTGTGGGCAAAAAAGTTCCAAATGTACCTCTCAAAAGTATTCCACAGGTATCCTGGTCAGGTAGAGAGGTTTGTGGGTCCAGGATTACTAGGGTGGGAGAGGGCTGTGATGGAACACAATGTCCACCAGAGTAGGAATCACAACATTTGGGTTTGGGCCCAGTTTGGTTTTTAAAAATTATTTTCTTTTCTTCTTCTTCTTCTTCTTGCTCCTCCTTCTTCTTCTTCTTCCTCCTCCTCCTCCTTCTTCCTCCTCCTCTTCCTCCTCCTCCTCCTCCTTCTCTCCTCCTCCTTCTCTCCTGCTCCTCCTCCTCCTCTTCCTCCTCCTCCTCCTTCTCTCCTCCTCCTCCTTCCCCCCCCCCCCCCCCTCCCCCTCCTTCTTTTTCTTTCTTTCTTCTTCTTCTTCTTCCTCTTCTTTTCTCTCCTTTTCCTCTTCTCTCTTCTTCTTCTTTTCTTCTTCTTTTTTTTTTTTTTTAACTGAGATTGCTAGCCAACAGATGGGCCCAGGTTTTGCCCCTCACTAGCTGCATGGCCTAGGACAAATCACTTGATCACCTGAGTCTCTGCTCTCACACCTGGAAAACCCTATGCTGCAGGTAATTGTGTAAGTCAAATGAGGTAGAGGCTGGCAGAGGCTGCTATAAACTATCCCTATGATGGTAAGGCATTACCCTGCTGCTGCCCCAGTGGCCCCGAGGGATGTCCTACCCAGGGCCAACTGACCCTTTCTTACATGCTAAGTCTACCCTGGGCTCTGCCTTCAATCTACGCCCTAGGAAGGAGGAATATGAGAACTAACTCGGTGGTCAGATGAGCCTTGCTCTGGATCCTGCTCTGGTTGTGCAGTTCGGTCCCAGGAACTGGCTCTCACTGGTTCCTGGTAATTCACCAGTATGTCATACCTCTGGTTCTAATAATTATTCTATATTCAAGTCTATGCCTACCCCCAGGGGTGGCAAGTGTTTTCTGTAAAGAGCCAGGGAGTAAATATTTTAGGTCATGCAGGCCACACAGATCTCTGCATAAATGATGAAAAAGCAGATACCATTGGCTGGTTTTGTCATATGAGCCACCAGTAAACATTTATTGTTAAACTCTTCTGCAACACGATAACAGATATTAAGTCGTTACTATCACTTTATGTTTCCCGACCCTTTAAAAACGTAAAAACCATTCTTAGCTTTGTACTAAAGTAGACTGTGGACAACTTTGGCCCTAATTCCTGTTCTACCCAATCCTTTGAACTTCTGAAAGGCCTAAGTTCCTGTTGTAACTTTCCAACCTTCTTTGTGTGGCAGTCTGTTTTCTGAACCTGCTACCACTTGCCTGGAACACAAAGTGCCAGATTCTATGCTGTGCTATTTACCTGTTGTCCTGAACAACCCAACCTCCTGGACCAGCCAGACATCCCCTGGGATTTCTTATCCTGACTTTCATTCACTTCTACTTTAGATCCCTTCTCAAATAAACTGTTCCATTCCAGTAGGTGTGGCCCATGTCCAGGCCCTAACCTTCCTGGTCTGGAATGTCTACCCCCAACTGCCTAAGTTCTAAACCATTAGGTCGAATGTGTGTGGAATGCACAGAAGCTCACAAGGTGGGCAGCGTACTGAGGTTATGATGGGGCAACTTCATAAAGGAAAGGCTGGTCAACTTGACTTAATTTTCTTTATTCTCAAATTCCAGCTGATCAGCCAGGTGTGGTGGCTCACGCCTGTAATCCCAGCACTTTGGGAGGCCAAGGCGGGCGAATCACGAGGTCAGGAGTTCGAGACCAGCCTGGCCAATATGGTGAAATCCCATCTCTGCTAAAAATACAAAAAATTAGACGGGCGTGGTGGCAGGCACCTATAATCTCAGCTACTTGGGAGACTGAGGCAGGAGAATCACTTGAACCCGGGAGGTGGAGGTTGCAGTGAGCTGGGATCATGCCACTGCACTCCAGCCCAGGCGGCAGTGGGAGACTCCATCTCAAAAAAAAAAAAAAAATCCAACTGATCAACTGACTGTGTATTTCTCAGGCATAAAAATTTAATAAGAATTTCTAGTTCTACATGGCATTTTATCTGATGTGGAAAAACAATCCATTTATTGAGGGTGACTTTTAGAGAGACCATCTCAAGTACCCTTTTGTGGAGTGCCCGGCCAGGCTGTATGCCAGGTTTGGTGATACTGACAGCTACTGATGACTGGCTAGCTCTTTGTATAGGGTCTAGAAAAGAGCAATACATGCCCAAGTGCTGCTCAGTTTGTTTCTTCAGGAGGAGGATGAGGAGAGGGACAGATATTACTAAGTCATTACTACCACTTTCTCTTTTTTAGACTAAATACTCTCTCTTTACTGAATCACCCCTAGGTTCACTTCTCCACTTTCATCTTTCTGAGTCTCTGACTTGAAACTGTTCCACTTTCGTCATAGTGCCTAGGTGCTGGGTTGTCATGCATCCTACCTGAGATATTATGAAACACAACAGCAAAGTTTTGTTATTCACTAGGAATACATAAAGCCAGATGGTCTCGAGATGGGTGTGTGTTCCTACAGTAAAATGAACTCAGCAGTCACTAAAAAGATGAGAAAGCAGATACTGTTGGCTTGTTTTGCCATACGAGCCACCAATAAACATTTGTTCCACTCTTCGGCAACATGATAACCGAAAATACATATACAATTATAAATCACTTCAAACACTGAGGAAGGCATTTGGCTACCTCTGCCATCTTTCCTCAGAGATGCTCTCCAAAGAGCTGGATAATTAGACCCTCTTTGATGAATATATTTTTAATATGGTATATCAGTAATATTTCATGTTATTTAATATGGCAATATGGTATATCTGAGTCACATGTTGATGTGGCCTTCTGTGCTTAAAATATTCAACCAACCCTGGAAATAAATTTGTTAATTATCAAGATAATGAAAAAGTCCATGTACCTCTTAGGCTGATGTGTTTTGCCTCTCTGGGCTGGTGGCAGTGGAGGTGGCTGCAGGGAACGTGAGGCAGAGAATGTGACAGTGGGTGATGGCATTGGGGGAACTGCCCTAGACGGTAAGCGTGCCCTCTCAGGGCACGGCCCCACTTTTCTCAGCAGCTGAGGTTCAGCAGTCCCACTGCAAAGCAGGCTGTGTTCTGACAGCTCCAAACTGAATACAAAGGTTCTTTGAATGCGAGTTTACTCTGGGCTTTCTTTGAATAAGCTAATTTGGCAGTGAAAAAAGCTCCTCCCCACCTCAAAGTAGCTTGTACTTGAAATACAGCTTCTAAGAAACTAGTATAACCCTATCAGTGTTTTCACTAGGACTTGAAGCTATCCTTTATGCATGGTTTGAAAATATACATTTGTACTGGCCAATGGGGATCTTTTACACAACTCTCATAAAGTTTTACAATGTATGATTCATTTCAGGAACGAGACTTGATAATGCAGATTTATCACAATGAGGAGGCTGCCTTTAAGATGTGATTTAATGATGCCTATACTTATTCGCTGACATCTTTATAAAAACTGTTAGTGTGGAAATATATTTGTCTTTTCGAAAATAATTCTTCCTTTTACAAGCGTCGTGCAACACAAGAGCCATACATTAAAAATGCGGCAGAAAGAACAGCAGTGGTCTAATTGTGCCAACGCAATGTCACACCAAGCACCATCACCGCCTTCTTGAGATTCTGGGGGTGCTACCGGGCCTAGCAAATATATTCTCCTTTCCAGCTCCCTCCACCCGTGTATGTGAGTCTAGGCTCAGGGCCGCTACTGTAACCAGAGGGTAGAGAAAGGCTCGCCAAGGTCATACAGATGCAAGAATGCAGTAAATAAACAAGCCACTGATTATGATTTAGCACTGCTTTTCTTTCTACCTTAACCAGGTTTATGAGCAGATCTTGATGATTTAACCTTTCAGCCAATTAGAACAGAAGGTTTGATTGACAGCAAATGAATAAATAACATTTTAGAGCAGGAGACAGAATCATCCTTCCCAATTAATCGGTCCCTCTGCTCATGTGCAGGTAACACAATATTTATCATGCCACTCTGTTACAGTCCCTTGGGGTATCATTTCATGGCCTACCATAAAAACTTCACATCTACAGCAACTGCCCCTCTATTACTGTCGATAACATCTAATTGATATGTCAAACCTCCAAGGAATGCAGTAAATCGAAACACTGCCTCCCAAAAGAAAATAAACAGGCAAAAAGGTAAATCAGCACCTGCCTTCCTGTAATCACCCAGCCACCTCCTGTCCAAAAGCCTCCCCACAGGGAGCCACCACCACCATCTTCCCTTCAGTCTCAGACATCCCAGCACCCCAGATAAATGGGCACATGGGCTAAGAGTACCACTAAATTCCTGCTCACAGAATGTCACAGTGATCCCTGAGTGCAGTCCCTCAACGAGTCAATGCACTGAAATAACTTTGCCACTGGAAGCCCAGCTAGACTGTGAATGCCACAAGCATTGTGTGCGGTATAGGATGGAAGAGAGCCGTAGTAACAACCTAATAACAGTATTACAGACTTCCCTCTGAAGAGTAAGCAATGTGGTAAGAGATATGATCTCATTATCTTCCAAATATCCCTACAGGGTAGGGAGGAGCTGGAATAGTTATTCACTGAAGTCCAGCCAAGGAAGAGACTGGTCTAAGTACTTACCATGAATTGGATATGTTTGACACTGAAATATAAGATTTGTCTTAAATCACAGGGCTCTTAGCTACTCAAATATAAATCTTAAAATTATTTTAATAAAAGTGATTAAAAATCATATTGGTAAAGAGAGAAAGGACTAAATTAGCATTAATAATTCATTCAGTTTGTTTACTTAACAAAGCACCCTGATTTTAATAATAGACAACATGAGATGTATTATACATCACTGTGGGAGGAGGGCACCATGGATGGTAAAGGTTCCAGTTGCGGAATATGTACACTCATCTCTGTCTCTCAAAAACAGAAACACCCACATTTGTACTCTTACACATAGAGGTAAAAGGTAGGCAGGGCATGGGAACTATTTAGCAAAAACAAAAAATAAACGTAGACAGACAAACAGGTAAAACATACTTAGAGCGAAACATGTTACACACATATAAGAAGGTTTGCAGCCACACATGTTCTTTCTTGCATCCTATTCCAGAAGTTCCAATCCTAAGTTTAGGGGAAGATTTTATTTATTTATTTATTATTTTGAGATGGAGCTTTGCTTGTTGCCCAATGGCGCAATCTCAGCTCACTGCAACCTCCACCTCCCAGGTTCACGCAATTCTCCTGCCTCAGCCTCCGGAGTAGCTGGGATAACAGGCTCCTGCCACCACACCCAGCTAATTTTTTTTGTATTTTTAATAGAGACAAGGTTTCACCATGTTTGCTAGGCTTGTCTCGAACTCTTGATCTCAGGTGATCCACCTGCCTCAGCCTCCCAAAGTGTTGGGATTACAGGCGTGAGCCACTGTGCCTGGGCTAGAGGAAGGTTTTTAGATTATCAAAACAAACAACTGAACAGCAACTTAACAGTCAATCCCATGAAACTATAGCATTAAATAATCACCCTTCTAAATATGGAAAGGCTTTCCTGGACAGGAATTCTGAAGTTATTTTTATTTTTTTAGAGACAGGATCTTACTCTGTGTCCCAGGCTGGAGTGCAGTAGGGCAATCATAGTTCACTGCAGCCTCAAACTCCTGGGCTCAAGCAATCCTCCTACCTCAGTGTCCAAGTAGCTGGGACTACAGGCAGGAGCAACCATGTCTGGATAATTTTTATTTATTGTTTTGGAGAGATGAAGTCTCCCTCTGTTGCCCAGGCTGGATTCAAACTCCTGGCCTCAAGTGATCCTCCCAACTTGACTACCCAAAGTGCTGGGATTATAGGCCTGAATCACTGCACTCAGCCAGAGTTCTGAATTTAACATCAGTCCCCTTCCTCCCTGCTCAATTTTGCACCCATCCACAGGTCTGCCCTCAAGCTGTCATACTCAATTTTACATTTCTGCCAAACATTTTCTTTCATTCCCATTTTAAAAAAATTTCCTTCGTTTTTTTTTTTTAAATAAAAAATTGGTTACACCCAGCCCTAACATCTCCCCTAAACTTCTCCAGTTTCTTATCTTGCTCTAGAAACCCCTGTTCTAGGTTTACTTCTTTCTATAGTGTTCTGGAGTGACTAGAAATTCTTTAAAATAATTAGGCATGGCCCACACAGCGACTCACATCTGTAACCCCAGAATTTTTGGAGGCCAAGGCAGGCCAGCTGCTTGAGGCCAGGAGTTCAAGACCAGCCTGGGCAACATGGTAAAAACCCATTTCTACTAAAAATACAAAAATTAGCTAGGCGAGATGGTACCTGCCTGTAGTCCCAGCTACTTTGGGGGCTGAGGTAGGAGGATCACTTGAGCCTGGGAGGCAAAGGTTGCAGTGAGCTGATTATGCCACTGCACTCCGGCCTGGGTGACAGAGCGAGACTGTCTCAAAAGAAAAAAAAAATTATGAGGTATGAACAATTCAGTAATAAGATTTGAGTCTCATGGTCTGCACGACCTCCTTTTCTACGTTTTCATTCCTCTCGGATTTGTCTATCTTCCTGGCTCAATTGGCAAGTTCCTGGCCTGAGCAATATTCCTAATTGCAGATATAGCCATGAGCGTATTTCTGGATGAGGGCCATCTCCCTATGATGAGAAAGAGAAGGGCTGTCCAAATCCAATGCCACTGCTTCGGGGAAGAGGATCCTTGGGGCAAAACCAATGTTGGATGAAAAATACTAAAAAACCTCACACAAAGGCTTTTGAGAGATTACCATCCAGAATACACACAGTGGAGAAGCCCTATCAACTGGGAAGTCTGAACAACAGTAAGGAAACCATACATGAAGAGTAAAAATAGAAAAGAAAAAAACTTGTGTGAGACTAAGATCTACAAGAGAGAAAATATTCGATCCATTATTCAGCCAAAGATCAATACGTAGCTGGTTCAAGCACAAAGCTAACTTTTTTCCCCACTTCTGATTTTCATAATTTATATATTTAATCAGCACTATCCAAACATCACCCATTATAAACCCAAGCTTAACGTGGAGCTTGTTTCAGAATATGTGTGTTAGGTAGTGCTCACATTGTTTACAAGGCTTGGGCATTCAGAACAAAAATGTAATTTCAACATAATAAGTATGATGTTGCAATTCTACAGTCTAATTGGGTATATCCATAAATGTGAGTCAGAAAGACACACTTAGTTTAAGGTAACTAACATCCGATGAAATTCTTGCTGGTAGATGGTGAATGTAGGTCTTAATGAGCTCTCCTATGAGAGGGGCACTTACCATCACCATAGACAGGAAAATATGCAAAAGCATGCTCTCTCTGTGGGGGCCCCCCAAGGCAGCCTTTGCATTTGTACCAAAATTCAAAGGGCAGAAATGCTTGGTCAGAAGTTCTCTTACCTACCTCTCTGCAGCTATGGCCCTAAAGCCATCTATCTCTTCTCCCACAGTGCCATGGACAAATGGAATAGAAACAAATCAGCAAAGGTAGCTGCCATGTCTTGCCCAATGATGTGTCCTAGAGGTTCTGAGATTCATTTGAATGAAGTCACCAGCAGTGAAATTCACAGGTGATAGGAAGATGCAAAATGCTCAGGAGACATTAGAAATCTAGCCTAGCAGACCCTGAAGGTGAAGGCAAAAAGCTTCCCCATGTTAAGTTATAGGAGAGGAGGGACATTCTCTGGGCCTAAACTTACTAATGTCCTCCTGCGGAACTGTTCCTTTAGTAACCATTAATAAAAAACTGTTAATTATGTGACAGGCATTTTATAGGTGCTAAGAATGTAGACATGAACAAAGCAGGCATGGTCTCCACTTTTAAGGAACTTAAAACCTAATGGAAAAACGTAAGTTACAAATAACTTTAAATTATAAATTGTGACAGTTGTTATGAAGGAAAAGAATACCGTGCTCTGAAACAGAATAACAGGAGAGGCCAACTCTAGCTTGGCTGGAAAGGGTCACTTAACCAGCCAGGCAAAGAACAGGGATATGAGGGACTACCTATGAGAGGAAAAAGAAGCATCAGGGGCAACCCGGGACTTCAAGGCACCTACAGTCTAGTTGAAGAGACCTAATGACATCTGATACTTGTATAGAGTTTTACCACTTACAGATTACTTTCACTGCATCAATTTATTTAGGGCAGATATGACACACACATAGAGAAGACTAACAATACTGGTATTTGATGACTGAGCACAATTCATCGTCAAAAGTGAAATGTGAGGCCAAAGGCCAAAGGTGGATTAGCTTCTCTATTTTCCAGGGTTCCCAAATCTAAGGCACACTAGCCTTTTTTGCTCCAAAGTACTTAGCTCTTCCTGTGCCTTGCTTATTTTCTTATAATAACACTTGCCCTAACCTGCCCTCTCTGTTTCTCTGCTCCAGCCACAGGAATGTTAGGCTTGTTCAGGTTACCAGGAGAGGTCCCCCCAGGTTTCAGAGAGGGGATGGGAGTGTGAAACCACCTTTTTTGTGGGAACTGATAAGATACGGATCCCCGCCTAGGTGGTTGGACCGCACAATTCAAAGCATGGCAACCTATGTATAAGCAACTGTCTGTGGCCACTCTTCTCATGACAGCAGGGGAACAGGCAGGACTCAGCAGCTCTTACAGTAACTGAACAGAGCTGTCCAGTGACAACAGAGTGGGGGCAGGGGTTCCTTGCAGCTGCTCCAGCTATGCAAAAGGAGTCAGGAAATGGGGCTTGGAAGGCATGCAGCAGCCAGCAAGATGGCAGAGGTTCACAGGGAACCTCTAGTTCTGTGACTGCAGATGAGACACAGATGAATCTGGCTGGTCTGCTCCGACTGCCGCCAAAACAACACACACAACTGAAGAGTAGGCAAAGAGAAAGGTTAAGAATCTAGGGCAAGATTTTTGCTTTGGAAAAACAAGTATGAAAAATCCTCAAACCTGAGATTTGGGCTCAAGAACACTTAAATCTCAAGGTGCTTGCTCAGGGGAAAGGACCCATGTGTAGACACACACACACACACACACACACACGCACACACACACACACACACACACACGCACACACGCACACACACTTACCTCCACTGACATAAGAGGCTTCTAAAGTCATTTGTGGTACCATGGGGATCCAATTAACTACAGTCTCTCACAAACATTAAAACCCTAGTTAGACATGAAAACCACTGCTGTGGCCTATCAAAGGCAAGCTACAGCTGACAGAGCAGCCCTGAATAAAACAAAGATCCAAAGACAGCAGGTTTACTCTGGAAGCAATCGACTTTACAACCACAGTTTGACCCAGGATTTTACAGCAGCAACAAGCAGAGGCTGGGGGAGTGTGAGGGTTACACTTAAGAAGTATGTCCTGGGAAGTGTCCTCATCCACTGTGTGCCTCTAGTCCCCCTGTGCAGAGTCACTAGAGAGGGACGCCAGATGCTATACTGCAAGGAGACGCACAACATTGTTTAGAGCAGGTCAGACATGTTCTTTTGAGTTTTCTGAGGATTCTAGGATTCCAGTTTACCTCCAAATGAGACCACTTTTGGGGTTTGTACTTTGAAGTTCTGGCTGCAGTCATTAGTGCTGCCACTTGGTCTTGTTTTAGGAGCACATATTTAGTAGGTGGTTACATTTGTCTATATCCTGGCTTTGAATTCCTTGGATCTCAAATCCAAAGATGCTAGAAGGCCAAAACAATGAAACTCAAAAACAGGAGAATAAAGAGGCACACAATGAGGTCGGCAAAGTGCTGCAGAGCCCCAGACAAACATGTCAGTTATTGTCCCTGCCCCCTCTGCCTGATGGGACTGGGAAGGAAGGTGATCAGAAGGTGGCTGAGGCGGCAGGGCGGCTGCCTGGCCACAGTGGCAGCCTGAGGAATAGGTTCAAGAGTGCTTCAGAGAGACCACAAAGACTCCATGAGAAGGTCACAGCTCCCTACCTAGGAAGAAACAGGGGATCACTTTCCTTTGTGTGTGCAGCTCCTGCTGCTGACAGAGCTCTGAGAGTATAAGGAGAAGGTGGCCTGGGATTGGCAGTCTTTCCTTGCCAAGAACTCAGGTATCTCATGATCTGATTAGCAGCCAGACAGGAGAACAGTGAGTTCTGCTGCAATGGGCACTTCTGGAATGCTGTGTGGTATTTTCTCCTGAAGAAATTCTGCTTTTGACCATTTTGACCTCAGCTGCTCTGCCTGCTGACTGGTTGCCCCAACTCTGCTCCACTCTCTGCCCCTGGCACTAGGGCACAGGGTCATAAAGGGATCTTCTTGCCCTCCCTAAAGGGACTCCCTTCCCCAACTTTGGCTTCTCTCAGAACACTTTCTATTCTGAATGCCATAGCTCCAGTTTGGAATCTGATGATCTCTCCTCTGTAATAGCTGCTCCCTGGTTTTCCTGTCTCTAGAGAACCCATTCATTCTACTTATTGTTACCAGAATCCACCTAAACAAATCACACCTTTATCGATCCTCTCCCACTACCTAAAGAATATGGTTAAGGCCAGGCATGGTGGCTCACACCTGTAATCCCAGCACTTTGGGAGGCCGAGGCAGGCAGATCACCTGAGGTCAGGAGTTCAAGACCAGCCTAGCCAACATAGCAAAATGCCATATATACTAAAAAATACAAAAATTAGCCAGGTGTGGTGGTGGGAGCCTGTAATCCCAGCTATTCAGGAGGCTGAAGCTGGTGTATCGCTTGAACCTAGGAGGTGGAGGTTGCAGTGAGTCAAGATTGCGACACTGCACTCTAGCCTGGGCGACAGAGCGTGACTCTGTCCCCTGCCCCACTGCCAAAAAAATAAAAGAATATAGTTTAGTTTCCTGACATAGCATCTGGGGATTTCCACAATCTGGTCCCAGGTTGCCCTTCCAACCACCTCTCCAGCCCCTTCCCCTTTGGCAGTGTTGCCCAGGGTATACTATACTGTTGGACGAGCCCTACTCACCCTCAAACCAGGAAGAGGCAGTCCCTGTACCTCCCACCTGGCTCTCCAGTCGCGCCAAACCACACTTAATTACCAGAATGTACCCAGCTATTTCACACCTCATGTCTTTGCACATGCTGCCCCTTCCACATGAAGCACTTCTAGGCATCCTTCCCCACCACAGATAGTGCCCTGGCCAGCATCCATCCATCCACTTGTTATTTAACACTCAGCATATGTGATATTTCCACCAAGAGACCTTTCTCAACTCTTCTTAGGTAGAATGGCCACTCCCTCTGCCATGTCCCTAACGTACTGAACGCATACTTCCATGGTGGCATCTAGAACATAGTACTGCACTTATTTACTTACATATCTGTCTATCTGGATGATAAGTGAGTGCCATAAGTTCCTACACACTATATGATCCTAACTTACATGACATTCTGGAAAATGCAAAACTATGGAGGTAGCAAAAGGATCAGTGGTTGCCAGAGGTTGGTAGTGGGGAGTTGGAGGGTAGCGATGAATAGGTGGAACACATACTTTATATGATTCTATAACAATAGACGTCATTATACATTTGTCCAAACTCATAAAATGTATAACACCAAGAATGAACCCTGGCCAGGCACAGTGGCTCCCAGTACGTTGGGAGGCCAAGGTGGGTGGACTGCTTGAGTCTAGAAGTTTGAGACCAGTCAGGGTAAAATGGGGAAACCCTGTCTCTACAAAAAATACAAAAATTAGCTGGGCATGGTAGCCATGCCTATAGTCCCACCTACTCAGGAGGCTGAGGTGGGAGGACTGTTTGAGGCTAACAGTGAGGTATGACAACACCACTGCACTCAGCCTGGGTAACAAAGCAAGACCCTACCAAAAAAAAAAAAAAATAAAATAAATAAAAAAGAGAGGGAGAGTGAACCTATGGACTTTGGTTGATTATGATGTGTCAATGTAGGTTCATCAAATATAACAAATGTCCCACTCTGGTGGAGGATGTTGACAAAACAGAAGGCTATGCATGTGGAGGGGCAGAAGGCATACGGAAAATCTCTGTACCTTCCTCTCAACTTTTCCGTGAACCTAAAACTGCTCTTAAAAAAACAGTCTCTAAAAATCCTGAAAACATATTAATTGGGTACTTCATCTGAAACACAAAAAAGAGTAAATGGCAAAGGGTATACAGATGTTCACTGCATGAGTGTTGAGAGTATGAATGAAAGTTTGTTAAGTGCAAACTTCTGGGTTAACAGAATGCAGGGTCTCTTTCCCACAAGACAGCTCTTTAAATTATATTTAAAGATAATTATCATGACCCTACAGCCCCTTTGATGGTTTACCTGGATCTAGTTTTATCCCTAGTTCCTTTAATTGGTCTCCCATGAAGCAGTTTCCTGAACTCCCATCATCTGCCTTGGCACAGGTGCTCAGACGTGTCTTGACCAACACAGAGCACAACAGGAAGGTCATATGGATGTGTGATCACTGGGCAGGCAGTGTAGACTAAGGCTGCAGAAGGTTTGTAGCAGCCCCACCTAACTATTAGCTCATATTGAGTTTGAGGCCAACCAAAACCACAGTTCTTTTTCCCATAAACTTCTCTCAAGCTTGACTATCCCCATCCTGTACTTGGAGAATTGATTTTCTGAACCTAAATGGAGAGCATCACATTTATCCCCATTAAATTCCATCCTGTTGGTCTGGTCTCACATTAGGGCCTGGAGAGATCATTTTGAATTTCATGTCTGTCATCTATCACATTAGTCATCCCTCCTAGCTTTGTCTCACCCAGAAACCCGAGAAGCATGCCTTCCAGCGCATTGATAAAAGTGGTGAAGTGTTCAGGACCAAGGACAGAGTCAGAAACACTTAACAAGACCTTTCTCTCCTCTCCCTCATCCCCACCTTGATCTGCAGTCCATTACATTGGCAATAGTTTTCCACAGCCAGCCACTTCTCATCATCTCCACTGTAACTGCCCTAGTTCAAGTCATCTCTCATCTGTCTTATAACAACAGCTTCCTTACTGATCTCACAGTTCCATATTTACCTCCCTTCCCATTCTTTCTCTACACTGCAACCAGTATGAACATTAAAAAGCAGACATAAGGGGCTGGGCGCAGTGGCTCATGCCTGTAATCCCAGCACTCTGGGAGGCTGAGGGGGGCGGATCACCTGAGGTTGAGAGTTCAAGACCAGCCTGACCAACATGGAGAAACCCTGTCTATACTAAAAATACAAAATAAGCTCAGTGTGGTGGTGCATCCCGGTAAACCCAGCTACTCGGGAGGCTGAGGCAGGAGAATCGCTTGAACACAGGAGGCAGAGGTCGCAGTGAGCTGAGATCACGTCATCGCATTCCAGCCTGGGCAACAAGAGCGAAACTCCATCTCAAAAAAAAAAAAAGGCAGACGTAAGTTCTTACTACTCCCTTGCTTAAAACCCTCCAATAACTCTCCATTGTTCCTAAAATAAAATTCACACTATTTACCAAACCTAAAGGTCATATATGATCTGAGATCTACTGGCCTCCTCATCTCATCTCATCTCATCTCATCTCATCTCATCTCATCTCATCTCATCCTCTGCTTCCTTCACTGGCTTGAGCAGCACAAGCCATTTTTCTGTTCTGCACACATATATTAATTCTCCCTTCAGGGCCTTAACTCTTCCTTAGATTCTCTTTTCTCAAGCCTTTGGAAGGCTGGCCTCTATCTACCACTGATCTCAGTTCAAATGTCACTTTCTCAGAAAGGCCTTTGTGGCCTGGAGTAGCTGCTTCTTGCTTACCACAGCCTAGTTACTCTCTAATTACCTCTCCATTTCATTTTCTTCATAGCATTTATCAGTAGTTGAAAGTTCCTTATTTAACTGTTATTTATCCCTACTGGGATGCAAACCAATGAAAGTAGGCATCCTGTCTGTCTTGTTCAGTGCCTAAGATTTCATAAGTGCTCAATTCTTATTTGTTGAATGAATGCATAATGGTGAGAATTACAGAATCAGGAGAAATCAAATACATTTGCTATGACCTAACTTGCATTAATAAAAATGGCTCTGGGTTCCATTTTTATACCACTATTATTATCTACTTTGTTATCAATATTTTATGATGCCATCAAAGAATCAAATTGGATTACCAGCATTGAGTTAGGTCAGACAATAATTGGTAGTAAAAATGCATTATGTGGGATAACACAGACATGCTACTTAAAAACCATGCACTATGAGAGACCTCTACATTGCCGGTGCAGAATTAACATCTCACATGCAGCTGTGTGGCTACAGGATTAGACTGTTTCCATATGAAAAGAACCATTTAAGAGAGTTGCTACTCAATCAGGTAAAGTTCATGCCAATGTCTCTAACTCCTGCATTTATAAATACTTATGCCCAATATAACATTAAGGGCAGGGATAATTCTGATTTTGAAACTCTGAATTTCATTTACTTAGAATTTCATCATAATGCCAGTAGAAGACTCTGTTTACAGTAGGAACTCATACTGTTGACCCAGTGGTCAACACATAAAGTGGGCCATTAAAGAGGCTAGAATGGTCCATCAAGAGCGTGGCAGCTCATCAACCCAAAGCCACCTGGCCCACTCACCTGAACCTGCACTGGCACCCAGCAATGCTGTGGCCTAGTCACATGGGAGCAAGACAGGACCAAATTTCCTACAATGACAGCAGGGCATTCTATTCTGTGTTTTGTCTTTCTCTCACCTGTAGAATGAACTCTTTCAATTTGAACACATAAATTAAAATGTATTTCAGAAGTAATCCCTGATCCAGCCACATATTTGTGGAGAGAACCATGAGAAATAAGAAAAGGGTGGGTAGGGGCAAGAAACAGGAAAAAGGGAATCTTCACCATGCCTCTCTTCCTCCTTCTCAAAGGAACTGTAAGGAAAAAGCAGAGGAGTTATGTTTCTCTGCTACAGTTTCAGTCTAGCCCCATGTAAAGCATGTGGCCCTTTTGCCAGCCAAAAGCTGCAGGGGTTCTATAATCTGGAGTATTCGTGGTCACAAAATAGGACAAAGTCAGGGCCTTCCTACTGTACAGGGCTGCCCTGCTCCCTGGCATGGACAGTCCTTCCTATAAGGGTAGTTTCAGCCCTGGTCTGGAAATGTCCCATAGTCTCTTTTTCTTTTTTAATAGTATTTTTATTGTGATATAATTCACATACTTTTTACAGTGTACAATTCAATGGCATTTAGTATATTCACTGAGTTGTACAACCATCACCACAATCAATTTTGGAATATTTTCGTCACCCAAAAACAGGGTACATCGCCCTGAACCCTTTAGTACTCATTCCTCATTCTTTCCCAACCCCAGGGCCGCTGGAAACCATGTACAGACATTTCCTACACACGAGCTCATACAATGTATCATCTTTTGTGACTGCCTTTTTGTGACTGCCTTCTTTCACTCCGCAGAATATTTTCAAAATTTGCCCGTGTTGTAGCATGTATCAGTCCTTCATCCCTTTTTATTCCAAATAATATTCCATGGATACACCACATTTTACCATTCATCAAGTGATGGATATCTGAATTGTTTCCAGTTTCCACTTTTGAGTTATTATGACTAATGCTGCTATGAACATTCCTACACAAGTTTTAATATGGACATATGATTTCATTTCTTTTGAGTATATACCTTGGAGTAGAATTTCTGGGTCCCATAGTTTCTTTTTACTGATTATGTTACCTATGAGTTCCTCAAGTTCTAGTCGCAACTTTTAAATTCTAGATGGGGAACAGATAATCTCCTGGGTCATTCATCCACATTAACATGTACTGAGCCTCTACCAAATGGTAGGAAAGCAGTGGTGAACAAACCAGATCCACCTCCTGCTGTCATCACCAGAGAAGAGATAAGCAATTAGAATGCTTTCCCTCAAACCCTTTCAGTGGTTTTATCATTTAGCCCGACCTGAAACCCTCCTTTCCCTCTCCCCCAGTCTTTGGGTTCAGTTTCTGGATGGATCAAGCAGAAGGTCTTCCCCACATTTAGCCTGAGTCAGGAATTCTAGTTATTCTTAGTCTGCAGTTGTCAGGATGGGATTCACAGAAGAGGTAACATTGAGCTGGGCTTAAAGGATGACCTAAAATTCACCAGTTACAGAAGGGCCAGAGGGTGGGGATGGGCCAAAAAAACGGCATTCCAGGTAGTGGCATATGGAAATTTCTCAAAGATGCGGAAGTGTAGACTGTTCCTGAGAACAAGATGGTCCACAGCAGGGGAAGCCGAGGATAGATATGGAAGCAAGAAGAGATGAGGTAGCTAGGATGTCTGGGGTCAGACTGTGTAAGATCTTACATCTTATACAGTCGGGCTGAGGCACTGGAATTGTGAGCAAGTGCTGGTAGGATAGTTCTGTTTTAAAGCAGTAACTCGAGAGGCAGAATAGAAGACACTGGAGAGACAGGCTGAGGGGAGACCAGCTGAGAGTCAGTGAGAGGACAGAAGCAGACAGAATCGACCTGCATAATGGAAAGAACAGAGTTGAGAATGACTAGATGTTTCTAGGTTAGCTGAATATCTGGATGTGAATATAGAAAAAGGCATTGGTTCATGTGGAAGGGAGGGGGAAGGAGGTCAGGATGAGTCCAAGGTGCCTGTGAGACAGCTCACTGAGGGCTTCATGCTAGAAGACACTGTAGGTCATCTCATGAAGCTGGCCATGGGGGCTCCTCATTCCCCTTCTCTGGAAATGTGGAGTCCCACAGGCTCCCACTGTCACTTGGTGATGGGGGACCCCCCTCAGGGGCAAGTGTAAATGGGGAACCCTGGTGCTACCTCTCTTGGTTTGTACCCACTAGAGTACCTAATCCCAAAGGAAACCAGTACAAGATCTTCTCCTTCACGATTCCCACACATATCAGACTTTGAGAGACACAAAGACATATTAGTAGAACTGGCATAGTTTCAACTTCCTAACAGATCAGTCTCTGCACATCTGGCAGGCACACCCCCAGCTTCTCCACTCCACCTCTTTTTCTTTCCTGATTGGCTAAGCTATTAAGAAAGCTAGAGAGGATTTCTTACTGTTTTTTTGTAAAATCTGACTTTTTTGGTTTGTTTGTTGATAGGCTGCTGAGTGTCTTGCCTCCAAAGGTGTCCTGGGGGTGGGGGTGGGGGTATGATGTAGAAAGTATACTTTCCAGGATGCAGGAATGAGTTCAGTGAATTCTCAACCTGACCCAGGACACAGCACAAGTACAAATGTGGTACCTGACCCTGTGCCTTGCATGCAGTGGCTGTTCAAATACTCGTTGAAAGAAAGCCCTTTTATAACATCTGATGACACTACAGCTTCAGCCTGATGTATTCAGAAAAACTCTGGGAGCCATCAGCAGCAGTGCAAACCCAGAGGTGACTGCAATGTTGTCTGCGCTGGCTGAGGGGAGTGCTAGGAGAAAGCAGCAAGGGAATATGAGCTCCAAATGGAACAGACCTCTCGACTGATCTGAATCCTCCTAGCAAAAAAGGAGGGTGGGAACTAGAATAGCCTAGAAATGTTTTCATCACATTCCCTGACATAAAGACTCAAATGGAGAAGAGATTAGAAGATACAAGAGAGATGTAGCATAGCCCAAAGATCTTCCCAAAATATTTCTGTCCTTGGACTTTCTAGCTACAGTTCACTTTTATTTATTTTATTATTATTATTTTAACATAAACCTTTAGCAGCTTTTTTTTTTTTTTTCCTGGAGATAAGGTCTCGCTATGTTGCCCAGCAGTTTTAGACTCCTGGGCTCAAGCGATCGTCCCACCACAGCCTCCCAAGTAGCTTGGCTTACAGGCGTGCATCACTGCGCCTGGCTGAGGCCTTTTTAAATGAGTCTCTCTGGGTCACGGATTAGTAACACATAAGAGGCCAGGCTTCCTCTTACAGCCCAGGCTGAACCCGGCCGACTCCAGCAAGCCCTTCCCAGAGGATGCTGTGTTCACCCTGGGTAACCATCCCTGTCTGGAATCTGCCCACTGAGAAGCTGCACCAATTGGATTTTTTTTTTTTTTTGAGATGGAGTCTTGCCCTGTAGCCCAAGCTGGAGTGCAGTGGTGTGATCTCAGCTCACAGCAACCTCTGCCTCCCGAGTCCTGGTTCAAGCAATTCTCCCTCAGCCTCCCAGGTAGCTGGGATTACCATGCCCAACTAATTTTTGTACTTTTTAGTAGAGATGGGGTTTCACCATGTTGACCAGTCTAATTTTGAACTCCTGACCTCGTGATCCGCCTGCCTTGGCCCCCCAAAGTGCTAGGATTACAGGCACAAGCCACTGTGCCTGGCCGCCAGTTGGATTTTTAATTCAAATTTTAGGCAGGATAGTCATGCTTCCTTGGTGGGAGACCTTTTCTCTCCAGATCTGTGGGAGGGCTCAAGTATTTGATCTTCAGGATAGTGAGCAAGAATTTAATTTGGATTAGTTTAAATCTCATTGTCTGCCCTTCCCTAGTGATAACCTTGATCTAATTCACTATAAGTTGGACAAAATCTGTGTTGGAATTGAATTTTTTAAAAAAGACAAGTTGTTCTCAAAATATAACCACTCACTCCTTCATTCCTAAATTCATTGACTAATTTTTTTAAAAAAATAACAAAACCATTTTTAAGCTCCTACCACACGTCAGGCTCTGTGCCAAGTCGTGGTGATTCAAAGATAAATAAGATATAGTCCCTGACCCTTGAAGAGATATCAGGTAAACCCATAATATATCAGAGCGGTTATTTGCGGCACATATTTAACATCTGTGACCACAGCCTTCAAATTCTCTAATAGTTCAGTATTCTGGAAAGGGCATGCAGCCTTATGCTCAATCTGCTGCATCCAGCACAAGGCTGGCAGAAAGCAAGGTTCTCAGCGGCAGCCTACCCCAGAAGTTTCAACACAGCCGCTGCGCTATCACTGCAGCCTCACTTGGCCTGCCAGCGCCTTTCAGTGCCTACCCTTTGGCAGGTAGAGTTTAACAGGAAGCAATAGCCCTGCTAGGAAATGACAGAAGAACACAATCTGAGGGTTGATGACCTTTGTATTAATTTCAACATCTCAACCTTTCTCAACCAGAACAGTCATCCACCTCCACTTGTGAACCTGAATTCGGCTGCCACATTTGCATGCATAATGTACTGAAAAGCCTTCTTTATCATGTTTACTTCTCTGTTTCTTCCAAATGAAATCCCTGAAGGGCAAATTTGATTTTCAAATCAGTTTTAAAACATCTGCCTTCTAAAAAAGTAAGAGTAAAGAGATAAGGCTTTTAGATTACAGGCAAAGGCTAATTATTTTAACTGATACCACTGTGTCCATGCTAAAAATACAAATGTGAAGACATTTTTAATGCATACCCAACATCTAATGGATGTTAATATTTCATTAGGAAAAGGCTTCCAGTCATGAGGTATGTACTTTGTGATTTTAAAAGGAAAAGACTAACTTCCTGACCCTTCTTTAAATACAAACTCATCTGACCTTGTGTTTCGGCACCTCTATTTATTGCTCTATCTGACTCTATTTCTTTCAAATATATAACTACGCCTGTCACAGCCTTCATCTCCAGGAAGCTCAAGGTGTTTAATATCTTTCAGTTTGTTATTTTGTTTTCTCACTTTCTGCAAAGAACATCTGAGGGTGCAGGCTTTGCTCTAGAGGTGGAGCTATCACACTGCAGCTGCTTGGGCCCAAGTATGTGACAGTTAATGACAGTTTCAAGGGGCTAAGGAGGTGGGGAGAAGCAGTTACAGGGGTTGGTTCAACCTCACGTGGAAGAGTTGAATGCTCACACATACACTTTATATATATAGCATTCATACATGTGGGTGTCTGTACATCTGTCAAGGCAACACACATTAGAGGAAACTTTAGAAGTAAATCCATTATTTTTATGTTTTATATAACTATTATACATTTTTACTGATAAAATAACAATAAATGGTATTATTTTAATAAAAACAGCCCTTGAAGTCTAGCACTAAGCCTTGTGTTAGGAATGGCATCTTACAGACATGGACACAGAGGCACAGAGAGAGTCAACGCCTTGCCCAAGGATGCTCGGCTAGTCGGTGGCAGAACCATGGCTAAGAGCCAAGCCTCCTGATTTTCAGCCCAGGGGTTTCTATTTTGCCTTTTTTACTTTACTCATGTACAGATAATACTGCCATATTTCACATTTTTCTTGCTGGTGGCAAGATACTAGTAAAGAGTCCAAGAACATAATCCCTAGTATAAAGTCTAAGATTGAAGTAATTCTACATTAAACACAATTCCAACACAGATTTTCACTTTCATACACGCACACCTTATTCCAGTAATGACCGTGTACTTCTCCTGGGGACAGGCTCTGAGCCCTCCACCTGTAAAGTTCTAGTACATAGTGGGTACACAGTAAATTGCTAAACCACAGGGGGTTTGCAGCTCTTGTTCCACAGCAAGCCTGCACTTTACACTCTGGCAATCACCATGGGCTCTTTAATTTTGTGGTCAGGTAGATTTCTGCCTGCCACGGTACTGAACTCATATGAAGTAGTTACTTGATAAAAATGGGTTGAATGAATGAAGAATGGTTTGCATATACTTCCTGCAGGTAGATATTACATTTTCTTATCAGTAAAAAGGGAGTCTTGAGAGAAGGTATAGTCAAGACTGGAAGGTCAGAGCAAGGGCTAAAGGAAAGCCAAGGGCTGGCCACATTTCCCAGACCCAAACTTTAGAACAAACCTTCAGGATTGATGTGCAAACTAAGCTACCGAGAGAGAAATGATTCTTGAAACCTGAGCTGGTGAGGAGGGCTCAGGTTTTGCTGCAAACTCCATGTGGCTTCCAGTACCACTGGCTGAAGTTTAACAAGTGAGGTCATCACATTTTAAGGCTTAACATAGGGACAGTCAGTGACAAAGATGAGCTTGACGTGCTCATCTTAACAGCACATGGTCCCAGACGTAGGGTGCATACCAGATGGAAAAGGTCATAGGAGACCAACAGAAATCAGGTAAAGGAATGACACAATAACAGAGATGTCTGTAACTAACACTTCCTATTTTCACTGAAATGTCTGCTTTGCTCAAAGGTTTTCACATGTGAGCATTCAGCTAACCCTTTGATCTTCCCTTTTTTGTGCCATGGATCTCTCTGGCACTCTGTGAAGCCTATGAATCCCTTCTCGGATGTTTTCAAATGTGTAAAATAGAACACACAAGGAAACCAATGTTAATGAAGTACAGCTGTGTCCACAGACCCCTTGGGCACAGTGACAATAAAAGAGCCCTGGCCAGAGGTAGAAAGGGTAGGCTTTATCAGCTGCAAAAACGGGGCTGCATGGGACAAGACATCAGAGTCAGAAAACTGAGAATCTGGATCTCTTTACAGCCAGAACTCTTATTTTCCAAGAAAACCTAAGTTGCATGTTCTTATGTAGGAAAGGAATGCCTCATTTACGAAATAGTAAAAACAGCAGCAGCTTTAACACTACTTTTCCGTACCCTCTTTTTTTAGATGCTTTTCTCCTCTTCATCCCCTTTTCCAAATACAATGGAGACCAGGAACTAGCAACACTGGTATAGACTTCAGGTCCTCTCTGAAAACACAATTCTCAGTTCTCCGTAGCTCCCTTTTCCCACTTTACTTTTCATCTGTAGTAAAATAACAAATCCAAATAGCCAACATCCTAACAGAGGCTAAAGAATAAAGCACCAATCCAGTGTAGGGCAAACCACTTCTGTTTTGAAGGAAAAACTCTCATTTGGATTGTAACAGTTAGCTAACACAGGTAGATCTGCAATGGGGGATATCTCCACATAAAATTCTTAAGTAAAAGGATCACAAGAGCTTTAAATCCTAATTTAATTCAGCCAATCTAAGTAAATCCCAAAGAAACATGCTGGGCTAGCAATCAAATCCCAGTAAACAACTGGAAAACGTGGGCACAGTAATACGAGGACTCCAGAGATTTCTGTAGCAAATGGATTGTTCTAATGACATTTGATTAAAAATCTGCTTCCACCTGGGTCAGTACATTTCATGTGCAGAGCGGATTCAGTTCTGCATGCAGAATAAAAGTTTCAGTGGAAGGCACAGTGGGAGGGAGAAAGCAATAGCTCCCCAAACCCACAGTCATTGAATGGTATGTCCAGGTTCAGATCTGAGAAACAAAGAACTATGAGAGATGGCTGTGCCAAATGGACGGGATGTATTGTTCCCGAGCATCACTGCAACCGGGTCCAGGGGAAGCCTGGTCTCAGGCCAAGCACACACTTTTCCCACACCTCACTGCTCAGTAGTTGAACTCTGTAAAGGTGCAACTCACTTGCTTTTTAGTTCTGTCTTTATAAATTGCACACTTGTCTGGGACGTGGACAGATTTTTAACCAGACATGGAAAGCAAACAACCATTCGACTTCGGTTTGCTTTGTAGGTGACATTTAGGAAGAGTCAGTGTATTGGAGAGTCTTTTTGAGGTGTATGTTGTTTTTAAATCAGACTACAGGCAAGTAGTCTATCTTTTCGTTTCTTCCTAACTCCACACTAAACTCCACACACAGAGGAAACCTATCATTCTGATCAACAAATCCAACTTTTTGTGCCAAAAGGGAAAAATAACTTCGTAAATGTGAGGTCAGTTCAAACAACTTCTGCATCTTAGTTGCCACCATGCAGTAATATCCTGGTTTTAGCAAGTTAGATGCACCAAAGTATCAGGAAGAAATCTCCAGGAAGGCCACCTGTGTGCAGATAAATGGCAGTGCCCAGTGATCATGGAAGTACCAGACCTCCCATCACCATGATTCATAAAATCACATGATATCACAAAATCAACAGTTGCTGGTCTTGCTTAAGCCATCTGATAGGAGTAAATGGTTACCAAGATGCCTACAGAAATTAATAAATGAATAGATAATTCCAGCCATATCTCAGAAAGAAGAAAAGATGATCTGATGAGAAAATCTTAATTCCTTACAGAAAAGTACTGAATCCTATGCTGTTCCAAGTGTCAACAAAAAATAGATGACTTTAAACACAGGTGGGCAGGGTTATAATGTAAAGCATTTGTCTGTTTCCTTTTCAATTACATTTTCCAATGCTTAAAAAAAAAAAAAAAAAAGTATCAGCCAGGTATGGTAGCTCATGCCTGTAATCCCAACACTTTGGGAGGCTGAGGTGGGATGACTGCTTGAGGCCAGGAGTTTGAGACCAGCCTGGGCAATAAAGAGAGTCCCTGTCTCTCTTTAAAAAAAAAAAATTAGAAAAATTAGTTGGGTGTGGTGTCATGGCCTTTGGTCCTAGCTACTTAGGAGACTGAAGCAGGAGGATTGCTTGAGGCTAGGAGTTGGAAGCCTAGATGACAGAACGGAACTTTGCCTCTAACAAAACATAACAAAACAAAACCAAACCAGCAGGCACCTCATTCAATCTTTTTTAAACAAAAAATTTGAAGAAATTTATTCTGAGCCAATATGAGTGACCAACCTGTGATACAACCCTCAAGAGGTCCCAAGAACATGTGCTCAAGGTGGTCAGTTGGGGCACAGCCTAGTTTTGTATATTTTAGGGATACATGGGCCATCAATCAAATACATGTAAGATTTACATTGTTTCCATCTGGAAGGGCAGGGCAACTCATGGATGGGTGCTTCCAGGTCAGTCATGAATAGATTTTAAAAGTTTCTGATTGGCAATTGGTTAAGAGTTATTACCAACAGAAAGGAATGTATGCTTCACAATAAGGGGTTGTGGAGACCAAGGTTTTATCATGCGGATGATGCCTGCAAGTAGTAGGCTTCATACAGAATAGACTGTAAATGTTTCTTATCAGACTTGAGAACTGTGTTGATGCTAATGCTGGTCTGCTTTTGGGAAGAGGGTATAATGAGACATGTCCGATCCCTGCTTCCATCATGGCCTGAGCAAGTTTTTTAGGTTAACTTTTGAATGCCCTTGGCTGAGAGGAGGGGTCCATTTGGATGGTTACGCTGTTGAATCTTAACAGGGTGGGACTGGGGAGAAGAGTACAGTACATAAAAGGCCCTCTTCTTCTCTCAGGGAAGGGTACAAAGTCATCTAGGGCAAGTACACTTTACACTTAAGATATAATCTCTTATAGGAAATTTAAAACAATAACTTGAGACATAGCAGTTTTATCACCCAAGCTAGTGGGCTAAGCTTCAAGATACCAAACTCTTGAGTAAAAGCACAGCCAGGAGACAGCTAAAATGAGCTTAAGAATGTAAATAGTGGTTTTATTATAAATGGCTACTTCTGAGACAATATATTTGACTTTGACTTTTTAAAAGCAAGATTAAGCATTACACATTTTGGTCAAGCTTAGGAAACAACTTGCTAATCTATCTTGTGAAAAAAAGATGCTTCTGGAAATTCATCATATTGGTGAGGGGGAGAAAACACCTACATTTTGGCTGTCACTAAAAGCCAAACAGAAACCTCCTGTTATCAAGGATCAGTGGAAAATTACTGCCTATTACATAGTGTTACATTTACAGAAACTGCAAGTGCTCATCACAAACTGAACGTCACATTTACCTTATCAGAAAGAGCAGCCTGGCTCTGGCACAAGAGTACAACCAAACACGGTCAATTTACTAAGCCTCCCGGTGGCTGAGGTCATTGTTGGCAATACAAAAAAAAAGGTAACAAAGGTGTGGACGGGCTGAGTGTGCAGGCTGCCTTCCTGCATCTCTGGGAAGATCTAAGCTCAAGGCACACTTGAACTTCCCTCCAGCAGGCTGAAGAGAGAACCAGTGATTTTCATGGGTCCGCCAAGGCCAGGCCCATTCCGTCTAGGTAATATGTGCTTCCAGATTTAGCATGCTTCCTGCTCCCATAAACGTTAACCCCGCTGAGTCACTCAGAGAAGATTTGGTCTAGCTACGTGTGTCAGAATCCACAAATGCCTCTATCTGCATTTGGATCGTGGCCCCTCAGTCTCAGCTAGTCCTGAGTCAATTGGGAAGGCTTAATTATTAATTAGTGAGCCCAGGAGAGGAGGGAAGTGCCCATCACAGAGCTTGACCTACAGCAGTGGCTCAAACTATGTCCACTAAACTAATGCCTAGATAAATACTAGATTTTTTAGTTAACATAAGCTCATGCCCCACATTTTAGGTTTCCTGGCAGGGAAAAGATTCAATAGTGGCTGAATGATCATTTTAATTAGGGAAATGGAGAAAGAAGAAACTACTGCATGAAAATATCAGTGGTTCTATTCCCAAATATGAAAAGCTTAGAAACGTGTGACCTGTGTTCCCTTCTCATCTCCTCAGAAATTTATAAAGTTAATTAATATTAATGTAAGAACACTATATTAATGCAATGTGAAGGTGTAAATTTGAAAATCAGACTAGAAATTCAAAAATGAAGGCATTTGTAATTGTAGATTCACAGTACATGCCATGTCTTACTAAAAACTTGATTACTTCTTAATGTTATTGTGGCTCTGTCTTCACAGGGCAATTGGGGCTTTCAATTAGCCTACTAGATTCACCCTCAAACAGGCAGAGGTGGTGATATGAGGGGCTCAATGGTGCTCTGAGAACACCGACTTTGAAGTCCTGTTGGTTTAAATCTGTGACCCTGACACTAGATTAATGTAGATTTGGGGTTTTAATTTTAATTAGGAAAAATGAATTCTGAAGATTCAGAAATATGAAACAAACAAACAAGCTTCCAGGAGCCCCTCCTTCTCCCACCCTCAGCATACCCTAGAGAAAAGACTACATGTTTCAAAGCTCCAGCAGTCAGAATTTCTATTAAGCTTATATATCCACTGCTAAATCCTACAGAGAATTCAGTAACTCCCTAGAGAATTAGGAAGGGAAAAACAACAGTATAAGCAAGTTACTCTCCTCTCCTCTAATAGAGCAGTACCAACAAGTTCCTTTGCCTGAGAACCACCTCACAGCAGAAATTTACACTAAGATTCTGAGAACTGGAGGTGAGGCAGCAAGGGGTATTAACCAGTCTTCCTCATCTGAGGAAAACCACAAACTCTCTGGGACAAATTTGATGTGCAACATTGCCTGGAGGTAGAAGGCTGAACAAGCTGACCACTCATCAGGTCAAGATTGCTAAGCTACATTACTAGGAATACATTCTTTTGGTTTATTACATGGGCTCCATACTGTTGTACAAATTTGGATAAAGAAGTGAAAAGTGTATGAGCAGAAAGCACTCATGAACTCCCTCCAAAGCAGCTGGTAAATGTGTGCAATTCCAGATGATCGCCACTCTGAAACTACACTTTAAAACCCTGTAAGAAATGTTTATTACTGATACTCAGTACATAATTTACAACACCATGGTGAAATTCACTTACATTCCATTTCAAGGGATAGTGAAAAGAAAATGTCAACTGTGGGGGAAATATGCTTTATAGAGCTTGGCTTACAACAGAGGGAAAAAAATCACACATGCAAGTCTCTTTTGGTAGAAGGAAATAGTCTAATAAATGGCCTAATGAACAGTGTAATGATTTTTTTTAAGTAGGCAATAGGAAGGAAGGGGAAGAAAAACAGGCTAATATACTCTACAACCTGAATAACGAACCCCTAGAGAATTTAGATTTGACCCCTGGTGTAGAAGCTGTACTTTTAAAACCAATTTTTAAGGTATGAATTATGATACAGCTAATAGGCTGGACAAATTAATATTCTGTGGAAGTAGTAGTTGACAGCAAGGTAGGGAATCATATAAAAATAAAGGTGGAGTTCTTTGTAATCCATAGTCTTCATCATACCTCTAGAAGGTGGATATTTGACTTGTATCTTCATGTGATTTTAAAATCTGAAGTTCACAGGTTCCTTGGGTTGGGAAATTGCCAGTGGTCCCAGTCACAACATGAGCCAGTAGAAGGTGGGTAGGCTCAAAATGCATCTTTCCAGAAAAACTTCCCTAACTCCATCCTGTACTCTGATAATGTTTATATACCTACAGTACTTATATCACTGATTTTTAAATGTTTACTGTGGTCTTATAAGCCATGCAAAATTCTGGGAAAAAGGGACTCAGACTCAGGAGACCTGGGTTCTAATCCAGGGCTTGCCAGTAGATGAGAACTTGGGAAAGGCACCTGTGCCTGCTGTCTCATCTGTAAAATGCGAGGCTTGGACTATGATTTCCAAGGTACTTCTACCAGTTACAATATTACTTGATTCCAGGATCTTGTTTTGTATTTTACACTGTGTGTGTGTATGTGTGTGTGCATGTGCAAGATGGTTCCCAAATATTCTGTATCACCTGTAAGTTCTTTCAGAGAAGAAATGTCTTCTGTCTCCTCAGAATTTTCCTTCACAATGTATTAACAGTATAAGCCTCTACCTACTAGGGTCACTGAACAAATATTAGACGGAATCAAAGTTGTGCATTTGATCATAGACCTACAGAGGCTCTGGGAAAAGCTAGTCCTGTACTTCCAAGGGGATAAATCCCAATGTACCTTGAAAAATGGCTAGATTTTTAAAAAGTATGGCTGGTGTGGTGGCACAGGCCTGTAATCCTAGCACTTTGGGAGGCTGAGGTGGGTGGATCACAAGGTCAGGAGTTTGAGACCAGCCTGGCTAACATGGTGAAACCCCGTCTCTACTAAAAATACAGAAATTAGCCGGGTGTGGTGGTATGCACCTGTAGTCCCAGCTACTCAGGAGGCTGAGGCAGGAGAATCGCTTGAAACCGGGAGTTGGAGGTGGCAGTGAGCCACGATTGCACCACTGCACTCCAGCCTGGGCGACAGAGCAAGATTCTGTCTCAAAAAAAAAAAAAAAAAAAGAAGAAGTAATCTTTCTCCCAGACTAGACCCTTATTTCTTCCCTTTTCTGAAACAGACCCAAGAAACAGTAAATGTATCAAGTTACGTGTTTGCCAATTACAGTGAAGCAGTATTTACTATGGAGCAGTCACTTGTGTTTAGGAAGAGAAAGACAGGAATAACTCATAGAGCATTTGGCTGGGTCTTGAAGGGAACACTGAATAGGTGGAGACTTGAAGATCAGCCAGAGCAAATAAAAAAAATTAGCTGACCTAAAGCATGGGCTCATTTAACAATAGCGATTGGGCCAGACGGAAAGGAAAGTAGGAATACAAGGACTGTAAAGAGAATTACAGAGATAAAGGTTAGAAAGTCTGGTTAGAGTCAGAGATATATGGTCATTACATATGTGAAAACTGGACATGTTGTTTAACAGGAGGAAGAATATTTAAAAGCAAGATGTTTAGGGAGAGCTGGTCATGTAGAGATAGAAGATGAACCAGGTAAGGATCTGAGGCTTTCCTCAGTAGATCACTGGAGGTCTCTGTACAGGGACCAAGGAATCAGAGCAACGACAACCCAGCAACAGCATTCTAGAATCTAGAACAGCAACAGATGCAGAGTATAGAAATTCTCTGCAATAGTATCGAGAAAAACTCAATAAAAGCTACTATAAACACTCCAGGAAAGAAGTATGAAGGTCTGAATAATGATGGAGGCTATAGGAATATAAATAAAAGATGAAAGGGTATAACAGAAAGGATATATAGCACCCGACTGGCTGTGGAGGGCAAAGAAGAAAGACTCAGAGGGGTAAGAGATGCCCAGGAGAAAGGAGCTTCAACAACAAAAGCAGGGACACCAAAGGAGTGGGGCTGCTTACGGAGAAAGACAATGATGAGTTTAGTTTGAGACAAGTTGTATTTGAGAAACCATGCTAGAAGGAGCCAATGGAAAATATGAATTAAAGAGACAGCTGAAGCCAAGAGAATGAGCTAGATGGTGATTCTATATGCATGCTAGATCCCCGAATTCATCAAACGCCTTTTTCCTTCTTTTTTAAACATAGGAAGAAAACATGAGCCTCTTAGTGCTCTGGGATAGAGCTGAGCAAGCATCAATCATAGCGTAATTACCAAAAGAGAGCCTTCTCATTAGATCCAGAGGCTGGCTGCTCACTTCTGATTATAATTTAGTAAACTGAGGCAGCCACTTTAAGAAGATAAAATCAAAAGTTTCATACCTTTTCCTTTCTGTTACCTTTATTCACTGACCAGCAAGTAGGCTCTACTTTGCTTTCTTTGCAGACACCCATGCTGACTGTTATTATGGTGTCTGCTGCTCAGTTTGCTTACCTACCTTGGGATTATGTGACCAACTGACTATGAGCAGCAGGACCCATGTCTGTACTGCCCATCTCAGGGATGCGGTTAATCAAGGCTTCGTTATGGTAAGGGTGCTGACTGAGTACCTCTCTGGATGATGCTGGGCTGGACCCTCTGCAGCCATCCTGAGACCATGAGGTGGTACAGAGAGGTCTAGGATTCCTCTTTCTTGCTGAGAGAGGAACATGTGATGCTCTGGCAAACAGTTTAGAGTCTTCAAAGTTTAAGGTTGCGTTTTTTTTTTTTTTTTAACCTTTTACTCTAAAACTTCAGAGAAGCAATTGAAACATTAACCAGACGAACTCAGGATTTTAAATCAAATCAATTTCTGAACTGAAAGGGGCACAGCTGGCAAGGAGTTTTAAAAGCACTTGGCCCCTCCATAAAAATAAACTTTACTCTCTAAGAGTGGTTAAAAATAAAGGTAATGGACTTCCAGCCAGTAACCAACTTGAAGTGATAAACTGTTACTAGGGGATCCAAATCATTAATGTGAGGGGCAATGACAGACGTAGAAACCAAAGAAAACTGAGCCTCTGGCAATACTGAATTAAAATTTGTGGAATAATGCTATAAATGAGCCAAGGATGACAGATCAATAATGGATTAATAAAGAGAAGTTAGGAAGACACATGTGTAAGTTTACAAGGACTATATCATTGGGGCAACTCTTACTCTCTCCCATATCCTTGCTTCATGTGACAGCATCTGAGCTGGAATGGACAAACTTCCCGATTGGGCTTTGTGATAATGAGAGGTGAACTAATGTGATCTTGATTTATTTTTATCATTTGGAATGTAATATTAATAAAAAAGTTATTTTCATAATAAATAAAAATCTTTCTGACCATGTACATTTTGTGTGCTCACACAGCCCACTCAGAAAGTCTTATTGAGGTATGCTTCATTTTTTAATAACAGGCATGGAAAAAATCATTACTCTCACAGAATAATATGGCTCCTAGGTTAAGTAAGAAAGAGGGAAATGGGAACTCTCAGATTCTTCTTCCTGATCATTTGCTACCCAAGAGGATTTCATTTCCTTCTAGCTCCTTTAACTTCCAAATGTTCTGGGTGGAGAGGAGTCTCCCACTGTGGGTCCACAGGATCTGCTGATAGCTCTAAATTTAGAACTCAGGCAATTCACACATTTAGCATCAAAATCTACTTTCCACATGCCTGCCAATGTTGGGTTAATTTTTAAGAAAAACTTTCTTCAACACAAAAGACCCCTTTAAATGTGCAGGTATGACTGGCAGGCTCCTTACTGCTATTTTCTATTCCAAAATAATCATCAGCTTTAGGTACTTCATAACCCTATAAACAAGTGCGAGTGACTGGTGTCTCCAAGTGTGGCCCAATGCATAGGTGACTCCTATAGGGCAAGCCTGCTGATATCCCATCATCAACACAAGGATCTGTCTAGGGTCAGACTTGACACGTGTGTGTGTGTTATCTAAATTCTGCTATTTTCTTCATTTTTCATTTTTTAAAACCTTTCCTCTTACAGGTACATGTTTCTTCATTGTTCAAGTTCTAAAACTCTTGATAAAATCAACGCCAATGTTTGCCCTTTAAAAAAAAAAAAAAAGAAAGGAACATGACTGGTTTTTCATTACTGTCAAATGCTGTGTAGAAAAATGGAATTAAGCATGAAAAGAGAAAAATAAAATCTTCATCGAGCATTTCAGAAGTGACAATTACACAACCAGAGCTCATTAACTGGCTCACACTTCTAGAAGGAACAAGCAAACATACTCCTCCAACCTTGTAGGGCAGAAAAATCTGAGAACAGCCCTGTCTGTTATCAATATGGGATCTGTGTGACAGTCAAGTGCTTCAATCTTCTTCGAAGCTAACATGTCATCTAACTATGAACCACGTCTCATGATTAGTATCAGTGAGAAAGACATTTCCTCCTTTATAACCTACTGTCTTTCTGTCGCATCTCATATGTGACACCAAGTTCTTTACATAAACCTCCAAATCACATGGTTAGCAGTGGCCTCCTGGAACCAACCCAAAGTGTTTATAAGTGTGAGATTAAGAAACAAAGCAGGCCAAAAAACAAACAACAAACCTTTCTAACTTTGTCACTAACAATGGCAAAGAAGATGCAAAAATATCACAGGCAAAGTAAACTGTCTCTAGGTTTAAATGTACCATTTTTCAATCTTGCTATACTTTGGAAGACTTTACTGAGGCTATAACTCTCTACCTTTAATATACCCTGTTGTCCTCAGCCACTGCAACACTTAGAAGAAGAAACATGTTCCTCTTTCTAAGATTCCTAGGGAATAAATAGCACCAGATACAGGAACAGATGCCATGACTAAGTGGCAGTGCATTCCGCAAGGGGACACACAATGCTTCTTGGATATGACTGTAATCATGCTGAAGACCAGGCACAGGTCTTCCCAGGTGACACAGAGACAGTCAATGCTTCTTAGGGAAGGCACAGGGGAGAAACTTCCCAACATCAGGATGCTGTAGAGATTGCCTGCTCCTAGGGCGTGTGTCAACCTCCCAAGTAGGCTAGGCTCCTTTGACAGGGCAAACTCACGCAAATGAACTTTAGGAGTTCCGGGGAAAGGCAGAAGGCTTTAAGGGGCCCATGAAGAGAAACATAAGGAAAATGTGGCTGGGGTGTTCTTTTCAGGGAAGCACATTCGTGCTTGGGCTAAATGGCAAAGTTCTGAAGAGCTGCTGGGGTATTGCTATGTATAGCACTTAATTTTGTTGATTTACTGCTGGCAGTGAATAAACTGTGCCACTCTGCCAGCATATGCTACTCAAATAATGGCAAGGATAAGCATCTGCAAAACACTTAAGGCTCTAGCAAAAAAAATTTTTTTTCAAATAAAGTGTTTTTAGATTTTAAAAGAAATATATGTAAATCGGTCAGAAAAATGTTGACTATTAGAAATAATTTCCATAATCCCCTATACAAAGTCAACTATTATTAATATTTTGGCATATTTCCTTTTGTTTTTTTCTTCCATATTTTTTCCTACTTATAATACTTCCATAATTTGGTACACTGCTTTTAAAAAATCTTATTTATGTATTTCCTTAAGTTATTAAACAAAACTCTTTGCAGCATCGATTTTAATAAACACACAGGTTGGGGAAAATTTATTCAGAAAGGAATTTGGATGGTAAATCTGGCAGGAAATAGAAACTTTGTGATAAAATTAGAAGCTAAAAGCTAGAAAGACAAGGTAGTTCCATATTAGGACTATAGAATTCTCAAGTGGAAAAAGAAAATTTTCATCACCCATTTTTTTTATGTGATCATTTGTATTTGCTAAAATGTTTGCAAAGGGCAGGGTTCTGGTCAGATGATGGCTGAGGTTTCTAATACTTTGGTAGACAGAATTACTATTCAACAGGACCATGACAAAGCAAAGAAATTGTTTAAAAAATGAATGCAATTGAGGTCAATATGTGAGGGAGTATACTCTGACAGGAAACAAGACAGCCATATAACATGGCAGAGGCACGGCCAACCACACAAAAGGAAAGGAAAATGACTTGGGGTCACTGGGGACTATCGACAGCTGACTACAAGTCAGCCCATGCTGCGGTGCTTTTGGGAATTCAGGCCCAAGATGGCTGACATTGTAGGCACAGTTCTCTCTCCCTTCCTGGAAACCACTGACGTGCCGTCAAAAAAATACAAAGATGATATATTCAAAAAAGTTGCAAATTGGAAAGGATATTAGTAAATTAAAAATTTTGGTTAATTTCTAGAAAATGATATGTACATCAAATTTTACTCATTTATAAATTGAGAAGAGCTGGGCAGATTTCCATACCGAAAAAAACTGGGCAGGATGAATGACAGATGACTCACATCTAGCCAAGTCATTGTGAAATTTGAGACTACCAAGGATGAAGGGAAGATCTTAAAGGCTTCTATAGAGAAAAATAAATTACTACAAAGAACATGAATCAGATTGACATCAGATTTCTCATCTACAATGTTAGAAACTAGATAGCAATAAATCCAAAGTGTCAGACTTCTGAAAAAACTGAATTCCATACCCAGTCAAACTATGATTCAGATATGCAGAGGTTCTAAAAATTTGTTTTCTATATCCCTTTTCTGAAAAAAAATTACCTACAGATTTACTCTCTGTAATGGCCATGCGTGATCTTCTTTATTTTTTTGAGACAGGATCCTATTCTGCCACCCAGGCTGGATTGCAGTGTTGTGATCTTAGCTCATTGTAACCTCAAACTCCTTGGCTTCAGTAATCCTCCCCCCTTGGCCTCCTAAGTAGCTGGAACTACAGGTGTGTGCCACGATACCTGGCTAATTTTTTTTATTTTCACATTTTATTTATTTGGTATAGACAGGTCTCACTAATGTTGCTTGGGCTGGTTTTGAACTCCTGGCCTCAAGAAATCCTCCTGCCTCAGCCTCCCAAAGTGCTAGGATTACAGCAATCTTTTTAGCCAAATATTCAGGCTCAACAGACCAAAACAAGCCATACTTGGCTTTAGATTCACCTAGGAGAGAGGATGAGAAACACGGTAAGCCACCAGCACAGCACCCGGTATTTCTTCCCTTTAGGAGTCAATCTACACAAATGTCTGGGAGCTATTCTTTTTGGCCTGCAGTTGACAGCTCAAATAAGAGTATTAAGAATAAAAAAAAAAAAAAAGAGTATATAAGACTCAAGGAAAACAAAGAATATACAAGACTCAACAATAAGTGAATGTGGAGCTGCTCTGGCTTAGAATCCTCATATTCCAAATAGAAGCTAATACTTCTTGTGACAGCTCCTTAAGCACAGATCCCAGAATCACAGGGAATAAGCCCGATTAAAGTCTCTGCACTCAGGGAAGCATAAGGATATAGTTTCTGACCAGATATTTACAGTTCTCCCAGGTCAGATGCAATTTACCATTCAGGGATAATTTTTTAAAATCACAAGCAGTGTTGCTTATAACACAGTGGACATTCCACTACAATCAGATTTTCAGGAGAACAGGTCTAAAAAAGTAACGGGTCCGAGGTCAATAGCTCAAGAAAAGGGTTTTTTTGTTTGTTTTGTTTTAAACCATTTACCTATATTACACAAAAAGAAAAAGAAACTGAGGAAACAGTGTTACCAACAATAGAAAAGAAGAAGAAATTTTAGGATCACAGACATAAACATCTGTTTGAAATCAACCAATGAACAAACAGTATGCTTTAGAAGCTTCTGCAAAAGGAAAAAACTAATCAGGAACTTCAAGAAAACGAAAAGCTGTCTAATAGGAAGCTACTTAATATGTTGAATAATTCTGAGCACTTGTAAGAAAATGTAATCTGTTTGATCAGAACAGCACAATTCTTCGAGGAGGGGAACAAGTTTATTGACATAGCATAAGATTTCCCTAATTCTATAATATTTCCCTAACTCTAGATCCAACCAATCACTAGATCTGCTGTGAACAGTTTATACAATCATTATATTATAATGAGTTCTTAGTGTTTTTCCCTTTTCAGGATCAATGTATAGTCCACACATAGATGATTTAAGTTATAGAACAAAAAATAAGTGTCACAAACAATTGTAAAACAGCTAATGGAAGATGGGAAGTGGAAAGGGAAAAATAGAGGGAAATGTAGTGTACTATCTTCATCAAGGTAGTAAAGAGTCAAGAAATACTGTCCATAACTGATGGATCAAAAAATAGAGGTTTAAGTATATTGTTTAATTTTAAAAGATAAATACTAATAAAACTAAAACTAAAAACATAACAAAAATGAGGAGTGGTTAAGAGAACTAAATTTCTCATTTTTTTAATAACAAGAAGTTAGTAAAGTTGATAAATTAATAAAAGAGGTGTAAATTTTTTTTTTTTTTAAAGAGTGGCTAGTGTTCTATCTCCTAGGCTGGAGTGCAGTGGCGCCATCTCTGCTCACTGCAGCCTCTGCCTCCCTGGTTCAAGTGATTCTTCTGCCTCGATCTCCCGAGTGGCTGGGATTACGGGCGCCTGCCACCATGTCCGGCTAATTTTGTATTTTTAGTAGAGACAGGTTTTCACCCAAAGCAAGCACCCGGCCTGCTTTTGACCGTTTTTTTTTTTTTTTTTTTTTTTTTTTTTTAAACTTGTCAACTATAAAAATATTTTGGCCGGGTGTGGTGGCTCACTCCTGTAATCCCAGCACTTTGGGAGGTCGAGGCGGGTGGATCACCTGAGGTCAGGAGTTCAAGACCAGCCTGGCCAACATGGTGAAACTCCGTCTCTACTAAAAATACAAAAATTAGCCAGGTGTGATAGTGGGCGCCTGTAATCCCAGCTACTTGGGAGGCTGAGGCAGAAGAATTGCTTAAACCTAGGAGGCAGAGGCTGTAGTGAGCAGAGATCATGCCACTGCACTCCAGCCTGAATGACAGAGTGAGACTCTCTCTCTCAAAAAAAAAAAAAAAAAAAAAAAGAAGTTTCTTCTAAGAAGTGGAACAAAAGATGGGAAGGTAAAATTTAGCTTTTTACTTACATCCTTCTGTATTTTTAAATTAACTTTCCATGTTCACGTTTTATAATTTATAGTTTAAAAACTGAAGTTAAAAACCAGTTTTATCAGATGAGAATACCTCCTAACAGAAGAAATAATTAAAAGGATTAAGAAAAAAAAATTTTAATAAAAAGAAAAAATAATTAAAAAAAACACTTTAGGGTTCAACAATTTAGAGGACAGCAGAGAAAAGAAAGTGATGATTAGAAAGTCAGGGCTTGCCGGGCGTGGTGGCTCACGCCTGTAATCCCAGCACTTTGGGAGGCCGAGGCGGGTGGATCATGAGGTCAAGAGATCGAGACCATCCTGGTCAACATGGTGAAACCCCGTCTCTACTAAAAATACAAAAAATTAGCTGGGCATGGTGGCGTGTGCCTTTAATCCCAGCTACTCAGTAGGCTAAGGCAGGAGAATTGCCTGAACCCAGGAGGTGGAGGTTGCAGTGAGCCGAGACCATGCCATTGCACTCCAGCCTGGGTAACAAGAGCGAAACTTCATCTCAAAAATAAATAAATAAATAAATAAAAATAAAAAGAAAGTCAGGGCTTTTGGCTGGGCACAATGGCTCATACCTGTAATCCCAGCAATTTGGGAGGCTGAGGTGAGTGGATCACCTGAGGTCAGGAGTTCAAGACCAGCCTGGCCAACATGGTGAAACCCCATCTCTACTAAAAAAACAAAAAATTAGCTGAGTGTGGTAGCATGTGCCTGTAATCCCAGCTAGTTGGAAGGCTGAGGCCGGAGAATCACTGGGAGGCGGAGGCTGCGGTGAGCCAAGGTTGTGCCACTGGACTCCAGCCTGGGCGGCAGATCGAGACTCCATCTCTAAATGAATGAATGAATGAATGAATGAATGAATGAATTAATTAATTAAATAGCTTTTTAAAAAAAGGGAACCAGTCAAAGGATACAGGATTAGGTTATATAAAGAAAGAGGGGTAAAATATAATTTAAAAAAATTAGTTACTATAAAAATACAGTTATCTGTAATAGAAAATGACTGCTTATCCTGAAAACAAGAGAAGCTCCAACTATAGCAGACTTATGAGAGCTCTGAAGGAAAATATCCCACCCCTGGAGCAGAGAGACTAACAGAGACATTGGAGAATCTCATTCCCCAGGGACTTTTTGGAGGACAGCAAAAATCTATGTTCTGTTTTCTTGACTAGGTAGAATGCTATCAAGTGGTGGATATATGATCTTTCAAGGACTCCATATAATTTCATTTATAAACTCATGAACTCTATTTCAATAAAGAGCAGACTATAATTCTTGAAACTATAATAGAGTCCTCTCTTGAGGTCTGCTCTGTAGCATATTAGTTAAAAAGAAAAACCTTTTGCCTTTTATCATTTGCATGTTTTCTATATTTCTTAAGGCCTAACTTGAAAAGGGGAAGTACAATACATTTGAGTTACACTCATAAACATCAAATCATAACCTCTGGTTCCACTGATTCTTAGAGGGTTAACAGGCATTTGCCTTCTTATTACTACATTTGTTCTTCTAATGTATTACTTATTTATTAATTTGTAAAACACTGCTATCGCATCTAAGTGCTAAAATACAAACTTAAAAACATAAAAATTATTTAAATCCACCAATGAAAACAAAAAATTTAAAAAGGGAAAAAGATGTTAACTTAATGCAAAGCTACTAGAAGAGGATCTAGTAAGTGAACAAGACTTTGAAACCAAAAAAGTCCCATTTAACTAAATACAAAACGAATATGACATGTACCTGGTCAACAGTTAGTCAACCAGCCCTTGTTAAAAACCCACACTGTGGGGGGGCCCAGTGGCTCACACCTGTAATCCCAGCACTTTGGGAGGCAGAGGTGGGCGGATTACCTGAGGTCAGGAATTCAAGACGAGCCTGGCCAACATGGTGAAACCCTGTCTCTACTAAAAATATAAAAATTAGCCTGGTGCAGTGGCACACACCGGTAATCCCAGCTACTCGGGGGGGCTGAGGCAGGAGAATCACTTGAACCTGGGAGGCGGAGGTTGCAGTGAACTAAGGTGATGCCACTGCCCTCCAGCCTGGGTGACAGAGTAAGATTCCATCTCAAAAAAAAAAAAAAAAGCCCACACTGTATAGGTACCTTTGTGTTAGTCTGTTTTCACACTACTATAAAGAAATATCTGAGACTGGGTAACTTACAAACAAGGGTTTTAATTGACTCACAGTTCCACATGGCTGGAGAGGCCTCAGGAAACTTACAGTCATGGTAGAAGGCTAAGGGGAAGCAAGGATCTTTTTCACAAGGCAGCAGGAGAGAGAAAAATGAAGAACTTCCAAAACTTATACCACCACCAGATCTCATGAGAACTCACTCACTAACACGAGGACAGCATGTGGGAAATTGCCCCAAGATCCAGTCACCTCCCTCAACACGTGGGGATTACAGGTCTCTCCCTCGACATGTGGGGATTATAATTTGAGATGAGATTTTGGTGGGGACAGAGCCAAACCATGTCAGCCTTTAACAGAGGGACATAAACAAGAAGAGGAATCCAGTTTACAACATGAAATGACAAAAGAGATGGGTGGCAGTAACCAGTAAGACATGTACAAGATGACAAGCTTTGAGGAAACACAAGGTCTGGTCTGAGAGCTATGGACCTAATAAGCAAAGACTGGAAAGACAAATGCACAGTTAGTTGTTCATGGGCCGTGGAGGCCTTCCTGTCATATAAAAAGGGTTCCAGGAGCTTGGAATAAGCTAACCACTTTGTTTCCCCCTTTTCATCATCTAGGTTAGTACAGTCCTCTTTAGTAGTGTTTTGAGTCCTGAGAAGCAATGGTGTATAGTGGCAAGAACCTGGGTTTAAATCTTACCTGTGCTTCTGGAAGAAGAGGCTGAGATGGTAACAAGATCTGTGCTCCACTGGGAAGTGGCCACCCAGGTAGGAACTGACTAAATTTCCTGGTCATTAGCATCTAGTATGGCAATGTGACTAGTTCATCTCAGTGGCATGTGAGTGGAAGGCATGTATGCTACTCCCAGAGCAAGGCTTTTCAGAACTAGGTGTACCTTCTCTGTTCTTTCTCCTGCCAGCTAAACATGGCTGATGCTGAAAAGGACCTAGATGGCAGAACCACAAGAAAGAAGCTGCCTGAGTTCCTCAGTCACATTTGGGAAATTCGCTTAACTAGAATACCCACACTGACTGTCCCATGACTGAGAAATAAATTATTGTGTTAAGCCACTGAAATACTGAAGCTTATTTGTTACAGTAACGAGTTAACATAACATATATATATATATATGCTGGTAATTACTACAATAGTAATGGTGATGGTGTCAGACATTGCATCAAACAATCCATCGGTAATACTGTTAAGAAATCTTGGCCCAGCCTAGGCAATATGGTGAGGGGGCGTGTCTACAGAAAAAAAAAAAAAAAAAAACTAGCTGGCCATGGTGGCACACAGCTATAGTCCCGGTTACCCGGGAGACTGAGCTGGGAGGATGGCTTGAGCCCAGGAATTTGAGGTTACAGTGAGCCTTGATCAGACCACCGCACTCCAGTCTGGGCAACAGAGTGAGACCCTGTCCCCACCCCAAGTAAGCACACAAAAAGATGCTCAACACCATTAGCCCTGAGGGAAATGCACATGAAAACCGTAATGATATGCTATTCCATCCCCACTAGGATGGCTATGGTCAAAAAGATGGGCAATAGAAAGTGCTTGTGAGAATGCAGAAAAATGCGAACCCTCAAACATTGCTGGTGGGAATGTAAAATGGTACAGCTGCTATGAACAATTCTGGCAGTTCCTCAGAAAGTTAAACACAGTTATCCTATGACCCAGCAATCCTACTCTCAGGTATATAGCCAAAGAAATTGAAAATATATGTTCACATAAAAATGTGTACAGGAATGTTCATAGCAGCATTATTCATAACAGGCAAGAAATGAAAACAATTCAAATGTTTATCCACTGGAGAACGGATAAACAAAATGTGGTATATGCATACAGTGGAATACTATTCAGCCATAAAAAGAAATGAAATTCGGATATATGCTATAACATGAATGAACCTTGAAAACATTATGCTAAGTGAATGAAGCAAGGAACAAAAGGTCACATACTATATGATTTCATTTATATGAAATGTCCACAGTATGCAGATCCATAAAGAAAAGACAGAAAGTAGATTATTGGATGCTGGGGCTGGGAGAGTTGGCGGGAAATAGTGAGTGACTGTTCATGGGGAAGATGTTTCTTTTTGGAGTGATAAAAATGTTCTGGAACATTAGATAGCAGTGATGGCTGTACAATGCTGTGAATATACTAAAAACCCCTCAATTATATACTTTAAAAGGGTGAATTTTATGGTATGTGAATTATATCTCAATTTAAAAAGGAAAAGAGAAGTCCATTTGCTCCACCTTGTCTCTTAGAGATTCTGGCTCTACACAAAGGGGCACTGAGCTCTTTTCATGTACCATGATTCCAGGCTGCTCAGAACCCACAGACTCCTTCTTCCTATCTTCTGCTGAAAGCAGACAAGTCCAAACAGCCCCAATGCCATATGCATTAAGTGCCTGTGTTTGCCTGTGGAGAAATAAGGCACAGGGCTTTCCTTAGTTTGAGTAACAGCATAGTTAACACTGAGCTGAGACAAATATTGACACTAGCTCTGAGAATGCTATGAGGGTGGGGAATAGGATAGAGCCCCATAATAACTACTAAAGTATGTACTGCTTCAGCAAAGTTCTCTAAGGGAGAAAACAATCTTAAAATAGTCGTGTGAGATGTGGTGCGGCGGGAGGGAGGGGGTCTGAGAGAGGACCGCGTAAGGAAAGTATCTTTCTTTTCCCTATTAAGGTACACGTGTCATTTTCAAAAGTGTGAGTCAAATTCACACCACAGAATAGAGAAACCTTGTTTGGTGATACCAAGTAAATTTCATGTAAGTATTTAATAGTCAAAACTGAAGAGAAGATCACTGGAGTATGTTTTCAACCTGGAAATAAGAATGTAATTTGGTGATTCTATGAATCTTCTTTGGAACCTCTGAAGCCACTGCGAAGACTATTTTTTATAGGAATCAATTCCTAAAAAGACACAACTTACTTGCAGGAGACTTTAGTTCGGTCAGCAACCATGGTCCACTGTTGCTGGTTGGTAGAAACCTCAACGTAGTAGCTATAGCTTCGATCGTCACAATCCCAAAGTAGTAACCTGAACAAAGGGGAAAAAAATAAAATTGCTGGAAACATTCTACCTGGTTGTTTCCTTAGGCTGTGGGCATCTCCCTCCCACCCACCTCCTTTGTCCAGCACATTTCTAGGACTGGTCAAAGTAGTGAATCCCAACAAAAGTATGAGGAGAACAGGCAGAGTCGGTCTGCAGTGAGAGGCTTTTGATCTTCAGTTTTTTTCACAAGTCACCCAAGCTCAGGCAGCCTCTGCCCGGCCGATGGCAAAGTTCTTCAGACTGGTTTAGGAGAAAGAAGATGTCCCCAGATCACCTTTCTAGCTTCTTCTAGCTCTCCTCTCCAGTTGGCTTGGCTGACCACTGCTCATGGGAGAATATGTAATTTCTAATTGATTTTTATTTTTTATTTTTATTCTTAGAGACAAGGTGTTTCTCTGTCATCCTGACTGGAGTGCAGTGCTGTAATCATAGTTCACTGTAGCCTCCAACTTCTAGGCTCAAGTGATCCTCCCACCTCAGCCTCCTGAGTAGCTGGGACTACTGGTGCACACTATTTTTTTTTTTTTTTATTTGGTAGAGGTACAGTCTCACTATGTTGCCCAGGCAGGTCCTGAATTCCTGGCCTCAAGTGATTCTCCTACCTTTGCCTCCAAAAGTGCTGAGATTATAGGTGTGAGCCACCATGCCCAGCCTAATCAATTTTTTTTTTTTTTTTGAGAAAAGTTCTCACTCTGCTGCCCAGACTGGTATGCAGTGGTGTGATCACAGCTTACTGTAGCCTTCAACTCCTGGGCTCAAGTGATCCTTCTGTCTTAGCCCCAAAGGTAGTTATGGTTACAGGCATGTGCCACCATGCCTGGCTATTTTTAAATTTTATGTAGAGATAGGGTCTTGCTATGTTGCCCAGGCTGGTCTCAAATTTCTAGCCTCAAGTGATTCCCCTCACCTCAGCCTCCCAAAGTGCTAGGATTACAGGTGTGAGCCACTGTGCTGGTCTAATTAATTTTTCTTATAGTATTTTCTAATTGGTGATAACCCCATGACCTTTATTATTATGTTTTATCTTCTTTCTTATTCTCACCTAGATTTTTACAGAGCTGTAGTAGGGTTATCTGATTTGGAGATATAGGCAAATACACATTCATTTGCAAAACTTTCATTATTTAGAAATCGATTATCTTGGTCCTGTTCTTATGCCCCTTTTCTGCACAGATAGGAACTTAACCATTAACTGTGTAATTTCATTTACATGAAGCTCAAAGCAATTTATCTGTTGGTGACAGGAATTAGAATAGTGGTTAGCTCTGGGAGAGGTATTGACTAGGAAAGGGTAAAAGGGAACTTTCTAGAATCCTGGAAAAGTGCTAATTTTGATCTGAGTGATAGTTACATGGGTATATATGCATGTAAATATTAGTTGAGCTATTCATAAAAGATCTGTTCACTCTGTGTGTGTTATTCCTCAATCTAAAAAATAATTTAAAAAAAGAATCTGGCAGGACATGGTGGCTCATGTTTGTAATCCTAGCACTTTGGGAGGCCGAGGCAGGTGGACTGCCTGAGCTCGAGACCAGCCTGGGCAACACGGCGAAATCCCGTCTCTACTAAAATACAAAAAATTAGCCGGGCATGGAGGTGTGCACCTGTAATCCCAGCTACTTGAGAGGCTGAAGCAGGAGAATTGCTAGAACCCGGGAGGCAGAAGTTGCAGTGTGCCGAAATCGCACCACTGCATTCCAGTTTGGGCCACAGAGCAAGACTCTGCCTCTTAAAAAAAAAAAAAGAATCTGAGCATTACAATACAGGATTAGTATTTTGCTTCTGACAGTGCCACAGGGGAGACAGATATTGTTTTCTATTATTTCGGCCTTAAAAGCCCTTCCTATACTAACTATGAATCTTATTGCTTTATAGTTGGTCAGTTGTGTTTGCTTCCTCTACCAGGGGCATAGATAGTGAGCTCCTTGAAGGCAGTGCCTATGTCTTACTGATTTTTTCTACACCATTGACATAATGTCTCACATGGAGCTTAAACTCAGTCAGTGCTTGCCAAGCAAATACATTCTTTGTAACAACACCAGTAATAATGATCATGATGGCCAACATTTCTTTAATGTTTACTCTATATCAGGCCCTATGTTAAGTTCTCTATACAATTTGTCTTATTAAAATCCTTCTAAATATTCTCTTAGCAAGCACTATCACCCTTAGGAAATTACAGACGTTGAAAGTGAGGATTAAAGCTTGTTAAGTAACTTTTCCAAACTCATACAGTAACTGAGTGGTGGAAATGATACAAGGTTCTAGGCTGGTACCGTCACCAAAAGCCCATTTCTGTAATCCCACTGCCAAATGTTTCCATTACTCTCACTTTATATATCTGGTTCATAATTTACAGCCTCTAGCCTACCACTCTATAAAAGTCATCTGTATTATTTTTCCTTAATCTTATGATTATAATCAGTGAAAATCCTTTGCACAACAAATTTAGTTTAGTGTCACATATAAAGCTATTACCGAGGACTAGGATTGCCTGTATTTCCTGTTTTCCTTTACTCTTGTCTGTTTGTGTGTGGCGGCGGGGAGCTTGGGGGAACAGCTTCCTACTCTGTTGCTCAGGCTGGAGTGTAGTGGTGCAATCATAGCTCACTGCAGCCTCAAACTCCTGGGCTGAAGCAATCCTCCTGCTCAGCCTCCCAAGTAGCTGAGATTACCACATCCAGGTAATTAAAAAAACAAACAAACAAACAAAAAAAAACCAGATTATTTTGTAGAGATAGGGTCTCACTGTATTGGCCAGGCGAGGTCAAACACGTGGCCCCCATCTACCCTCTTGCCTGGCCTCCTAAAGGTCTTGCCTTACCTTTCATTCTTTATTTTCTATTGTAATTCTGTTTGCAATCAGTTACTAAACCCATGCTACCTAGTATTTTTGAACTCATCTTGTAAGTAGAGAAAACCGTTAAATGTGTTTGGAAGGCATACACAGATGATATCTACTGATTCCCATTAATACACCTTAGTGTTTAATCTCTTTTCTCAAAGTACCCTGAATGAATCACAAAGGATGCCACTCTGTTGTTCTTAAGTGTCCCAAAATTCTATTTAGATTACACTAATTTGCTTATAAGAAAGTGAATCATTTCCTTCATTAGTCATTTCCTCGAATATTATTCTAGTCTCTTAGCATTTTTATGCAGTTAGCCTATGCTAATTTATATTTATTTTGAGTAACTTTTAAAAGGTATTTTTTGCTTCTATGTTCGGCTCTCATTTTGATTATAAGAACTTTAGAAAGACATTTGATCTTTCTCTTTTTAAAAACTCTGCTTCAGACACGTGGGCTCTGTTCATGGCATATGTTCCATACATGTTCTGGATTGAAATCATTTATAACTCTGACACAGTAGACTAAAACTAGGGGAAAAGGTCCAATCAATTAAGCATTCTCTTCATTTAACAGCTCTGGTAGTAACAGGTTTGTTGGAAGATAATGTTGAGATTATTTTCCCCAATAGAATTTTTAATTATTTATGGAAAGCCAGGTTTATCATAATCCCTATCCTTCTAGGTAATCATAAACTAGTGTTTCTACAGAGGATCGAAATGAAAACAGTCAGTACCTTTTGGGATAGAACCTAACCAGATCTGAAAATATTTTATGGAAAATGACTACGTTGAGGATATAGGATATGGAGAAGATTAAAAACGGAAGACAAATTATGAGTATCATAAATACTCTAGTAGATATTCTTGGAGTGATAAAATATTTGAGAAAAATTTTAAGTTGTATATATATATCATGCTCTATAAGAAGCTTATTCTATAAAAGTCCTCTAATTTGTTTCAAGGCAAATTATTATTTTACAATGAAGATAATCTGAAATTCCAGTAACTTTTAAAACATAAACACACGCTTTTTCGCAACGGGTTTGCCTCCAGAACATAGGTGTCGTGTTCATTACAGCACTGTTTACAATAGCAAAGACCTGGAACCAACCCAAATGCCCATAGACGATAGACTGGATAGGGAAAATGTGGCACATATACACCATGGACTATTATGCAGCCATCAAAAACGATGAGTTTGTGTCCTTTGTAGGGACATGAATGAACCTGGAAACCATCATCCTCAGCAAACTGACAGAAGAGCAGAAGATCAACCACCGCATGTTCTCACTCATAGGTGGGTGTTGAACAATGAGAACACATGGACACAGGGAGGGGAGCACTACACACTGGGGTCAGTTGGGGGGAAATAGGGGAGAGACGGTGGGGAGTGGGGAGCTGGGGAGAGATAGCAAGGGGAGAAATGCCAGATGTAGGTGATGGGGAGGAAGGCAGCAAACCACATTGCCACATGTGTACCTATGCAACAATTTTGCATGTTCTTCACATGTACCCCCAAACCTAAAAGGCAATAAAATAAATAAATGGGGGGAAAAAAAAACAAAAATGAAAACTTATACAATCATTTCCCTTGGGGACAGAGTCATGGACTCTATCATTCCCTGGGAATAACTTTAACTGGAAGCGATTTCAAGAATTCAACTAAAGCAGAGAAGAGAGTAAAAAAATGCCACATTAAAAAAACAACTATTTTATATTCTCAAAAGAAAGAAAATGTATGAAAGCCCTCATGTTTTACTATTAATCTAATTTTTCCACATTTATCTATTTTGTCTTCAAAAGAAAGAATAAACTTCACATATTTTCTTTATTAAAAAAAACAACATAAACACAGTGCATATGGTTTGTAACTTGCTACTTTTGCTTAATGGTCTGTTATGAATATCTTTTTGTATCATCAAATATTGTTCTATATCATATGTACTGACTTCATAGTATTTCACTGTAAGGATGTTCCATACTTCAATCAATCTCTTACTATTAGACACTTAAATAGTTGATAATAGTTCACTGTTATGAAAATTCTTTTTTTTTTTTTTTCTTTGGAAACAGGGTTTTGCTCTGTTGCCCAGGCTGGAGAATGCAGTGGCGCAGTTGTAGCTCACTGCAGCCTTGATTTCATGAGCTCAAGTGATCCTCCTGCCTCAGCCTCCTGAGTAGTTAGGACTACAGGTGCATACCACCATGCCGAGCTGATATTTAAAAAAAAAAATTTTGTTGTTGCCTAGGCTAGTCTCCAACTCCTGGCCTTAAGCAATACCTCCACCTCAACTTCCCAGTGTTGGGATTAAAGGCATGAGGAACTGAGTCCAGCCTATTATGAAAATTTTGTGATAAACATTCTTAAGCTAAATCTATGATTATTGTTTTGAATAATTCTGTAAGTGAAACTCCTGAAGCAGGGCATATGAACACTTTGAGGCTTTGATATATATCACAAAATAGCTGTAGACTTCTTCTATTCCTCCAACCCCAAGCAAAAATCTATACCAATTTATATTAATACTACCAGCATTGTATAACAAATACCTGTTTCTGTGCATCATCACCAATATTATATATTACGTTTAAAAACACTATTAATTTGATAGCTGAAGTATCTCATTAATCTGCAATTTTTAACTTATTGAGCTTGAACATTTTACCCATTTTCTACTTAAATTTATCTTTTTGTTAATGACTTACAAAATGCCCTCTATATTTAAAGGATATTAATCCACTGCCTATCATAGTTTGCATGCTGAAGGTATTAATTTTTATTAGCCTAGTCTATCGATCTTTACCTCAATAATTATCTCCTGGCCTAAATTCTTTTTTTTCTGAACAGCAGCCAAGTGCTCATAGTGGTTGAGACATCCCCTCTCTATTCCTCTATTAAGAGTCCCTAGGGACTGGAGATGTGGGGTCATGGTGACTCCTGAGTGGAAAAGGGACACTGATGGATCTCAGGTCATTGAGCCTAGGGCTCAGACTCAACCTACATGCTGAAGTTTTAAAAAAGACTTCTAACTCATGCGCCAGGATGCACATTTGCTTGGAATTTAGGCTTCGCCAGGAATTAAATCCCTTTGTTGATTTGATTGAAAAAAGCAACTGCAGCTGAAGAACACTAAAGAAAAAATTGATACAATCTCTGCTTTTCTATTGAGAGGAATTTTATTCTACCGACTCCCTTCACTTCTTTGGCTGCCTGAAAAGTATATTCTTCTGTCTTTGTGCCTGCGACAACACAGAGCTATTTCTGACTTGTAAACTAGCTGGGAATGTTTGCATAGTGAGCTTGCTTTGCCCAGGACAGACATTCTCTATGACCTTAACTGAGATGAGCTCCTTAAACACATAGCACACAACCACCCATAGATCAGAAGCCAGTTTCAAAAGGGGCTGAATAAAGGAAGTTGCTGGCCAAGATTTATTGATGCAGATCAGGTCGGTGTTTAGCTGTTGCCACAACCTCTCTAACTAATGAGCACAGCATGAAATGCCTGGTGGTATTATATATGTTGTTTCTTCCATCTTCCCTTATTCTCATTGTGAAGTTTCCCTAAAAGCAGTGAAGTGCTGGGCTTTTTTTTTTTTTTTAATTGATTAGCAGATGTGATTTTGCTTACATCTTCCATAAATGCTCTGGCTGACTGCATCACATTGATTACCAGGGGTTCAGTTTACAGCAACTAATTGCCCTCCTTGCTGGTGTTTTGATACAAAATTCAATAGCGAATATGTTTTCAAAACTCTTGTCTTTGTGGCTTGAGTCAGAAGTGACTCAAGGCAAACCCAGTGGACTGAGTTTTCCAGTCTTTAAAACAGTTGCTCTCTCAACAGTCTGTGAAGAAAGATCCAAATTGTAGCATTCTAATTGGAAAGTCTGCATTATGCATGTGATGACAATTTATACAGCTATTCTTTGTTAAGGATCCTTTAAGTTCTTCAGAAATAATTGTCTTCCATTCAACAATTCAAAACATATTTACTCAATAACTACTAAGTAACATTAGGCAAATCACTTAACTTACGTATACTTTGGTTTCATCCTTTGTGACATTAAATGTCGAGATTTGATGGCTTCTCAGCACTCTTCCAGCTCTAACATGTAATAATTCTGTTACAGCATACGTAGAGGTTTTTTGGGTATGTCTGTACATTACACAGTAACTCCTGTCTTTGACAGCTGTTTGTCCAGTCCAACCTCAAGGTGGACGTGGGAGGTTCCTGAGCTCAGTTTATCCTCTGAATTTGCTGCATCCTAGGAAGCTGCTCAATTCATGCTGGGCTAATCAGATTTCCTTTCTAGAAAATTTAGAATTATGTGAGATTCTAGCTTAATGTAGCCGTTCGCTTAAAATGAGATGATGAAAATACAGGCATTCTGGGGTGACCCTCTTTTATCACAGGTGTAAAGCAGAGAGACATCTGCAATGAGAAGCAGAGACCATAGGCTGTGCAGCCCGGGGAGGGCTGCCTGGGGTGCTGACAGATCAGATTCCAATGTCTGGTTTCAGAACCTACAGGGCCCACTGAGTTTCTGCCCTAGTATTCCATGAGAGATCTTCTAGTCACTTAAATAAAGTCCCCATTTGTGGCTTAAGCTATCTTTTACTTGGTTTCTGTTACTTGGAACTAAAAGGGCCAAAGATAAGCTCCTAGCGGAGGGAACTAGAGAGAAAAGGTATTCAACAAAAGCAGATGTTACAGCAATGAGGATGGAAATGATATCATTATGGCTATAGGACCAGAGGGACAACAAGGTAAAGAGCAGGGATGGTGGGAACGCTCCCTTATGATGGCAGTCTCTTCGTTCAAGTATGAAAGAAGATTCTATGTAGAAGCTGAGAGTGGTAAGACTGCGGTGCGCGGTGGCAAAGCAAAACAGGCTTTGGAGTGGCTCAGTGGCATCAGTGGACATGCAGGGAGAGAGCCTTGCAAAGACAGAACAGTCAGTGTAGTTTATAACTCTTCTGAGCAGTGGCACGGGGGAAGCAGAGCCAACAGTGACAAGGAGGATACAGGCCAGGGTCAGAGAATGAAGGGCCAGGAAAAGTAATGACAACTTGTAGGCTGCGGAGGAGGTAAGTGGGATCAGAGATGGTAGACTAACGTTCAGAACAGAGAGGGACTAGAGGTCAGGATGCAAAGAACAGATGCGACAGCTGTAAAGCTGAGGGACAAAGGTAAGGAGTTGTGGTGACAAAGGGAAACTTCAGCACTTTCACCTTATTCAGAAAAGTCCAGTTCCTGCTCCTCTGGATGAGAAACAGAAAGACAACACGGTAGGGGCTCTATTCTAATCTCTGCTACTGAGAGGCAGGAGGGAGCCTGTAACAGCTGCCACAAGGAATGACTACAGCTTCAGAGAAACAACTTTACTGGTGAGAAAGAGGGACTTTCCCAAAGATGAGAGGGCTCCTTATTGTCAGCTGTCACAGGGTTCGATGATGTAGCTTCACCCTCAGGTGGGGAGCAAGGTCCAGCTGAGAAGAACTGCGGGAGGTCACTGAGTCCAAAATGAGATTCTCAGCAGGAGCCTAGAGCCCAGTAACAATGTTTTCTCAAAAGTGTGTGAGGTAGACCAGGCGGCTGCCCTGCAGATTACAGACATGAGAACTCCTGAGGTGTTGCCACCTCAGGGGCCTGCCTCTGCATGGGCCATGACCTTCCAGGGCAAAGGGAACGCCAGTGTCCCACCAGCAGAAGAAGGGAAAAACCGGCTGCTCATCAGATGGAGTGGGTTCTTGGGAAGTGCGTTAGTCAAAGGACATCAGAGCGTCTACCTCCTGTCTCCTAGTGTTTAATCTCTCACAGCTGGGACGTGGAGGGTGATTTCTCTAACAGGGGAGGAAACAATGGCACTGGCTAACGATATTCTCTTGCAGCTAGCCAGGGAAAAGGCAAGCAGAAGCTCTTGGTTGTCTGCTATATGTAGTTTCCCTGTTTAGCCAACTGAAGCCCAGGAGTACAAACGTGAGGAGGTGGCAAAGTATACACTTTGGCTCCACTGTGTCGGCTGACTCATCGAGAAAGGGGGAAATTTAAGGATGGATTTTCTTTTCTCATCAAATCTTATATTTGATATAGTATAATCAATTCATTTATTTAAAGCCCACACACCATGAGAGATATGGTATAATCTATCTGAAAGTGGAAAAATATCAGTGGAGAATCTACCTGGAGGATGTAACTATGGATAGCTAGATGGGGCAAAGCTTTGCAAAACATGGAGCCAATACAAAACTACCAACCTTTTTTTTTTTTTTTCCTTTTCTTTAGATAGAGTCTCAATCTGTTGCCAAGGCTAGAGTTCAGTGGTGCAATCTCGGGCATGCCACCAGGACCGGCTAATTTTTTTGTAGAGAAGGGGATTTGCCAAGTTGCCCAGTCTGGTTTCAAACTCCTGAGCTCCAGTGACCTGCCTGCCTCAGCCTTCCACGGTGCTGGGAGTACAGGCGTGAGCCACCACACCTGGCTAAAACTACCAACTTTTTTTTTTTTCTGAGATGGAATTTCACTCTTGTTGCCCCAGCTGGAATGCAATGGCACAATCTCGGCTCACTGCAACCTCCACCTCCCAGGTTCACGCGATTCTCCTGCCTCAGCCTCCTGAGTAGCTGTGATGACAAGAATGTGCCACTAGGACCGGCTAATTTTGTATTTTTAGTAGAGACGGGGCTTCGCCATGTTGGTCAGGCCAGTCTTGAACTCCTGGTCTCAGGAGAGTGATCCATCTGCCTTGGCTTCCCAAAGTGTTGGGATTACAGGCGTGAGCCACAATGCCTGGCCCCAAGCTACCAATTTTTAACAGCTAACTAAGACTATCTTTTCAGTTCTTAGAGGGATTAAGTTTTTAATTTCAAGTTTTAGGTGAAAGCTAACACTACATCACCAAATAGCATGGCTACAGCTGCATATTCATTAGATACTGAGTGTGGAATGAATGGTGAACAATTAATCATAGTCCCACCTCACATTCACACAGACCTCACTAGTTTCAAAATGTTTTTGCATACATTATCACATTTGAAAAAAAAAAACAATTTATAATCAGCACACTTCCTGCTTTCAATGCAAATCTATTTTTCTAAGTTTCCTGCTTAATTTTCTTACATGGGCTAAACACTGCCCAAGCAATCTTTTACAGATTATTTAATCACTTGACAAACTCTTTTTTTTCTTTTAACAAATAAGTTTTGCCTCAGGCTTATGATATAGACTTCATACTACACAGTCCAATTTAATGAAAATTCTCAGCTGGGCACGGTGGCTCATGCCTGTAATCCCAGCACTTTGGGAGGCCCAGGCAGGTGGATCACCTAAGGTCAGGAGTTGAAGACCAGCCTGGCCAACATGGCAAAACCCCGTCTCTATTAAAAATACAAAAAATAGCTGGGTGTGGTGGCGGGCACCTGTAATCCCAGCTACTCAGGAAGCTGAGGCAGGAGAATCGGTTGAACCGAGAGAGAGAGAGAGAGAGAGAGAGAGGGAGAGAGAGAGAGAGGGGGAAATTTCAACGTGGAAATATGATAAAAATTTGTCCAGGCCAAACAGTTCTTGAGAAGGAAAGCATTCTCATATTTTGCAAAGTGACTGTAATATAGCCCCTTCCTTAAGCAAAATGTTAGCATCAAAAATATTGGGAACCCTTCAAATGGTATGATTTCTTTTTTAAATTTTGCAGTGATGATGCAAAGGCGAGTCTTATGATATTTTAATAGGTGAAGTCACAATATGTTACAGAGCTTTTGGGCACTGCAGTGACATGCTAGGCAGATATGCAGCTTTTACCGATCTTCCCTGTGTTTAAATTTGGCATCACCAATTTCCCTCTCCACAGCAAGGCCATCTGCCTTGATCCTAGCAGCTTGCTCCTCATGATGAGCACATACAATCAGTGAGATCAGCCTGATTTGGCTCACCAGCAGGATTAGAAAAGGATGTGTAGGCCGGGTGCGGTGCCTCACGCCTGTAATCCCAGCACTTTGGGAGGCCAAGGCGGGTGGATCACGAGGTCATGAGATTGAGACCATACTGGCCAACATGGTGAAACCCCGTCTCTACTAAAAATACAAAAAATTAGCCAGGAGTGTTGGCGAATGCCTGTAATCCCAGCTACTCGGGAGGGTGAGGCAGGAGAATCGCTTGAACCCGGGAGGTGGAGGCTGCAGTGAGCTGAGAATGCACCATTACACTCCAGCTTGAGCAACAAGAGCAAAACTCCATCAAAAAAAAAGAAAAAAAGAAAGAGAGAAGGAAAGAGAGAAGGAAAGAAAGAAAGAGAGAGGATGTTTAAGAGACAAAAATGCTGAAGTCCTGCCCAGACCATAGGTCTTAGCTCCTAGGCATCAGGTCCAGCTGGCTTTTAGCTTCATTTGCTAGGAAGGCTATTACCAGCTGTTGTGAATTTAAAAGGCCTGAATCAGTTTCTTCTGTTAATAGCTGAGGGCAATATGCATTTGTGTGAGCTTTCCTGTTCTCTGTCCTCAATTCTATGAAATTATTAGGACGACACATTGAAGAGCCCAAAATGTACTCATCTACAGCTGAGTGTTAAGAATTCTTGGATTTTTACTTAATGTTTATGATTCCTGTGAAACAAAATAGCCCCAGTATGGGCCTTCATCCAACAGGTAGGGAAGCAGAGTCACCTGGGATCCACGTTCCCTGCATAACACCACCCAGCGGCCCCTCCCTTCAGCTCTTCAGACCAAGTCCATTCAGGAGAACACACTGGACCATGCTTCTAGAGTGCAGGGATCATGCATGGCTAATGATCTTGGTATTCCCCAGCACAATGCCATATACATCATGCGCTCTACAGAGTTCAACCGAAGGAGAAATGGGGAGCAGGAGAGCTGTATTAGGATGGAAAGAGAGGCGGAAAGCAAACTATAGATAAATCAACCTTCTCACAAAACCCGGGTCACTTATTCCAGCACAGTATTTTCAGTGTTCTGAAATTATGTTTCAATCCAAAAACAACCTCCCCCTGCCAGTACTCCACCCCAGCCCCAACACCCTTTTGGAGAGTCTCATATAAAGATAATTTATGAAAAATATCCATTCTGACTGCTACTTCATCCATTGAGTTTATTCTCCTGCCCCTCCTCTGACTACAGGCTAGTATGTGCTCACATGCACACAGCCTACAACACACCAAGAAGCAGCACCAAAGAGAAATTTAATAAGAGCCATGGCTCCTTCCCTGTTCCCTCGGGTCACATTTTCACAAGAATCTCTATCTGTGAGAGAACTCACCATTTAGCTACAAGCAGATCTTTGCATTCTCTTGACCTGATGATAAAGGGAAAGACTGGAAGGGCAAAGCAGGTGGGAAGGCTCACCTTTGAATAATACAGTCAGGAGAATGTTCCCTCACGGATGAACGACAGGCAAAACTCTTCCTATTCAATCATGTAATCTCTCTATTTTTGTTCTTACCAAATCTCTTCTCTGGTCTCTCTTAACACAGCCAGTACTATTTTCCCACACCTCTTTCTCTTTCTTATCAGACTGACCTTTTCAACCAAATCAGATCTGGGTTTCAACCTTTGCTCCAGCTTTAAATCATCTTCTTTTCCCCACAGGGCACAATCTACAAAGTCTAGAGCTCTTGTTAGAAATGATTTTAGAACACTTGCCCATCCAATTCAGACCTCCTTCAACCTTACCACCAGTGCGAGCTGTGGTTCATTCCTCCTTCAGGTTCTCACTTGGTGGAGTTACTGCTGCCCTCCTCCCACTGCATTCCCAAATCTGTTTATCCCGGTGGGGCAGGGACAGTGAAATGCTGTCTGTGTCTCTATCTACTTGTTCTGGAATTGCCTTCCTGTTAGTCCCTTCTCTCATGGACTTCTTCCATGAAATAGTTTGTGAAGGCTCCCACATGAAAACAACTACCCTCTAAAACACAAAACTATAATAAGTTGCAAGTGCTACAAAATTTAAACATTTAGAATAAGTACATTATTCTGTTTGAAAGCTGAGGTGTCTAATAAATCATAATTCCATGTGGTACATGACTTACCATTAAAAAAGAGACAACATTAATGAGAATAATAATAGCAATATCTCCACCAGTATATAAAGGTGAAAATCCTAACTACTAACTATAAATTCTTATAAACAAAAGATAATTAATCAATTTAATATGTAACTGTGTGATAAATCTTTTGAAGGATGGTGAAAAGCCAGAAAAATAAAGCAGTATTTTATGTATTTTTTTGTAACAGCTAGAGGAAAAAACGGCTAATTAAGTTTTTTCATGCAATTCTTTTGATCACTGGCCACTCAGTATAGTTTTCTTGATCCAAGTCTTCAAAGCTGGGATCACACGTTTTAATTCAAACGTTTTCAGCTGAACATTAATAACGCTAGCTTTCCTAACTGCTAAACAGCTGTAATTAAACCAAACTGGTGTGGGTTATAGGACCCAAGGCTAAATGGGCAGTTGCTTTCCTTTTTTCCTGCAATCACCCATACTGAACAGGAGGCCCAGGCAAAGACTCTGCAAAGGGAGGCTCTGCAGTTCTCCCCACCATTGCCAGAGATGTGAGGATGTTGTTTCTGTCTCATGAATACTCCCCCAGAACTGCAGAGTAGCTTCCCCTCTTCCACATTTGTTTGGTTGAGGGATCATAAGACAAGAAAAGCATTCCTTCTTTGGAATGGATTCTGCAAGAATTGCCTTTCTAGAAATAACTCTCCCAGGTGCCGACATGAATATTCACCAGAGTGTACTGGGCACAGAGGCCAGTCTCCGTGCCATGTACACTAATCCTTCAAAATGTATTCCAGGCAAGCTACCAGGGTAAACTCCTATACAGAAACCAGGCTTTCCAGTGATAGACACTGGATGACTGAGGGAAGGAAATCTGAGTGATGGAAGCAGAGATGAATAAATCACTTCTAGCTATCTAAGGCCCTGCTGCAGCTAGACCTCGAGACATTGACTGAAGCACAGCATGAAGCTTCATTAGAATATTGCCCTCTGCAAATTAAACTGTGTCTTTTGTTCAGCCGGCTCACTCTTCCTCCTCAAGAACAAAAGTTTATGTCCCCTATGCCTCATAATCCTATTTGCTGGACCCCTTTTAACTTTCTTCTTATTTTGGCTGATAAGACCTACATGGGCATCCTGAGAACACCGTCCTGATGCCATGCAGGCATCCAATGTGCATGCAAGCACATACCCCCCACACCTCTCTGCATCACTGCCCTGACTCCCATTCAGGAAGATATGGACAAAAAAGATCAGGAATTTTCACAAGCCAGGAAAGAAATCATGCCGAAAGTGGGTGAGATCTCAGATTTCTCAGGATCCTCCCACTCTGGCACTGAATCCCCAAGAGCCGGCATTGCTATTTCTGCGGTGGGGCAGAAGAGGACCCCAGCCTATCTGAGTCACACATGAGAGTGTTTGGAAAATCAACAGGTGTCTGGAGCTGGGAAATATCCCTGAGGTCATCTCCAAGAAGCTGGTGCTGGAACTATGTGCACAGGATACATATGAATATCCTGGGGGGAGCGGAGGAGCTTGGAGGCTTTTAGCAGCCAAAGGGAAGAGGTAGCATGAGCAGGTAAGAAGGAAACAGTGAGGTTACTAGTTATCCCCTTAGCTTATTAGGACCACAAAGGGTTCCAATGACTCTCCTTGAGCCTCTGATGTACACAAGGCTCCTGTCTCCCATCTGATGCCACAGTTATTCATTACACATTCCATGGCATTGTGTAATGAATAGCAGTGGCATCAGATGGGAGGCAGGAGTCCCAACTCTGCCTCTGTCTTGCTCCACAACTGTATTCTCTCAGATTTATAATCCAAGAAGTGGGAGGTAGGGGGACAGGGGAAGGGAGTGAGATGGATTTTAATTTACGTGATTTGCGATTCCTTTTTCAAGACTATTTTTTCCTTTTAATTACAAAGTGATATATGACAAATCTTTGGCACTTTTTTTTTCATCCTACAAAGACGTGTCCAATTTTTGGTACTTTTATAAAGTATCCATTATAAAGAGGCATTATACAACTTGCAAAGAAATATAAACCAATATTTTAAAAAATATTCTTTAGCAGCAGAATCTCTCTTACAAACAACATCTTGGAAGAATTTCAGTATCTAAAACAGTTAAAAGTAGAACTGCTCTTCTGAGGTCAGAGTTGGGGACTGAAGCCTCGTCGGCAAGGACTTCCTGTTGGCCCCAACTTGTGGCAGCCCACAAGGCCCATTCAATGACAAAACATGGTAGGGAAAATTCAGTGGTCACGGTATTATATCTTGTCCCCAAACTAAATGGTGATTTTTAACATTCACATCTTTTAATAATAGGCTTATTATTATTATTCACGTTTTTTTTTATACCATGAGGGGCAAATGAACTTTCCTAACTCTTCATTTTTGCCTGTATGGGCCAGAGATGTTAGTGAGGAAAGGAGCTGAATGAATTAGGCATTGATAATCCATAGCCTATGGATGTCTATTTTTGTAAATAAAGTTTTATTGGAACACAGCCATGCCCCTCAGCAGAGTTGAACAGTTGCACCACAGAGACTGTATGGCCTACAAAACCTAAAATATCTACTACTTGTCCCTTTGCGGAAAAAATTTACCAACCCTGAGCATAGACAGAAAACTAAAGCTGTTCTATTTGAGCAGTAAAGGGCTACAGCGCCAAGGTAAGGAATAAAGATACAGTTTAAGGCTGAGCTTAGCCTAGAAATGTCTAAATTCCCTTTCTTCTGTTGTTTCAATAGATTTTAACGCAGCGAATTCTACATGGAGCTTTTAGATTGTGCTGTAGTCACAATCTCATTTTTGTTACTGTGAGAACTGTAGTGGCAATTCTTGGCTTGCCTTTCACCCTAGATTTCTGGTATTTCTCCTAAGAGTAAAAGAACTACAAAGAAAATGGGACCCAAAAAAAAAAAAAAAAAAAAAAAAAAAAAAAAAAAAAGCAGCAGCAGCAGCAGCAGCTCCAATTAAAAATGAAAAACATTCCCAAACCCTCCTTACTCCCTGAACTGATAAAGTGCCCAGGAGCTACATTCTCAAACTGAAGATGTGCAAATAGGATAGTCATTGAGTGCTATGCTCCAGATCCCTACTAGAGGGGATGGAAGTAGTAGCACAGGGTGAAGAAATTATAGTGACATTTAAAGTCAATAAACAATAGGTCAAAAAGCAAAGTTTTATACTCATTGATAAGGCAGTTAATATGAGAGTAGTAAAATAATAATATATCAGTTATAGCAGAAGATGACACTGTAGACTAAAACACACCAATTAAGCACACAGTGCTGAGTTGTTTGCTGGTCACTAGGAGAAAATGGATTTGTACAGATCTGTCCTGTTGCCAGCTCTGTCTATTGTGATTATAAAAAGCATTTTACAAGATAGCTGGCCAGGGCAGTCTATGACCACAGAACAATAAAAATCTTACAGTACTTGGCATTTTAACAGAACTACTCATTTAGAATCTTTAATGAAACGAATTTTAAATGGATGACTCTGTTTAACACGTTCTTCCCAAATAGATGCAACTAATCTCCATGAATTTTCTGCTTGTCTCTGAGTCTAAAGTATACAGCTAAAATCTCACTACAGTGAACACAATCGTGACAAAGCCATTTCCCTATTTTGCTAATAGGGCTATAATCAACAAAATATTATTTATCTTGTTACCACCAATTCTCAAGCAATTCTCTACAGATAATGGTTTATCTATTTCTAACAGGGTTACTATGAACTTTATAATAAAAACAGTACTTGATTATATGATCTTTGTTATCTCTTAACCTCAGAAAAGAGATGGATACAGAAAGTTCAGGTATCAGGAAAAGAAATGACAAGAGATTTGCACTGGACCTCACAGGACAATTAAATGGTATATAATTATCTAAAGGAATTAGGGCTAATGTTCTAGATCCCAACCGACCCTTCTCACAAGGTTCTTGAGGTGAGTATAAGCCAAGGAAAGTTCCAGCAAATGAGAAGCAAAGGGATACTTTATTGTTAGCACTAGTACAATTTTTGGCCCAAAACCCTAATGCAAAGAGTATAGGATATGGAGCGCTCCCTATTCCCAAGTTTGTTATGCCTGAACAGCTTCAAACCAAAGCAAGCCAGGAGGCCTTCTCTGTCCCTTTGTCAACATCCAAAGCTTATTCTTGGTACTTACCACTATAATGTTAGGAAAAATCAACCCAATACACTTTCTAATATAGTAATGTCCTTTTAGCCATGTGGGGTACATTCCAAGATCCTCAGTGGATGCCTGAATCCACAGATAGTATACAACCCTATATACTGTATACTATGTGTTTTTGATCTGATAACTGAGATAGCTGTCCCAGCCAGATAGCTGTAAGTGACTACTGGCTGGATATGCTGGACTACTGTCCAGCTGCACATGCCAGACAAGGGGATGATTCAAGTTCCAGGCAGGATGGAGCAGGTCAGTGTGAAATCTCATCACACAGTCAGGCAATTCAAAAGTAGAGATAATGACATGCAATTTAAAACGTCTGAATTGTTTATTTCTGGAATTTTCCATTCAATATTGTGCACCACAGTTGACTGCAGGTAACTAAAACCATGGAACGCAAAACCACAGATAAAAGGAAACGACCATACCAGAGAATCAGAGTAAATATGAGGAAACCATTGCCCCCCACTGCCTAGCACTGAGCTGCTCCTGAGCTGAGTTGGAAATAGATATACCCTGTTAGAAATTGGTTTCATTAAAGATTCTTACCCTTACTGCCCTAGGAAAGAGAAAGTAAGAGTATCCAAGGAGAGAAAAGGATGGATCAGCTTATCACTTTGTTGTAAAGAACAAAACAGGGAACAGTCAGGAGAGACGGAGGAGAGGGAAGTATAAAGCAGGAAGGCAGGGCCTCCTTCTAGGTTGTAGTGATCCTGACTCATGCTACTTAGGGACCAGTGATTCCACTGAACTATTCTGAGCCTAATCTGAGGGCTGCAAACAGACTAATCTGTTGGCATCTTCTTGGCCACAATTTTAGGAAGGAGTCAGGATGGGTATAGGGGAAGGCACAAAGAAATGGCGGGAGGAAAAGCAGAGTGTATTTGTACTTCTTCTCCCAAGATTCAAAATTGTCCTATTGCTATAATTACCCTCCCATGGACAGTACTTCTTGTTTCAAATGTCCCCAAAGTCAGAAATACTCATTATAATCCTACCAAAAAACCAACCATGCTAACCAATAAGTTAGAAGAGGAAAAGACTGGAGATAGTATGACAGTCATTGCCTGGATCTTCTTTGAAAGTAAGAGGTCTTTAAAAAGAAAAATCTGTCATTTCATTCCAAGGAAGATAGACTTAACTTTTTCAACTCCAGATCTTAAAAACTGAAAATACTATTTCTAGTGGTACTTTTGATATAATTCATCTGTCACTACAAAATAATATAGACATGCAGTGAAATTTCTGATTTTGGAATTTTGTTTGTATACAAGAATAGTCAACTCTGCTTTGGTTGACCAAATACATCTGGTTAACAGTCTCCATTTTAACTGACAATTTAGATAAGAGTTTGGATATGATAAACTATATTTAACTATAGTAAAACCAAACCAAATAAAATTTATTCTGATTTTGATCGATCAGGAGGTACTGGTGATCTAACCCTGCCTCCCAAATTTCATTGTGGCATGAATTATCACTATGCTAGCAAAGCACAGGAGACCAGTTACAAAAAGCCAGTATATTAAGTGTTTGCAACAGAAGCTTGAAGTTTTTGCCAAGAAGTAAGTGTCATGAATATGAAATCAAACATATATAGTCAATAATGCCTCTTACTTTGGGTTGGAATTGTGCAATAAGCAGACATAGGCTTTTATTTATATTTTGGAGTGCAGTGGCGCAATCTCGGCTCACTGCAACCTCTGCCTCCTGTGCTCAAGTGATTCTCCTGCCTCGGCCTTCTGAGTAGCTGAGATTAAAGATGCCTGCCACCAAACCTGGCTAATTTTTGTATTTTTACTAGAGACAGGGTTTCACCATGTTGGCCAGGCTGGTCTCGAACTCCTGACCTCAGGTGATGTGCCTGCCTCAGCCTTCCAAAGTGCTGGGGTTACAGGTGTGAGCCACCTCACCTGACCAGCTACAGAACTTTTTGAAGCTGAGAATAACAGAAAATATATTATAGTACTGTTTAAGATATATCCAGAAGCTGTGAATTCTAAGGGAAGCTTTTAAAAATAAATGGGAAAAAGCCCCCACTGAATTATATACTTTAAATGGGTGAATTATATGGCATGTGAATTATATTTCAATAAAGCAGTTTTTAAAAATAAACAAAAATACATGAAATATGGAGACCTGTTAAAATCCCAAAGCACATGTGAAATGTCAAGCAGGAGGTAGTGTTTTGTGGCAGAGCTGTTGGCTAGATAAGTCAACCCCCTTACCATGACCCTTAGTTTCTTAGCCAACCTTGGTAGGGCTGACCGTATGACATAATTCTACCTAATAATTCTAAGTGAAAGTTGGCTGGGTAGGGCTTCAAATAAAGCTTTGGATTTTCCTAATAAAAACAAACAAACTTGGCTGGTAGGCTTTTATCCTTGTATTCCTTTGTTCTTCTCCTTCTTCCTGCCTAAATACAGACATGGTAGCTAAAGCTGTAGTTCTATCTTGTTTCTCTGGGGACAAAAATGCACATGGAAAAGACCAAGAAAATTGCAGAGATCATTGAATCACAGAACCAGTTTGGGGAGCCATGGCCCTGTGGACTTTTTGTTATGTGACACTAAAACAAACAAACAAACAAAACAAAAAATAAAACAACAAAAAAAAATGTCTTTCTCACTGAGATTGTTATTTGCAGCCAAATGCAAGCTCCTTTAGAGCAAATGACCACTAGTTCAATGAATATAAAGACTCAGGTGCAACATATAATGGCAGTTTTCGTAATTTATGGCCATAGAAAACAAGGGTAGGCTGAACCATAAGATGTGATGGCTCTTCTCATTTTCTTTTTAAGGCTATAGGAGGTTCTGCAAGATCATGCAACAAATTAGAATCTTTGGAGCTGGAGTTTTAGCATGGGTTGTGCTGTCCTATTTCTGATGGAGAGAAAGGGATGAAACTCAAACGATACTTTGATTTCTTCATCTTGTAAATGAAGACAGTAGGAGCAGCTAAAGCTCCAGAACCCCTGTAGCCATTTCTAAACATTAAACTGTACAGAAGGTCTAAGCAATCTTGGCTGGTATTTGGTTACAGTAAAAGAATAATGCAGCAAGGCAGGTAATGTCATCATCATTGAGGGACTTGGCTTCAGACATAATAAGGTAAAAGGAAGAAAGAGGATCCTGACCATTAAGTCTTAAGGGCAGCAAGGAAAGAAAATCCAGGGAGAAGTAAAAGCACACTCTGCATTTGTCTATGTAACCAATCCCCCTTATGCTGAACCTGATACATTGCTGAAAGAGGCAATGCAGCAGGCAAAAAATGATTCCTCAGCTAGAGCTAAGCCCTTGAGTGTCCAGGAAAGTTGCTGAAAGGAGTCTTTGACAGACACCAACCAGCCGGTCATCATAATCATCTTTCCTAGGAGAAGAATGCAGAAATGGAGGTGGACAGAGAGGAGGAGCAAGAAGAGGACGTGGAAGAGATTTTCTTGGTCTCAGTGCTTCTGCTTGTTCTTAAGCAGATATACAAGTATGTTTTGGTCAAGTGCCTCTGGTTACCAATGTACAAAGGGCTAAGCTTTTTAAAAAGAGAGAGATACACTGACATCAGGTAGCTATCAAGAGACGTACCAAAAGTATCTGAACAAAGTGACAAAATTGGGCTCCTGGGAAAAGAGTCTCCGATTTAAGAGACTTGTGGAAAGAACATGAAGATTTTTCGGAGGTAGATTACTGCTTTGAATTAATTCAAGAATTAACCTTAAATGACTGTGACCCTTCATCAGTTTTTTCAGAATAGCTTTATTCATTTAATACTCAAAAGCTATATTAAAGCAATTTGATGCATTAAATGTGTAGAAATTTCACTTAGCTCAAAGTCCTATGCTTCTGTTAGCCCTCATGAGAATAGCTGCGTTTCTGTGACCCCATGTGGCCTATCCTGGGGCAGCAGCATGCAAAACATCTGCCACAGAAGGAGGAGGCTGATGCTTTCCACTCATTTCATTTTTCCAAGGTGAATGATTCTGGTTTTTGAAATGATTGCTGAAATCACTAAGTATTTGTTTTAAACAGTTCTTAACAATTCTAGATAATTTCTAAACACGCATGTGTGCATGAAATACTGGGTCAGATGGGGCTGAAATCCTGTGTAAAAAAATGTCTTCTTGATGGGTTAAAATCTTAGAAAGCTAAAAGGATTATTCTTTTCATATATCCAGCTATATGTTATGATGACTACTTGCCAAGTTCTCCAATCACTCAAGAGAGGTAAATGGTTGACATGTGAGGTAAATCACACACATGAACACACAAACATATATATATTTTTGGCATTTAACCTTTCCTGCTTTTCCAAAGAACATCTGAATTCTAGCGCCCCTCCTGTATTTTTAACATACAACTTAGTTGCCATAGCAATACTTTCTGGTCTTGAAATACCTCTAGGATGAGACTGGCTGAGGCATATTTACCATGCCCCCAAACTATCCTGCTATCTGTTTCCAGGATCCAGGATTTCTGGCCCTCTAAGCGTTCACACAGTTCAGACTTCAGCACCTACTGGGAACCATAGATATAATTATTTACTCTACGATTTTTCTGGGAACCAGAGCTCTGCCGTCTGAGGGTGATAAAAGAAGACTTTAGTGTGATGCAGATAGTCTCAGAGAGAAACAGCACTTAGTAATAAATCACAGATCAGTGAGACAAGGAAGAATTCCTTGGTTCAGGGCTGTGACAGATGACACTCAGCATGACTGATATGAAGCAAAATTTGTAAAATATCTTTCCAATTGTGACTAGAATTATAGGCAATCTTAATCCAAGCCAGAAGAGTCATCTATTTAGATGCTGGTTGTATTCTTCAGACTATAAAAAGGAAATTTCTAGCTCTCTAGGTTGCAACGAAGGCTGTCTTAATGTAAATAGATGTACTGCTTGACTGTGCAGCACTCAGACAGAATGAAATGGAAGCGGCATGGAACAAGTGAGGCAAGCATTCTTACCTTCTCACCTGTGCTAATGTCAGCGCCTAACTCCAGAGCTCAATCTCAGTCATTTGCTGGAGATGTCAGATCTTTAGCAGTTTCCTCACATACACTTAGATGAGACACACTGAGCAAATATGATGTCCAATTTAGTTGATAGATAGAACTCTCTTTAGTTGCACTAGCATCTATGTTGTCAGTTTAGTCAATGAATGTTTATTGAGTACTCACAGCACAGAGAACCATACCAGGCATTTGGAAACTGTTGCAAAGACTCAAGCCCATCACAATGTTAAAAAACACTATCTTCAATTTGAGATTATCTGTGGTCCTACTAGACACTGAGGGCAGCACAGATGTAGAAAATACTCAAATAATTACAAAACATTATTTGAGTCATTAGCTTCAATTCCTCTACCCACCCTTATCGACTAAGCCTTCATTTGGCTATTAAGTAGGAAAAAAAAATAGAATTTTTTGCTATTCCTCTCCCTTTTCTTTTCTGTGCTTATGCTTCTGAAGGGAAGTGGATAAGCAACAGTTAGGGAGGGTGGTAAACAGCAGGAAGAAGAAAAAATAGCAGCCTAAAGGAGGTCGTGGTAATTTACAAACTGAACAGACAATCTAGAGTTGGTTGTAGCCACACAATAGTGAAAGGACAATTGAACTTGCCATGGGCTTGACAGTTCACAGAGAAAGAAAAATACACCAGAGGAATAAGGACCACAGTGGCATATGTAATTCTTTTTTTTCTTTCTTTTTTTCTTTTTTAGGATCAACTTGCTATTACTTCTTTTTATCTACTTAATAACTACAAGACATAAACTGATTTGTGGTTCAGACATTCTGTGTCAGATTAACTTTTTAAAGTGGTAGAAATGTATTTTTTCCTTCTGCAAAACAAAAAAGCTTCATCCCACAGACTAAAAAGCTTATGAATACCCATCAAGAACCTACTTTAGGCTAGATATTTTTGTCCTAACATATTGCATTTATATGACATTTTCCAATTGAGGAACTCAAAATAGTTTTGTGTCATTAACTTTTTAATACTCCTAACACCCAGAGAGACAATGGGTTTATTTAGCTGCATCCATCTACACAGTCCCATCTTTTGACAGCCTACTTACTATTAGGTTTGTTGTTTAAAGGATTTGGGGTGTTTTACTTACACTGTTGCACAAATCAATTGCAATACCATTGTTCAGGCCAATGTAAAAATTGTTAATTTAATTGACTATCTTATAATTAGAGTTTCAACTAAGTGCTGTCATTTATTAGCTGGGAAAGACCGGATGATAGATATACTTAATGCATAGCATATTTGATTTCTTATACTAGCCTGAAAACACTAAAAAGGATATCATAATTAGCAAGTAGAAAGATAATAAGTCTTAAACTAAGGCGACAAAGGAACTATAAACTAAGACATTAGGTGGATTTGGTTAGTTATTATGACTCTACTTTGGTCTTTTTATGTGGTCAAGCCTCTGAAGATTTCCTGTTATTTAAATTTTAATGTTTTTAAAATGGCATGAAGATGATTTAATTACTACTCAATTATCCACTTTTAAGGCACATTTCAGGTAATTTCTCTCTCTTTTCTTGAAAATAAGATGAGTAACTTTTGCTGTGCTTGTAAGCCTAGCAACACTAAGGACAAACTCCTTTATTTCCCAGTTACGCTACCTTGGGAATGAGAAAGAAATGCAAGAGACAAGAGAGCTTCCTGTTAAATGGTAAAAGTTAGATGTCTCCTGCTGTTTCTTTTCTAGGACGGGCCTAGATCAAGGGAGTTCAGGAGCAGAGATGGTGGCTTCTAAAGGCATGAGGGCCTCCCCATCCCTGCCCCTCCTCTGCTCTGATGGCGCTGAAGAAACCCTGGCACGGGGGTGGTAGTTGGTGGGTGGCATGGAAACCTCTCAGGCTGTCACCTCTCAAAGCTATCTCCCAGCTGACGATACTCTCCCCTCCCTCTTTCTGCTTCAGCCACACTGGCCTCCTAGCTGTTCCTATCGCCTGCCAGGCAATCGCCACTCCAGGGCTTGGCACTGCCTGCGATGCTCATCCTCAGAGGGCTTACTCTCCCCATCCTTTGGAATGTGCTCACACTTCACCCTTCTTAGTGAGGCCTTCCTGACCACCCAATCTAAAACTGGACTGCGTCTCCTGCGTGGTTTTTCCTCCTGACTTCCCCATAACATTTCTAAATATCAGCTATCTTACAAATAGCATTTATTATCTTCCCTCAACCCAACTAGAATGTCAGTTCCGTGAGAGCACCAATGTTTATTTTGTTTATTCAATGCCCTATCCCCGGTGCCTACAATAGTGCCTAGCACACAGAAAAAGGCTTAGTAAATTTTGTTGAATGAATGAAAGAAAAGGCAGGTATAGAGAGGGTAAGAGATCATGTTTTGAGTCACCACACACACACACACACACACACACACCCACCCACCCACAGGATATTGGTATCTTACTCCCTAAGAGGATTAGACTGCCACTGACCATGCTTGGTTAGACCCAAGCATTTTCTGTCAAGAAAGAAGGCTCTACTGCCTACCCAGCTACAGAGTAAACTCTCAGAAAATGAAGAAATGGCTTCTGTCGATGAAACCAGCCAAACAAAATAAATCCTTAGTCACAAGGCAATTATGTCCTTCACTTAGCAACAGCAAATGCAGTGACCAAGATAATTCATGTCTGGCCAGGTGCAGGGGCTCACACCTGTAATCCCAGCACTTCGGGAGGTTGAGTCAGTAGGATCACTTGAGCCCAGGAGTTTGAGACCAGCGTAAGCAACAAAGCAAGACCCTGTCTCCACATGGCTGCAGTGAGCCATGATCACGCCATCATGTTTGAGACTTTTGCCTTTGTAGTCATCAAATATAAAGGAACTTGAATACTTAACGCCAATATACCATTGATTGGGCCCTACCTCAGCCAGGGTAAGAGAAGGTTTCCAGGATTTCTAGATCTCCTTCCTCCTAGATGGGGAAACTGTAAAGTCACTGGGCTGTCTAATACTCTCCCTCTGGTGTTGATTCAGAATCACTGGGTTTTTTCTGATACAATGCCTAGGAAAGCAAGTCAGCCATCACAAGCAATAGAAGCTGTGGGTCAAATGTCACTGACTAATCAACCTGTCAGTAGTCAATTACCCATCCCTATGAAGGGGTGCCAGTCATCTAGTTTCCTGTCAATAAATGTCTATCTGGCCACATCAACCGTTGCTAACTGCAGCCTGCCAAGATCTCCAGCATCGTCCACAAGCATTGGTGGCTAAGAAATTTCTCTCCCTTTCCTCTTAATAATGTCACAGAAGAGGCAAATGCAGTTCCTGACAACATAATGTTAGTTTCACAGAGACGTGTCTCTTTGAAGGCTCAGCCAGTTATACAGAGCTTCAATTGCATGGATTTTTTTCCACTGGAAAAAAAAAAAAGCAGGCGTAAGGTGGCTGGAGGCTTCATACAGTGCTGAGATACACAATTCTGCCTTTGGTGTGTTCATGCTCATCATCCCCACTCTGAGTCAGGAAAAGAAAGATTGTTTGGGAGGACCACTTTCATTCCACATTTAAGGAAAACCAAAATGGACACTTTTCTCTCTTGTGTTAAGTCCCAGTGACATCCTTTTCTGGGTTCAGATTCAACGTCTCTGATTCTCTGGGTAGAGCTAGAGGCCAAGGTGACCTTGCCACATGAAGAGCCTGATTATCTCTCTGAGTTGTCACTCTGATAACAACCTCATGCAGTCCACATTAGATTTAAAATTCTAGACTTCCTACTGTACTCTCCTCCCAATTTCCCTTTCTTTCTTGATAGACTACCTCATCAGTACATTGAATCTTTCAAGGGAAGCTTATTGAGAGTTGCCACAGGTTTTTATATATCAAGTAAGGCTGGGAGGAGGCAGCAAGTGAACATTAATAATACAAATGCTCTGACAGAAATTGTATACAAAATATATGGGATTATTGAAGAGGCATCTATCAATAAGACCAGGAGATAACGGATGGTTAGAGAAGCATTCCCAAAGGAGTGAAGCCTTAAAGGGGGAATAAAAAAAAAAAAAAAAGCCAGGTAGAAAGGGAGGTAATGAGAAGGTAGTGAGAGACGCAAACAATGATATCAGCATGGTCAAAGAATTAAAGGCACGAGGGTAAGATGCTCTTAACAGCGGGACAGGCTGTGACAGAGTCCAGAGTAGCACAGGGTTGGGTAGGGTTGGGTGGGGGGGGTGCTGACACAGGACACAAGGCTGTATAGACAGAGGTAGGTCAGATAGTCCTTAAATGCCTTGTCTGAACTTTCTCCAGAAGGCAAGTATTAATCATGAATCCTTTGAGAGGAGGGTGTGGTCCTATCAGATGTGTGGGAGGGATGGTTGTGGGTGGGGAAGTGGGGGTCCCAGTGGAGGTCTGGAAAATCAGGTAGAAAACTGAAACAACTACTGTGTAACTATGGTAATGCAGTGGGACAGAGAAGAGGAAAAGAATTTGCGAGATGTTTAGGCCACATTGACAGAACTTTATGGCTGACTGGATGAGAGAGGAAAGTGAAGGAGAGGAAGGAAATCAGGGAGATTCCCATGTCTTTGGCTCCAGTAATGGACAGATGGATGGTGCCACTGAATGAGATGGGGAATCATGACATGATGTGACTTGAATAGGGAGGGAAGAATAATGGAATCCCATTTTAGACATCTTGGTTAGAGATGTGCATAGAGCACTGTTAGATGGTGGTGGTGGGAGGGAGGGGGGTGTGGGGTAACAGGTAAGCAAATGGAATATGGAGAACATTAAAAGAGAGTGGGCAGAGCTACTAAGCCTCCCATTTATTTCAATCTTCACTGGCAAGGATACTGGTCTTCAAATTAGAAATGTCAGAACAAACATAATAAAGAGAAAATTGAAGTCCCAAATAGGTGAAGTGAAAGAGAGTATCTAGTCAATTTAAATGATTTTGAGTCTCCTGACTCAGATGAGTTACACCCCAAGCCTGCTGAAAGAAATTGCAGATGTAATCTCAGAGCCACGATTGGTAATCTTCAAGAAATTGTGGAGGCTATCAGGAGTGCCAGTAGACAAAAGACAGACAACTGTTTTCCAGATTTTTAAAGTAAAGAGGGATAGACTGTAATGGAAAATAGAGATAAGTTTCACATCATCTTTAACAAAAATTCTTGAATAGCTTATTAAATAGATAGTTTATGAGTACTTTAGTTAATGCATACAAATAAGAGAAAGGAAGGTGGGGCACTGTTTGCTATTTGTTGGAAGTTGATTTGTACAGGTAGCTGATGTGGCCTGTCTCTTCCCCTTCCTAAGCACAAAGTAAGTTGGTCTGGCCTGTGGTATGAACTCGAGGCTTCTCTATCTGTGATTGGTTGTCTATGGTACTTAGTCTGTAGTGTGACCCTTTATAAAAAAGGGCTGACGATGTAAATGAAAAATTCACAGTCTGAATACTCCAAGAAACCCAGCATCAACTACTTAGGGTGCCCTGGGAGACCAGCAAGCATTAACCTCTGTGGTTATTAGCCTAAACATCAATAAACCTTTGCTTACTCGAATATTTATTTTTCTACCTTATTTTTTGTGCTATTTCTTTCTGTATACATACTCACTCTAAAATGAGAACAGGAAACAACAAGCAAATGTGGTGAAACATTACAGGGGAAAGGCAAGTTATGCCTTGCCAACACCTTTACTTCAGGTGGGCTAAGATAGACATATACATATACACATTACATTTTTTCATTTAGCCCTTCAGATACCTTCTTTGAACATTAAAAAAAAAAAAAGAAGAAGAAGAAGAAGAAGAAGAGAAAAGAAAAAGCAGCCTGCTTAAGACCCAGATGGCTCTCTTGAACTAAAAGTACAGGCATGCACTGCATAATGATGTTTCAGTCAAGGACAAACTGCATCTACGATCATCTCACAAGAGATAACAGAGCTGAAAAATTCCAATCGCCTAATGACATCATAATGTTGTAGCAGTATTACTTCATTAAAAAAATAGAGTGTTGGCCAGGCGCTGTGGTTCATGCTTGTAATCCAGCACTTTGGGAGGCCGAGGCAGGCAGATCACTTGAGGTCAGGAGTTCGAGAGTAGCCTGGCTAATATGGTGAAATCCCGTCTCTACTAAAAATACAAAAAGTAGCCAAGCGTGGTGGCAGGTACCTATAATCCCAGCTACTCGGGAGGCTGAGGTAGGAGAATTGCTTGAACCTGGGAAGTAGAGGTTGCACGCTAGCCTGGGTGACAAGAGTGAGACTCTGTTTCTCCCTCCCCGCCAAAAAAAAAAGAAAAAAAAAAAAAAATATATATATATATATATATAGAGAGAGAGAGAGAGAGTGTAGTGTAAGTGTACAATGTTTTAAAGTCTACAGTAGTGTACAGTAATGTCCTAGGCCTTCACATTCAGCTATCACTCACTCCCTGACTCACCCAGAACAACTTCTTATCCTGCAAGCTCCATTCATGGTACGTGCCCTACACGGGTGTACCGTTTTTTAATCTTCTTTTTTTTTTTTAAACTGAGATGGAAATCTCATAATGTTGCCCAGGCTGATCCTGAACTCCTGAGCTTTCAAGCCATCCGCCCACCTCTGCCTTCCAAAGTGCTGGGATTACAGGCATGAGCCATGGTGCCCAGCCACCACTTTTTATCTTTTATACATTTTTTTTTTTTTTTTTGAGACGGAGTTTCGCTCTTGTTACCCAGGCTGGAGTGCAATGGCGCGATCACCGCAACCTCCGCCTCCTGGGTTCAGGCAATTCTCCTGCCTCAGCCTCCTGAGTAGCTGGGACTACAGGCACGCGCCACCATGCCCAGCTAATTTTTTGTAGTTTTAGTAGAGATGGGGTTTCACCATGTTGACCAGGATGGTCTCGATCTCTTGACCTTGTGATCCACCCGCCTCGGCCTCCCAAAGTGCTGGGATTACAGGCTTGAGCCACCGCGCCCGGACTTTTATACATTTTTATTGTACCTTTTCTATGTTTAGACATGTTCAGATACATAAATACTTACCACTGTGTTATAATTCAGTCTTCAGTATAGTAACATGCTGTAGAGGTTTGTAGCCTAGGAGCAATAGGATATGCCATGTAGCCTAGGTATGTGGTAGGCTATACCATCTAGGTTTGTGAAAGGACACTCTATGATGTTTCCACAATGACAAAATTGGCTGACGGTGCATTTCTTACATTGTCTCTCTGCCATTAAGCAATGCATGACTGTATATCCTCTGAGGGATATCACCAGTCTCACATTTAAAAATTATATAATCCTATAAATCAAGCAAGGTTAGTTCCCTTCTTAAAACAAAACAAAAAGGAACAATGAAAAGCCCAGACACCAAGATCACTAAGATGGTTCAGAACCAGATCTCAACTTCAGACCTGTTTGGTTCATATGTAATTTATTAAAGTTGAAAATGATTTTTCATTCTATATAATCTATCTTGACATTATCCTATAAGCCTCTAACCAATACAAATTGACCCTTGAGAAGGACATAAGCCACCCAGCGAGAAGCCTCTTGTCTAGTTCCTCCATGAGTCTAACTTCCGTGCACTGCCCCAGTGGAAAATCCAAACAAGCACCCTATATCTCATTGTTGTCCCTTCCTTTGGCTCCCACTCCTTTCTTGATATTTAGAGCAAAGAACAGTAGTGTTTCTTCACTGAAGTTATTAAGATTTTCATTTTATCAAAATACAATCTATATGTGTATCTTCCATTTTCAAACTAATGAATGAGGAGTAATCTTACCGTATTGACCCAATCATGTATGGCTGTGCCAGCTGAACCACAATCGCACCACTTCCTAGCTGGTGACATGTGTAGCCAGAATCCCAATCATAATTCTTAGTGTCCCCATTCAGCAAGGCATTTCGGCTCCGACTGACTCCTTCAATCACGCTGGCACAATCAGCAATTGTTGCAATGTTCTCCATGGGAACTGTGAATCCAAAAACAAGATTTGGCATCAGGAAAAGGGAAGCCAAATATATCTTGATAGTGTGCTCAGAACAAAATTAATTAACTGCTATCTCAAATCAATGGTAAAAGAAAAATTAGAGGCCGGGCGCGGTGGCTCAAGCCTGTAATCCCAGCACTTTGGGAGGCCGAGGCGGGTGGATCACAAGGTCAAGAGATCGAGACCATCCTGGTCAACATGGTGAAACCTCATCTCTACTAAAAATACAAAAAATTAGCTGGGCACGGTGGCGCGTGCCTGTAATCCCAGCTACTCAGGAGGCTGAGGCAGGAGAATTGCCTGAACCCAGGAGACAGAGGTTGCGGTGAGCCGAGATCGCGCCATTGCACTCCAGCCTGGGTAACAAGAGCGAAACTCCATCTCAAAAAAAAAAAAAAAAAAAAAGAAAAATTAGAACATTTTGATTATCTTCAGATATGAATACATTTTCCATGGCAAATAGCTTTAAAAAAATGTTAAACCCACTGGGCACGGTGGCTCACATTTGTAATCCCAGCACTTTGGGAGGCTAAGGTGGGCAGACCACTTGAAGTCAGGAGTTTGAGACCAGCCTGGCCAGCATGGCGAAAATCCATCTCTATAAAAATACAAAAAATTAACCAGGCATGGCAGCATGAGCCTGTAGTCCCAGCTATTTGGAAGGTTGAGGCAGGAGAATCACTTGAACACAGGAGGCAGAGGTTGCAGTGAGCGAAGATCACATCACTGCACTCTAGCCTGGGTGACAGAGCAGGATTCTGCCTCAAAAAGAAAAGAAAAGAAAGAAAAGAAAAGAAAGAAAAGAAAAGAAAAGAGAAAAGAAAAGAAAGAGAAGAGAAGAGAAGAGAAGAGAAGAGAAGGGAAAGCAAGGTATAGAAAAATACAGGCTACGTTTTCATTTATACAAAGCTTTCAACAAAGTCAAAACGAAGCATGCTTTGTTTAGAGCTATATACATAAATGTAAAACTGAAAAGGGAATCTAGGAAATTAATACAGAAAAATAAAATAGCTTGGGAAGAGGGAAGATGAAATTTTGGAAGCCCCCCCCCACACCAACCAAAAGGTCTAAATATTAACTGGGTCAGGTGCAGTGGCTCACGCCTGTAACCCCAGCACTTTAGGAGGCTGAGGAGAGGTGATTGCTTAGTTCAGGAGTTCAAGACCAGCTGGGACAATGTGGTGAAACCCCATCTCTACCAAAAATATAAAAAATTAGCCAGGCGTCGTAGCACACATCTGTGGTCCCAGCGACTCGGCCTACTGAGATGGGAGGATTGCTTGGACCTGGGAGGCAATGGTTGCAGTAAACCAAGATCACACCACTGCACTCCAGCCTTGGAAACACAGTGAAACTCCCTCTCGAAAACAAACAAAAAAATGATTTTTATGTCTAATACAGATATTTAATCTATTCTTCTGAAAGTCTGCTTAAAGAAACACGTTTAATTCAGAATTCTGAAACTCACATAATAGGAAAGCGATCCAGGATGTGGCACCAAACCCATTTCAGAATATACAGTTGCCCTCAGCCATGATTGATTTATTTTTGTTTGTCTACTATTCTGTGCATTGCAATATATATGCTCTTCCCATTGTTCATGAACTGCTGCATCTTAAAAATCCAGCTGTTCTGATTTTGAGTCTCTCTTTCTGTAATTCATATCTACATCAACCTGCTCATTTATAAAAGTCAAGAACTTCCACAAAATGATGGATGCTCAATATGATGTAAATTATTTAAACACTGAGAAGAGAATAAAAGGTAAGGGCCTTTTAAGTCCCCTGGGACCTTTTCTGTGCATTTAAAACAAAAACCTATAATTTTCTCCAGACATTTAAGTTATTTAACCAAAACCTACTTATATCCAAGGTTTGTAGCTTACTTCAGATAATTTAAAAGTAGATTGGAAAAGAAAACGTAATTCTACATATATCTTCTACAGAACTCATTTATTTTCCAAAGTTGGACATGCTTGTACTTAAGCCCTCATCTCATATGCCTTCACTAATTGCTTTGCTCTCTGTAGCTGAGTAAAGCCACCCACAGAGAAGAAAGGAAGGGAGAGAAGGGAGAGAGAGAGGATTAATTTTTCTGGTGATGAATTCCTTGATTATAAAGCTTAACTCCAAAGCAACAAGCAAAAACACTGGTGAAATTACCTGTAAGGACAGTTTCCTGGCAGAGAAAGAGCTCAGAGAAAAACTCCCTGTGACTTTGGAAAGAAAAAGAAGCGGATTAAATTTAGAAGGTAAGCTATGGTACTTCTGTCTCCCAGAAAAAGGGCAGTATTCTTTGATTTGGAAGAGAGAATGAAAGGAAATGGCACAAGATGTACAGTAAATTGAGCTGAGGGATAACACTGTAGACAGGTTATACTGCAGCAACTGACAAGCCCCTTACTCTCTCAGTGGCTTCACACAGAACACATTTATTCAATACAATCAGCCAGGAGGTTCTGTTCATTGTATCACTCAGGGATCCCAGTGACAGAGGCTTCATAGTGACATGTGCTTCCCCAATCACAGCAGCAGTGGGAAGACAGTAAGCCGGGCACTGGTTCCTAAAACTCTTCCCCAAAAGTAACACGTTACTTTGCACAAATTTCATTGTCTAAGACAGGTCACGTGGTCTTACCTAACTTCAAAGGGGACTAGAAAGCACAAACCTACTATGTGCCTGGGAAAAGCACGAGGGAGAAAAAAAAAGGGAGTATTTGGTGAACAACATTTAATGCCTACCGCAAACATTAAGCCTAGATGAAAAAACATTTAATACATCTGGTCATCTGTTTCAAGTATATAAAGTGTTTCAATGTATTAATATTCCAAAATTTATATATCTATTCTTTTGCTGAGGGACATTTAGATTGCTACCATTGTTTTCTTTGCCATTACAAACAAAGGTGCCTTCTTGTATTCCCAAGTAAGAGTTTCTTAAAGGAATACTTAAGGTTTCTATGTATGTGGAAGTAGAGTTACACTCATGGCTATGACTTAACTTCAACTTCTCTAGACATTGCCAAATTATTCACCAAAGTGGTTGTAAAGCTTTATACTCTCTCCTTGAAGAGGTCCTTCAGAACACCCCTTGTAAGTTGTATTCCTAGGTATTTTATTCTTTGTAGCAATTGTGAATGGGAGTTCACTCATGATTTAGCTCTCTGTTTGTCTATTATCGGTGTATAGGAATGCTTGTGATTTTTGGACATTGATTTTATTTCCTAAGACTTTGCTGAAGTTGCTTATCAGCTAAAAGAGATTTGGGGCTGAGATTATGGGGTTTTCTAAAGATATAATCATGTCATCTGCAAACAGAGACAATTTGACTTCCTCTCTTCCTATCTGAATATGCTTTATTTCTTTTTCTTGCCTGATTGCCCTGGCCAGAACTTCCAATACTATGTTAAACAAGAGTGGTGAGAGAGGCCATCCTTGTCTTGTACCTGTTTTCAAAGGGAATGCTTCTAGCTTTTGCCCATTCAGTATGATATCGGCTCTGGGTTTGTCATAAATAGCTCTTATTATTTTGAGATACATTCCATCAGTACCTAGTTTATTCAGAGTTTTTAGCATGAAGAGGTACTGAATTTTATTGAAGGCCTTTTCTGCATCTATTGAGATAATCACATGGTTTTTGTCATTGGTTCTGTTTATGTGATGGATTACATTTATTGATCTGTATTTGTTGAACCAGCCCTGAATCCCAGGGATCAAGCCAACTTGATTGTGGTAGATAAGCTTTTTGATGTGCTGCTGGATTTGGTTTGCCAGTATTTTATTGAGGGTTTGCGCATTGATGTTCAGCAGGGATATTGGCCTGAAATTTTCTTTTTTTATTGTGTCTCTGCCAGGTTTTGGTATCAGAATGATGTTGGCCTCATAAAGTAAGGGAGGAGTCCCTCTTTTTCTGTTGTTTGGAAGTTTCAGAAGGAATGGTAGCAGCTCCTCTTCATACCTCTGGTAGAATTTGGCTGTGAATCCGTCTACTCCTGGGCATTTTTTGACTAGTAGGCTATTAATTACTGCCTCAATTTCAGAACTTGTTATTGGTCTATTCAGGGATTCGACTTCTTGCTGCTTTAGTCTTGGGAGTGTGTATGTGTCCAGGAATTCATTAATTTCTTCTAGATTTTCTAGTTTATTAGCATAGAGGTGTTTATAGTGTTCTCTGATGGTAGTTTGCATTTCTGTGAGATCGGTGGTGATATCCCCTTTATCATTTTTTATTGTGTCTATTTGATTCTTCTCTCTTTTCTTCTTTATTAGTCTGGCTAGTGGTCTATCTATTTTGCTAATCTTTTCAAAAAACCAGCTCCTGGATTCATTGATTTTTCTGAAGGGTATTTCGTGTATCTTTCTCCTTCAGTTCTGCTCTGGTCTTAGTTATTTTTTGTCTTCTGCTAGCTTTTGAATTTGTCTGCTCTTGCTTCTCTAGTTCTGTTAATTGTGATGTTAGGGTGTCAATTTTAGATCTTTCCCATTTTCTTCCATGGACATTTAGTGCTATAAATTTTCCACTAAACACTCCTTTAGCCGTGTCCCAGAGATTCTGGTATGTTGTGTCTTTGTTCTCATTGGTTTCAAATAACTTCTTTATTTCTGCCTTAATTTCATTATTTACCCAGTAGTCATTCAGGAGAAGATTGTTCAATTTCCATGTAGTTGTACAGTTTTGAGTGAGTTTCTCCACTGCTTAAGGAAATAACATTCCATGCTCATGGATAGGACGCATTAATATCATGAAAATGGCCATACTGCCCAAAGTAATTTATGGATTCAATCCTATCCCCAACAAGCTACCATTGACTTTTTTCATAGAATTAGAAAAAAACTACTTTAAATTTCATATGGAACCAAAAAATGGCCCATATAGCCAAGACAATCCTAAGCAAAAAGAATAAAGCAGGAGGCATCATGCTACCTAACTTCAAACTATAGTACAAGGCTACAATAACCAAAACAGCATGATATTGGTACCAAAACAGATATACAGACCAATGGAACAGAACAGAGGCCTCAGAAATAACACTACACATCTACAATCATCTGATCTTTGACAAACCTGACAAAAACAAGCAATGGGGAAAGGATTCCCTATTTAATAAATGGTGTTGGGAAAACTGGCTAGCCATATGCAGAAAACGGACCTTACACCTTATACAAAAATTAACTCAAGAAGGATTAAAGACTTAAACGTAAGATCTAAAACCATAAAAACCCTAGAAGAAAACCTAGGCAATAGCATTCAGGACATAAACATAGGCAAATACTTCATTACTAAAACATCAAAGCAATGACAACAAAAGCCAAATTTGACAAATGGGATCTAATATAACTAAAGAACTTTTACACAGCAAAATAAACTATTATCAGAGTGAACAGGCAACTTACAGAATAGGAGAAAATTTTTGCAATCTATCCATCTGACAATGGGCTGATATCCAAAATCTACAAAGAACTTAAACAAATTTACAAAACAAAACAAAACAAAACAAACAAACAAACAAACAAAAAACCCACAAACAACCCCAACAAAAAGTAAGCAAAGGATATGAACAGACAATTCTCAAAAGAAGACGTTCATGCTGCCAACAAACATGGAAAAAAAGCTCATCATCACTGGTCATCAGAAAAATGCAAATCAGGCCAGGTGCAGTGGCTCACGCCTGTAATCCCAGCACTTTGGGAGGCCAAGGCAAGCAGGTTACAAGGTCAGGAGTTCAAGACCAGTTTGGTCAATAGGGTGAAATCTCATCTCTACCAAAAATACAAAAATTAGCTGGGCGTGGTGGTGGGTGTCTGTAGTCCCAGCTACTTGGGAGACTGAGGCAGGAGAATCACTTGAATGTGGGAGGCAGAGATTGCAATGAGCCAATATCCTACTGCTGCTCTCCAGCCTGAGCAGCAGAGTGAGACTCCATCTCAAAAAAAAAGAGAGAGAGAAATGCAAATCAAAACCCCAATGAGATACCATCTCACACCAGTTAGAATGGTGATCACTAAAAAGTCAGGAAATAACAGATGCTAAAGAGGATATAGAGAAATAGGAACACTTTTACAGTGTTGGTGGGAGTGTAAATGAGTTCAACCATTGTAGAAGACAGTGTGGAGATTTTTCAAGGATCTAGAACCAGAAATACCATTTGACCCAGCAATACTATTACTGGGTATGTGTCTTTATAGCAGTATAAAGACACATGCACCCATAGATTTATTGCAGAACTATTCACAATAGCAAAGACTTGGAACCAACCCAAATGCCCATTCATGATAGAATGGATAAAGAAAATGTGGCACACATATACCATGGAATCCTATGCAGCCATAAAAGAGGATGAGTTCATGTCTTTTGCAAGGACATAGATGAAGCTGGAAAACATCATTCTCAACAAACTAACACAGGAACAGAAAACCAAACACCACATGTTATCACTCATAAGTGGGAGTTGAACAATGAGCACACATGGACACAGGGACGGGAACATCACACACCAGGGCTTGTTGGAGGGGTGGGGGGCTAAAGAAGAGATAGCATTAGGAGAAACACCTAACATAGATGACGGGTTGATGGGTACAGTAAAGCAACATGGCATGTGTATACCTATGTGACAAACCTGCACGTTGTGCTCATGTAACCCAGAACTTAAAGTATAATAAAAATAGTAAAATTTTGTGCCAAAAAAACCTTTATACTCTCAACTGATTGCTCCACAACCTCACCGACTTCTGGTAATGTCAGACAGATGAGTGTGAAATGGGATCTCAATGTGATTTCAGTTTTTAACTTTTTTGTTAGGTGAAGTTGAACATTTCCCCCGTTTTCCTCTCTGGAATAATTTTCAATTTCTCTTCTGTAAACCGTACATTTTAATATTTTGCCTATTTTAAAAATTATATTTCTCACTGATTTTCAGTATGCCAAGCCTTTGTAGGTCAATAGGTGGAGTTGAAATACTTAATCTTTTTCTTTATGACTTGTGCTTTTCCCTTTTCAAAAAAAAATTTCATTATTGTTGTTGTTGTTGTTGTTGAGACAGGGTCTCACTGTGTCACCCAGGCTGGAGTACTGTGGTGTGATCATGGTTCACTGCAGCCTTGAACTCCCAGGCTCAAGCAATCCTCCTGCCTCAGCCACTAGAGTAGCTGGTACCACAGGCATGTGCCACCATTCCTGGCTAATTTTTAAATTTCTTTTGTAGAGTCAAGGTCCCACTTTGTTGCCTAGGCAGGTCTTTAACTCCTGGGCTCAAGCAATCCTCCCACCTCAGCCTCCCAAAGTGCTGGGGTTATAGGCATGAGCCACCATGCCTGGCAAACTTTTCCGTTCTTGTTTATAAGTTCTTTCCTACACAAAATTCATAAAGATATTTCCTAATTTTCTCCTAAAAGTTCTCAATTTTTCTTTTTATGCTTGGTTCTTTAATCTATTCAGAATTTATTTTTAGTATGCTGTGAGATGGGGATTATTTTTATCTTTTATTTATAAGGATAACTAATTTCCCCAGTAGCACTTAATGAAGAGCCCATCCTTTCCCCTACTAATTTATGTTACTTTAGTAACAGAAGTTTTTGTATATATTTGCATCTCCATTTAAGATCTGTATTCTGAGGCTGGACACGGTGGCTCATGCCTGTAATAATCCTGGCTCCTTGGCAGGCGGAGGCGGCAGAACACTTGAGGCCAGAAGTTTGAGGCCAGCTTGGCTAACATGGTGAAACCCCATTTCTACTAAAAATACAAAAATTAGCTGGGTATGGTGGGGCACACCTGTAATCCCAGCTATTCAGGGGCTGAGGCAGAAGAATCACTTGAACTCGGGAGGGAAAGGTTTCAGTGAGCCAAGGTTATGTCACTGCACTCCAGTCTGGGCAACAGAGTGGGACTCTGTCTCAAAAACAAAAAAACAAAAAAGATCTGTATTCTGCTTCACTGGTTGATTTGACTAGCCTTGTGCCTTACCATGATCTCTTAATTACTATAATTTTATGGTAATCGTAAATCTTAGTTAGCTCCTCTCCTCCCCCTCCTTTCCCTTCTCTTTTCTCTTTGACATTGTCATATATTCTTGGCCCTTTCAGGAAAATTTTTCATTTTGTTTAAGTTTTCAAACATACTGGCATACGCCCAGGTGCGGTGGCTCACACCTGTTCTCAGCACTTTGGGAGGCCAAGGCACGCAGATTGCGAGGTCAGGAGTTTGAGGCCAGCCTGACCAACATGGTGAAACCCCATCTCTACTAAAAATAAAAAAAATTGGCCAGTTATGGTGGCATGTACCTTTAATCCCAGCTACTTGGGAGGCTGAGGCAGGAGAATCACTTGAACTGGGGAGGTGGAGGTTACAGTGAGCCAAGATTGCACCAATGCGCTCTAGCCTGGGCGACAGAGTGAGACACTGTCTCGAAAAACAAACAAACAAACAAATACAGTATTTCACAGTATAGCTCTTTTTCATTCAAACTATTGTTTATTGTACTTGCCCTTCTTTTTTGCCTTGCTCCATACAGGTTTGTCTATTTTATTAGTGCTCTCAAAGAACAGTGTTGGGTTTTGTTGATTCTTTTCTTTATTTCCTATTTTACTAAATTCCTCCCCCTCTTTATTATTTTCTTCCTCCTACTCCTTTGGGTTTATTCTATTTTTTCCTAACTACTTGAAACAAATGCTTAACTCACTAATCTCTTTCTTTTCTAAAAAACGTATTTAAAGCTAACATAGTGTTTTACTCTTAACTCCTGTTTTACCTCTACAATTAAGCTTTGATATTTAGTGTTAGGGGAAGTATGGTTCTATATGTATTTATTAGATCAAACCTGACAATTGTATTATTCAAATATTTATATGCTTACTAATTACTGGGAGATGTCTATTAAAATTGCCTGCTATGAATATATATTTGTCAGTTTTTCCTTATATTTCTGTCAATTCTTGCTTTATATATTTTGAGACCACATCATATCATGTACATCATTTTAGAATTTATTTCTTCCTGACAGGTTGAACTTTTCTTCGTTATGTATTGTTCTTTATCCTTAATGTTTTTGCCCTAAAGTCTACATCATCTGATGTCAAGCAACTATAACACCTTTGTATTGTCTACTATTTCCTCAGTATCATGTCACTTTGTATTTTTCTGGTCTTTTGCAAATAATATATAACAGATTTTTGAGAGTCAGTGTCCTTAACTGGCAGTGTGTCTTTTAACTGGCAGATTTACATTACTCACCTTAATTATTGTTACTAATTTATTTGAACTCCCTTTTATTTTCTATTTAGATGTTTCTTCTTTGCTCTCTCCCTTACCTTTATGCCTATTCTGCTCCAGTTTTCTAATGAATGTGCAGATTCTTTCATTTCCCCCACCAGCTATCCTGATTGATTTGGTGTGGAAGTTATATATTACATTTCTATCTTTTTACTGCTCTTAAATTTTAGGCAAGCATACCAGATTTAATAATGGCTCAAATTAATAATTATATACTCCTTCTCCTGACCAACATAAAAGACCTTAACACATTTTTTGCAATTAAAAATATTTGTGATACATAATATTTGTATCTATATATGGGGTACATGTGATATTTTGTTACCTGCATAGAATGTGCAATGATCAAGTCAGGGTATCCGTCACCTGAAGTATCTGTTGTTTCTATATACTGAGAACATTTCAAGTCCTCTCTTTTAGCTATTTTAAAATATACAACACATTGTTATTTACTATAGTCACCCTACTCTACTAGCAAACATTAGAACTTATTCCCTCTATCTAATTGTATGTTTATATCCATTAACCAATCTCTCTTTGTCCCTTCATCCTCCCACCCCCCAAACACACAGAAAACCTTCCCAGCCTCTGGTGCCTATTATTTTACTCCCTACCTCCATGAGATCAACTTTTTAAGCTCCCACTTATGAGCAGGACCATATGATATTTGCCTATCCATGCCTGGCTTCTTTCACTTAACATGATAACCTCCAGGTCCCTCCATGTTGCTGCAAATGACAGGATTTCATTCTTCATTATAGCCAAATAGATTCCATTGTGTATATAAGCACCATCTTTATTCATTCATCTGTTGATAGACACTTAGGCTGATTCCAAATTATTGCTATAATTGAACTATCGAAAACCCTGCTGTTGTCTGCTGGAGAACTGCTTAATGTGGGGGAAAATACGTCCCCTACACACATTTTGGTGACTGCAAGTGTGTAGTGTTAACTGTGTAAAGAAAGAAAAAGTGTTTGTTGTTTTTCAAATACATGTATCAACAAGGGTCAATCTCACAAATTAAACTGTTACAAAGCAAAAGTGACAGAAAACTACATAGAAAACAATTCCATTTATATTGTTTAGTGACACATACATATGTGATGAATTAGAAAGGAAAGCTAGGGAATAGTAGACACTAAAATTCAGATTAGTCATTACCTCTGGGTAGAGAGAGAGTGAGGACGCAACTGGGGGAGGAACACACAAAGGCCTTCGAAGGTTTCATAATGTGCAGTTTCTTTTTTTAAAAACTGACACATTATAATTGTACATATCTATGGGGTACAGTGTGATGTTTCAATACATGTATACACTGTGTAAAATCAAATCAAGATCTTCAGGATACACTGCCTCATACATTTAACATTTCTTTGTAGTGAAACATTCAAAATCCTCTCTTCTATTTATCTTAAAATATACAATATAACATTGTTAACCATAGTCTCCCTACTGTGCAATACAACCAGAACTTACTCCTCCTCTCTAACTGTAACTCTGTACCAGAAGACCAGTTTCTCCTTAACTCCCAACTCTTCTCAGCCTCTGGTAACCACTATTCTACTCTCATAGCTATGAGATCAACTTCTTTGGACTTCACATACGAATGAGATCATGCAGTGTTTGTCTTCCTGTACCTGGCTTTCTCATTTCATTTAATTATCTACAGGTTCCTTCATGTTGCTGCAAATGACAGCATTTCATTCTTTTAATGGCTGAATAATAGTCCATTGTGTATATATACATCACATTTTCTTTATGCATTCACACATTGATGGACACTTCGGTTGATTTTATGTCTTGACTATTGTGAATTATGCTGTAATAAACATGGGAGTGAAGATATCTCTGTCATAGATTTCATTTCCTTTAGATAGATACCCAGTAGTGGGATTGCTGGGTCATATGGTTGTTTTATTTTTAGTTTTCTGAGGAAATTCCATACTGTTTTCCACAATGGCTGTACTAATTTATATTCCCACCAACAGTGTATAAGGGTTCCCCCTTTCTCCACAACCATGCCTGCATTTGTTATTTTTTGTCTTTTTGATATTATCCATTCTAATTCAGGTGAAGTAATATATCCCTGCAGTTGTGATTTGCATTTCCCTGATGATTAGTGATGCAGTGTCTTTTTTCATATACCCATTGGTCATTTGTGTGTCTTTTCTTGAGAACTATCTATTCAGATCTTTTGCCCATTTTCCACTGGATTATTTATTTATTTTGCCATTGAGTTTAGTTTCTTATATATTGTGAATATTAACTAATTATTAGATGCATACTTTACAAATACATTCTCCCATTCTGTAGACTGTCGATTCACTGTTGACTGTTGCTTTTGCTGTGCAGAAGCTTTTTAGTTTGGTGTAATCCCATTTACATTTGCTATTGCTGCCTATGCTTTTGGGGTCTTATCTAAAAAATTCTTGCTCAGACCAATGTCATAAAGCATTTCCCCCATGTATTCTTCCAGTAGTTTCACTGCTTCAGGTCTTACATTTAAGTCTTGAACTCATTTTGAGTTTATTTTTGTATAGGTAATGTTCTATTTCTTAGGCTGCATGATGAGTATGCGAGTGTTCCTGCTCATCAAACTTTACATATATTGTATTTATGTTCTTTTGCACACATGGAATATTGGCTTTTTTAAAGTTTCACATATCTTAAGACTGTTTTTATGAAAGCCAGAAAGATGGTAAGCCTCCGAAAGTAGAAAACCTTTTATGATTATTTTGAATGCTGATATCCTTTGTAGACAACTTGGTCTCACCAGTTGTCTCTGTTGACTCTGTTCATTTGTCAGTTTCCACCTATGCTATGCCTTACTGCTTCACAATTTTATCCCTAGATAATCAAATTCAATTAGAGCATCGACACCACAGACTATCACAAAATCATTACTATCATGCTTTCAAGCTCTTTGGGAAAGAAAAAGGCTGGGATAAGCACTCAGAATTCCTTTTCTACAGACACATTTATAAACAGATTATTTATGTCCCTAACATATTTTCTAAGCTGGTAATATGTAGTAATATCACCCTCTGATCCTCTGGAATCTTGAGGTGGTCTAAAATGCTGCTACATTAAAGAATCTTGTGGCCAGGCATGGTGGGTTACCCCTATAATCCCAGCACTTTGGGAGGTCAAGGCAGGAGGATCATTTGAGGCCAGGAATTTGAGACCACCCTGGGCAACATAGGGAGACCCTATCTCTACAAAAAATACAAGAAATGGTGGCACATGCCTGTAGCCCCAGCTACTCAGGAGGCTAAGGCAGGTAGATCACTTGATCATGGGAGTTTGAGGTGGCAGCGAGACCTGATGGTGCTCCTGCACTCCAGTCTGGGCAACAGAGTGAGACCCCGTCACAAAAACAAACAAACAGAAAACCAGAATTTTGTCTTCTTAAGAAGGAATACTTACAAAAGTCTTATGGCATAAAAAGAAGGAATTCTATATCTATGTGCTGGCGAATAGCATACTACTATTTATACTTTTATCTTGACATAATTATTCATTAATGTTTATTAGCCAAAGTATGGATCTACGAAAGAAGCCCAACAGAGACACATACAGACACACTCCACACACTCACACATACGTATATATATGAGTGATATATATGTATATATCAGTGATATATATGCACATGGATATGTGTATATCAGGGAAATCTACCCCAAGTCCCAAATTTCCTTTCAAGAAACAGCTTTTAATAGAAATCAACTAGCAATTTGATAATCAACTCTACTATCTAATTCATAAGGTAAAACATCAAAAGAAGGCTGGGTGAGGTGGCTCACACCTGTAATCCCAGCATTTTGGGAGGCCTAAGGTGGGTGGATCACCTGAGGTCAGGAGTTCAAGACCAGCCTAGCCAACCTGGTGAAACCCCATCTCTATTAAAAATACAAAAATTACCTGGGCATGGTGGCAGACACCTGTAATCTCAGCTAGGAGACTTGCTTGAATCTGGGAGGCAAAGGTAGTGAGCCAAGACCGTGCCACCGTACTCTAGCCTGGGTGACAGAGCGAGACTTCGTTTCAAAAAACAAAACAAAATCAAAAGAGTACTACCTCCCTTAATTCTTTTTTTGTTCCTTTGTTTATAAAGACAGGGTCTCACTAGGTGACCCAGACTCCTGGGCTCAAGCGATCCCCCTACCTTGGCCTCTCAAAGAGCTAGGACTATAGGCCTGGCCTTCTCTTAATTTGGATTCCTACTTTTTGCTAATACGTCAAATTAGCAGTATAATGACCAAATAATGCTGACAACTGGAAGGAAGAAGAAAAGGTCCTAAGGCACAAGCCCAGTGGATTTACCTTCTGTAAATCACCAAGATGAGACAGTCATTCTAGCACTGTCCCAATTCTTAATACCCACATCAGTACTTCAATCTGATCTAACCTGATAATCAGAGATTCAGAATGTGAGTTTCATAAAGGCAGGAACTGTTGTTTTGTTTTGCTTTTCTGCAGCTGTATTTCCACTGCAAAGAAATAATGCCTAGCACATGGTAGGCGCTCAATAAATATTTGCTGAGTAAACGAATTGAAGCTAGAAAATGATGCCTATGTGAGGTTGTGGCGCTTAACCTTGCTTAACATAACTCCTTACCAAAAGCTAAGAAAATCTAAAAGTTACTGAATAAAGCAGAAAAAAATTGCTTTATCAGTGGAAGTTTTCTTAGAAAAGTAAATTATGATCAATCTCTAGGTCTTGACCTAAACTTTAAAAAGAAAATAAATACGCCCATGGCAGAAGAGTTGCTATCTAAGCATTATCCACACCTTCTGCTCTCTCAACTTCTCGCCTAAAAGTGTGCCCCACATACAGAAGGTTTGGTCACTCATGGTAGACTAAACTATTTTTTGATGGAGAAAACATTTTGGGGGCAAAAGTGAGAAGAGGAATGTAGGTAACATGTAGCAACTACAAGAGGTTATTGTTTTTGTTTGTTTCTTTTTGAAACAGAGTCTCACTCTGTTGCCCAGGCTGGAATACAGTGGCACCATCTTGACTCACTGTAACCTCCGCCTCCCAGGTTGAAGTGATTCTCCTGTCTCAGCCTCCCAAGTAGCTGGGACTACAGATGCACACCACCACACTCGGCTAATTTTTTTATTTTTAGTAGAGATGGGGTTTTATCATGTCGGCTAAGCTGGTCTCGAACTTGTGACCTCAAGTGATTCACATGCCTCAGCCTCTAAAACTGCTAAGATTACAGGTGTGAGCCACCATGCCTGGCTGTTAGCTATAAAAGGTCTTTTATGCCCAAGGGGGAGAAATGCTTGCTTCAGTCACACTTACGGTAGTTGTGACAGAAGATGTTTGTCCCAAATGTCACCACTGGTTCACTAATATACATAGGCCACATTCTCCATTTCAGCAGGGAATAATTCTGTTAAGAATTTTTCTTCCTAGAAACACAAACCTCAGCCTACCTAGTTGGACTGCCTTAAATAATTACTCAATGTGGTCTTTTTTACTGAGAAAAATTAGAGAATGATTCTATATCTGACTGTAGCACACAGAAGGTTCCATACTGTTTTTCTTCCCAGAGGGACTGGGCCACTCCCCATTTTGAATGTTCATTATCGTCTTTCATATGCATCTGATAAATTTATTAAAAACACCATCTGGATGGGACTGAGCTTTCTGCTGTATTTCTAGTCTTCCAGTTTCCTCCCTTGTCCCACTGGAATTTCTGCCCCAATTTGTGTCACTTTGTTTACAAAACCATGCTGCCAAAACCAAATGTCTTGCGTCTGTCTCTTTCTGGTGTGTCTTTGCCATCTTTCACCTACCTCCCATTACAACAGCCTGTGCTAGGAGCAAAAGGCAAAGGGGAACTGCCTGGACAGAAATTAGTTTTTCCCCTCTGTGCACATGGCAATTCTGCTCAGACAAATTTAATTTGCTGCTTCTGAAAGCAAAAGTTGCATGTTAACAAAGTATATACATTTTTGCAAAGTGTATGAATATTAGAATGACTTAGACTGCAGGGAACTGCAGAAAAAGTGATCTGAAAACAATTTTAATGCTCTCTGTTCTTATACAGCACCAGGGTTGGCCAACGACTTGCCAGTAAATTTAATTCAGGAGTAATAAATTTTTTAAAAGGCAGTATTACTTCAGTAGGACATGACCTGAGGGCCACCTGTACCAGCTATATTTAAAGATAAGACTGACATGTTATTTAACTGTCTCCAGAGATCGCCTTTGAGAGATGGGGAAAAAAGCCCACTCGAAGCAGATTTTGTAAAAGGAAATAACACTTAGCAGTTACAGAGGACTGTCATCTTCAAAAACTGTGCTGTGTTGGGCTTTCTTCAATGTTTCCCTGGCTGTTTTCATTACAAAATTGTTTTCCAACAGCACAGCGGTTCATGCAGCAAACAAATGGTTAATAATCTCAGTGGAGATGATTTTCTATTGGCAAGATTTTCATAGAGATATAAAGTATTTCCTGTTTAAGAAGATAACTATTAGCTTAAGGTCCTACCTAGATATCCAACCAGAGACCTACCGCTTCTTTTTTTAAAGGGGGAAACACCCTAGGCCCCAGGCCTACACAGAAATTTGTTGCTGATCAGGCAAGCTTCTAACACAACTCTAATCCAACCTTCTGTCAAATTATTCAAAAGGAAAAAAATATCCACAGCTGTTATGTCTTAACAGCTGTAAAAGAACAATAGCTAATTAGAGAACAAGGCTATCTTTCTTGGAAACTATCAAAAAGCTGTACAAATGCATTCTACAACACAGGCACTTAGTTACATTAATTCCTAGTTTTATCTATCAGGTTAAGAAAATAACTTTTCAATTATACATCACATCACCAATGGAAAATCATGGGTTATATATGGAATATAGTTTTTAAGCGTTTCCTTTCCCAAAGTTTCCCTCAGCTGTTCTGTGAGAAGGCTGCTTTCGAACACACTTCCAGAGGATTTGGTGCTGATCGCCTCTCCATACCCGCGGGTGAAGCCCGCCCACGGGTAGAAAACACGCCATGCCTTTTGAAAGCTGGAGCCCCTTTCCCCTAATAGATTTTTCCTTCTTGCTTTGCTTTCTATTTTGTCTGTTTACTTAGCATTAATCTCGGTATTCTGATCCTTCCTGTTCTAGCTCCAATTTTTACATCACCGAGGTTGCCTAAATCACATCTTATCTCGAGATTATAAGGGCTCCGGAAATCATACTGAGTCCATTTTAGCCAGTGATAAGAAGAGGTTAACACTTTCCTAAACTTAGATGTGTTCCCCTCCACCTTTTGCCCCTCAAAGTCATGCAAATTTTATGAAGCTATAGCTCTAAACACTTCAGAGGAAGTGGCCTGCTTTCTAGAAGATAAGAAATTAGAGATGGTTATCCCCAGGGACAGAGGTGAGGTGATGTGGGAACAGCACATCTCAAATGTACAAGTTCACCAGTATCAGTGCATTTTCTCTCTCTCCTCACACTGGAGCCTTTGAATGAAAGCACATTCCAAAAATAACGGTATGGTTTACTCTCATATGTGTAGTTTGACAATCCTGTAGTTTACATGCTGGAGGTTTTAGCTGAGAAAATCAAATCAAAAAGGCCTCAAAGAATCAAGCATCAGATGTTAGCAGCAATAACCACTGCAGTGTATCAAAGAGGGATTCACTCCGAAGGTGAGGCCTTGAAATTAAGGACACAAGCATTTCCAAGTATAAAGAAAAAGGGTATCCCAAACATCTAATTCTGTATTTGAACTAATAGGCAATATCTCTATGGGTGATTTTTTTTTTTCCCTTTCCTCCACACATAACTTGTCAGGGAGCAGACTTTACATCTGCACTGTAAACATAACAAGTTATTTATACAAACCAGGAAAAGTAATAACCAACATACAAATAGTCATTTAACCTGGTTTTGCAGTTTTAGAAACTATTTCTCAAAAAAACTAAGAAGTTTTAATACAAAGGACATCTTTTTCTGTGAGTAGTAGTATAACTTTCACATGAATTTATTTTTCCTTATTCCCTAAAAGATGTTGACATTGTTGCAGGATTGCTAGTTAAAATAAACAGAGTTTTGTTTTGTTTTGTTTTGAGGCAGGGTCTCACTCTGTCGCCCAGGCTGGAATGCAGTGGTATGATCATGGCGCATTGCAGCCTCAACCTCTCAGAGGCTGAGGTGATCCACCCACCTCAGCCTTTGGGGTAGCTGGGACTACAGGTATGCACCACCGAGCCTGGCGTGTGTTTGTTTGTGTGTGTGTGTGTGTTGTAGAAACGGGGTTTTGCCATTCAAGCATTTCTCCTGCCTCAGCCTCCCAAAGTGCTGGGATTACAGGCTTAAACCACTGTGCTGTGGCCAACAGAATTATTTTTGTACCACACTATGAGTTTAAAGGGCTTGTCAGGTCACCTCACCAGAGCTTGGGGAGTATTTCTCATTCACATCAAGCAGAGAAAAGAGGACATGCAAAAGGTTGTTAAAAATCCCACAAAAAGGCCATGTGTGGTGGCTCATGCCTGTAATCCCAGCACTTTGGGAGGTTGAGGTGGGTGGATCACCTGAGGCCAAGAGTTTGAGACCAGCCTGGCCAACACGGTGAAACCCAACTCTACTAAAAATACAAAAATTAGCTGGGCATGGTGGCAGGCACTTATAATCCCAGCTACTTGGTAGGCTGAGGCAAGAGAATCGCATGAACCCAGGAGGCGGAGGTTGCAGTGAGCTGAGATCACACCACTGCACCCCAGGCTGGGTGACAGAGTGAGACTCCATCTCAAAAAACAAAACAAAACAAAACAAAACAAAACCCCACAAAAAAGTGGTAGTTTATTTAATACTTTTTTTAAACGATCCTTTAATAAAGTAATAAAGTAGTAGCCTTTCTTTTGTTTTTTTTTTAAGCTAGAGGCTGTATCTGGTTCAAACATTAACATTTCTTTAAAATGCATCACTAACTATAAAATTTGAGTTTTTTCTAAAAGTAGTAGTAACAGTGAGATGTTTAAACATTAAATGGAGCTAGGTATGTTACAGAGAAAATGTCCCCATCAGATCTGTGGCAAGTATGCTCCTACAATCCCACTTTGGCAGAATCTTCCTGAAAGAGCCTTTGGAGGCAGAGAGAAAAAGGTGAGACATAACACCAAATTCTTGTATGTCTTAACCCCCACAAACCATCCTGGATTGAGTGAGAGGTGTGAGAAGGAAAGAATCTCTGCAGATCTCATGAAAGCAAGACTGGAACATAGAAGAAACACAGCAGAGAGGGGGAGTGAGTATAAACTTCTGAATACTGCATTCAGAATTGAGACTCCTTAAACCACACAAAGGATGCCTGAGGGAACAACGTGTCCCGCTGGGCACTCTCAGTTCTACCCTGAGGCACCAGCCCAGGCTTGTGGGTAAACTGGGCAAAGCCCTGAGTGTGAAGAATGCCTCCTGAGCTGTGAAATTGGAGACCTGGGGCGGTTTGGCTTCAAAGGCAGGCAAATTCTTCCAAGTCACCTGGAATGACCCTAATCAGACTTCTGAGGTAGTTTCAGAAAAAAAAAAATCTGGACAAAATTAACAATTTATACTACCTTCTGGAGGCCAAAATTAATCTAGACTGAGGAAACAAAATCATGCTATGTTTTTCAGTTGGCTTTCAGAGTATGGTGAAAAAAGTACAATAAAAGGTGATTTTAAAAAAAACTTTTACTCGTTTTAAATTCTTTTAATGATCTACATTCAGTGCTTTTGAAAAATAAAAAATGGATACAGTGTTTAATTTTTAAATTTTGTGGAAACATAGTAGGTATATGTATTTATAGGGTATATGAGAGATATTTTGGTACAGGGTATCCATCACCTTAAGCATTTATCCTTTGTGTTACAAACAACTCAATTATACCCTTCTAGTTATTTTTTAATGTACAATTATTATTGACTATAGTCATGTTGCTATGTTATGAAATCCTAGATCTTATTCATTCTTTCTATTTTTTTGTACCTACTGACCAACCCCAGTTCCCCCCACCCAACCATTACCTTTCCCAGCCTCTGGTAATACTCATTCTACTGTCTATCTTTATGAGTTTAATTGCTTTAATTTTTAGCTCCCACAAATAAGTGAGAGCCTGGCTTATTTCACTTAATATAATGACCCCTAGTTCCACCCATGTTGTTGCAAATGACAGGATATCATTCTTGTTTATGGCTGAATAGTGCTCCACTGTATATATGTACCACATTTTCTTTATCCATTCATCTATTGATGGACACTTACGTAGCTTCCAAATCTTGGCTACTGTGAACTGTGCTGCAATAAATAAACATGGGAGAGTAGGTATCTATTTCAATACACTGATTTCCTTTCTTTCGGGTATATATCTGCAATGAGATGGCTCGATCATATGGTAGCTCTATTTTTAGTTTTTTGAGGAACCTCCAAACTGTTCTCCATAGTGGCTGTACTAGTTTATATTCTCCCTAACAGTGTACAAGGGTTCCCTTTCCTCCACATCTTCGCCAACATTTGTTATTATTTGTCTTTTGGATAAAAGCCATTTTAACTGGTATGATAAGATATCCCATTGTAGTTTTAATGTGCATTTTTCTGAAGATCAATAATGTTGAGTACCTGAGCACATTTTCATATGCTTGTTTTCTATTTGTATGTCTTCTCTTAAGAAATGTCTCTTCAGGCCGGGCGCGGTGGCTCACGCCTATAATCCTAGCACTTTGGGAGGCCGAGGCGGGTGGATCACGAGGTCAAGAGATCGAGACCATCCTGGTCAACAAGGTGAAACCTCGTCTCTACTAAAAAAATACAAAAAATTAGCTGGGCATGATGGTGCATTCCTGTAGTCCCAGCTACTCGGGAGGCTGAGGCAGGAGAATTGCTTGAACCCAGGAGGCGGAGGTTGCGGTGAGCCGAGATCGTGCCATTGCACTCCAGTCTGGGCAACAACAGTGAAACTCCGTCTCAAAAAAAAAAAAAAAAAAAAAAAAAAAGAAATGTCTCTTCAGATCTTTTGCCCATTTTTAATCAGATTGTTAGATTTTTTTCCCTATAGAGTTGTTTGCATTCCTTATATATCCTGGTAATTAATTTCTTGTCAGATAAGTACTTTGCAAATATTTTCTCCCATTCTGTGGACTGTTTCTTTGTTGATTGCTTCTTTTGCTGGGCAGAGCTTTTTAACTTGATGTGATCCCATCATCCATTTTTGCTTTGGTTGCCTGTGCTTGTAAGTTATTGCTCAAGAAATCTTTGCTCATTTCAATGGCCCAGAGAGTTCTTCAACGTTTTCTTTTACTAGTTTCATAGTTTTAGATAGTAAATTTATGTCTTTAATCCATTTTGATTTGATATTTGTATACGGAGAGAAAGAAAGACAGGGGTCTAGTTTCATTCTTCCACATATGGATATCCAGTTTTCCCAGCACCATTTATTGAAGACTATCTTTTCTCCAGTATATATTCCTGTCACCTTTGTCGAAAATGAGTTCACTGTAGTTGTGTGGATTTATTTCTGGGTTCTCTATTCTGCTTTTTTGGTCTATGTGTCTGTTTTTATGCCAGTACTATGCTGTTTTGGTTATCACAGTTCTGTAGTATAATTTGAAGTTGGGTAACGTGATTCTTCCAGTTTTGTTATTTTTGTTCAGGATAACTTTGACTATTCCAAGTCTTTTGTGGTTCCGTATAAATTTTGAGATAGTCTTCCTATTTCTTGAAGGATGTCACTGATACTTTGTCAGGGATTGCATTGAATCAGTAGACTGCTTTCAGCAGTACAGACATTTTAACAATATTGATTCTTTCAATACATGGACATAAAATATCTTTACACATTTTTTTTCATCCTCTTCAATTTCTTTCACCAATGTTTTATAGTTTTCATTGTAGAAATCTTTCATTTCTTTGATTAATTCCCAAGTATGTAATTTTATTTGTAGCTTTTGTAAATAAGATTACTTTCTTGTTTTCTTTTTCAGATTGTTTGCCGTTAGCATATAGAAATGCTACTGGAGATTTTCTATCTTACAACTTTACTGAACTAATCAGTTTTAACAGTTTTTTGGTGGTCTTTAGGTTTTTCCAAATATAGGATCATATCATCTTCAAACAAGGGTAACTTGACTTCTTCATTTCCAAATTGGATGCTCTTTATTTTTTTCTCTCATCTGATTGCTCTGGCTAGGACCTCCACTACTATGTTGAAAGCCCTAAGTAGTGAAAGTGGGCATCCTTGTCATGTTCCCAGTCTTAGAGGAAATAATTTCAGTTTTCCCCATTCAATGTGATACTAGCTGTGGGTCTGTTTTATATGATTTTTATTAATATTAAGTTGGGGTATGTTACTTCTATACCCAGTTTCTTGAGCCTTATAATAAAGGGATGTTGAATTTTATCAAATGCTTTTTCAGCATCAATTGAAATAATTACATAGTTGTCCTTTATTCTACTGATATGATGTATCATGTTAATTGATTTGCACGTGTTGTTGAACCATCTTTGCATCCTTGGGATAAATCCCACTCGGTTATGTTCAATATCTATTTTTTTTTTTTTTTTTTTTTGAGATGGAGTTCATTCTGTTGCTTAGGCTGGAGTGCAGGGGCATCATCTCGGCTCACTGCAACCTCTGCCTCCCAGCTTCAAGTGATTCTCCTGCCTCAGCCTCTCAAGTAGCTGAGACTACAGGTACGTGCCACCACACCTGGCTAATTTTTGTATTTTTAGTAGAGACGAGGTTTCACCAGACTGGTCTCAAAATTCCTAACCTCAGGTGAGCCACCTGCCTTGGCCTCCCAAAGTAGTGGGAGTATAGGCATGAGCCACTGCACCTGGTGAATGACCTTTTAATGTGATGTTGCTAATATTTTTTATTTAAAATATTTATGTATTTTAAATACAAAAATACTAGAAACATCACATTTGTTGTTTGTTAGTATTTTGTTGAGGATGTTTACATTAGAGATATTGGCCTGTAATTTTATTTTATTTTTTATGTGTCTTTGTCTGGTTTTGATAACAGAGTTACACTAGCATTGTAGAATGAGTTTGGAAGTATTCCCTCCATCTTTATTTTTCAAAATAATATGAGTAGAATTAGTATTAGTTCTTCTTTACGTATTTGGTAAAATTCAGCAGTGAAGTTATTGGGTCCTAGGCTTTTCTTTGCTGGGAGACTTTGTATTATGGCTTCAATCTTGTTACTTGTTATTGGTCTGTTCAGGTTTTTGGAAATCTTCATGGTTCAGTCTTAGTAAGTTGTCTTCTAGGTTTTCCAATTTATTGGCACATATTTGCTCATAGCAGTCTCTAATGCTCCTTTGAATTTCTGCAGTATTGGTTGTAATGTCTTCATATTCAACTCTGATTTTCTAGGAATTTATCCATTTCTTCTATGTTTTCCAACTTATTAGCATATATTTGCTCATAGCAGCCTCTAATGATCCTTTGAATTTCTGCAGTATTGCCTGTAATTGTCTTCGTATTTAACTTTGATTTTCTTTATTTTTTTTGAAATAAATAAAATCTCCCTGTTTTTCTAAGTTAGCCTAGCTAAAGATTTGTCAGTTTTATCTTTTCAAAAAAACAAGTTTTTGTTTCGGTGATCTTTTGTATTGTTTTCTTTATTTCGATTTCATTTACTTCTGCTCTGATCTTTATTCTTTCTTCTACTAACTTTTGATTTGGTTTGCTCTTGTTTTTTTAGTTCTTTAAGATGCATCACTAGGTAGTTTATTTGAAGTTTTTCTTTTTTTTTTTTTTTGATGCAGGCACTTATAGCTATAAACTCTCTTAGCATTGCTTTTGCTGTATCCCACAGGTTTGTTTGTTTTTTTTTTTTAAATCCTACAGGTTTTGGCATGTTGTGTTTCCATTAACTTTTGTTTCAAAAAATATTTTCAATTTCCCTCTTAATCTTTTCCTTGACCCACTGGTCATTCAGAGGCATACTGCTTAATTTCCATGTGTTTGGACAGTTTCTAAAATTTTTGTTATTGTTTTCTAGTTTTATTCCATTGTGGTCACAGACTTGTTTTGTGGCCTAACATATGGTCTGTCCTTGAGAATAATCCATGTGTTGAGCAGAAGAATGTGTATTCTGCAGCTGTTGGATGAAATGTTCTGTAAATATCTATTAGGTCCATTGGGTCTATAGCATAGAGTAAGTCTGATGTTTCTTTATTGATTTTCTGTCTGAATGATCAGTCCAATGCTGAAAGTGGGGTGCTGAAGTCTCTAGCTATTCTTGTATTAGAGTCTGTCTCTCGCTTTAGCTCTAATAATATTTGCTTTATATATCGGGGTGCTCCAGTGTTGGGTGCTTATATATTTATAATCGTCATATCCTCTTACTGAGTTGACCCCTTTATCACTATATATAACCTTCTTTGTCTCTTTTTACAGTTTTTGTCTTGAAATCTAATTTTGCCTGATAAAACAATAGCTACTCCTGTTCTTTTCTGGTTTCCACTTGCATGGAATGTATTTTTCCTTCACTTTAGTTTCAATCTATGTATTTCTTTATGGGTGAAGTGTGTTATTTGTAGACAACAGATTGTTGGGTTTTGTTTTTTAATCCATTCACTCTATGTCCTTTGGAGAGTTTAGTCTATTTATATTCAATGCTATTACTGATGAGTAATGGCTTACTCTTGTCATTTTATTATTTGCTTCCTGGTTGTTCTGTGGTCTTATCTTCCTTTCTGTCTTTTTAGTGAAGGTGATTTTTTTCTGGTGGTATGTTTTAATTTCTTGCTCTTCATTTTTTGTATCTATTAGATATTTTTAGATTTGAGGTTACCGTGAGACTTGCAAGTAATAGGACCCTTTATTTTAAACTGATGACAACACTGATTACATAAACAAACAAGCAAAAAAGAAAACTAATAAAAACTCTACAGTTTAACTTCATATCCCCACTTTTTAAATTTCTGTGGTTTCTATTTATATATTATTGTACTGTATAAATCTTCAAAAGTTGCTGTAGTTATTATTTTAATCAGTTCATCTTTTCATCTTTCTACTTAAGATATGAGTGGTTTATATACCACAATCACAGTCTTAAAATAGTCTTTTTCTGTGTACTATTATTACCAGTGAGTTCTGTGTCTTCAGATGACTTCTTATTGCTCATTAACATCCGTTCCATTCAGACTAAAGAACTCCCTTTAGCATTTCCTGTAGGGCAGGTCTGGTGTTGATGAAATCCCTTGCCTTTTGCTTGTCTGGGAAAGTATTTATTTTTCCTTCATGTTTAATGGATATTTTTTGCTGGATATACTATTCTAGACTAAAAGGTTTTTCCTTCAGCATGTTAAATATGTCATGCCACTCTCTTCTGGCCTGTAAGGTTTCCATTGAAAAGTCTACCGCCAGATGCACTGGGGCTCCATTGCATGTTGTTTCTCTTCTCTTACTGCTTTTAGGATCCTTTCTTTACCCTTAACCTTTGAGAATTTGATTATTAAATGCCATGAGGCAATTTTCTTTGGGTTAAATCTGCTTAGTGTTCTAAACCTTTTTGTACTTGAAAACTGACATTTTTCTCTGAGTTTGGGAAGTTCTCTATTGTTATCTCTTTAAACTGACTTTTTACCACTATCTCTACCCCCTCTTTAAGGTCAATAACTCTTAGATTTGCCCGTTTGAGGCTATTTTCCAGATCTTGTAAGCTTTCTTTGTTCTTTTTACCCTGTTTTCTTTTGTCTTCTCTGACTGTGTAATTTCAAATGGCCTGTCTTCAAGCTCAGGATTTTCCTTCTTCTGCTTGATCAATGCTGCTAGTAAGAGACTCTAAAATGCATTCTTCAGTATGTCAATTGCATTTTCCAATCCAGAATTTCTGCTTGATTCTTTTTTATTATTTTCTTTGTTCAATGTATCTGATAGGATTCTGAATTCCTTCTCTGTGTTATTTTGAATTTCTTTGCATTTCCTCAAAAGAGCTTTTTTTTTTGAGATGGAGTCTTGCCGTGTTGCCCAGGCTGGAGTGCAGTGGTATGATCTTGGCTCACTGAAATCTCCACCTTCTGGGTTCAAGTGATTCTTCTGCCTTGGCCTCCTGAGTAGTTGGGATTACAAGTGCCCACCACCACACCTGGCTAATTTTTGTATTTTGAGTAGAGACAAGGTTTTATCATGTTGGTCAGGCTGGTCTCAAACTCATGACCTTGGGTGATCTACCTGCGTCAGCCTCCTGAAGTACTGGGATTACAGGGGTTAGCCACTATGCCCAGCCAAAACAGCTATTTTGCATTCTCTGTCCGAAAGGTCAAATATCTCTGTCTGTCCAGGATTGGCCCCTGGTGCCTTATTTAGTTCATTTGGTGAGGTTGTTTTCCTGAATGGTACTGATACTTGTAGATATTTGTCAGTGTTTGAGCATTGAAGAATTAGGTATTTATTGTAGTCTTTGTAGTCTAGGCTTGTTTGTACCCATCCTTCTTGGGAAGGCTTTCCAGGTATTCCAAGGGACTTGGGTATTGTGATCTAAGTTTTTGGTCACTGCAGCCATATCTACATTAGGGGAACCCCAAGACCCTAATGCTATAGTTGTTATAGACTCAAAGTGGTACTGCCTTGGTGGGTGTTGATAAGATCCAGAAGAATTCTCTGTATTGCTAGACAGAGACTCATTCTTTTCCCTTACTTTCTCTCAAACAAATGTAGTCTCTCTCTTCCTCTCTGCTTCATGCTGGGAAAAGGGTGACACAGACATCCCTGTGGCTACTACCACTGGGGCTGTGCCGGGTCAGACCTGAAGCCAGCAGAGAAATGGGTCTTGCCCAAGGACCACTGTAACCACTACCTGGCTACCACCTATGTTTGCTCAAGGCCCTAGGGCTCTGCAATCAGCAGGCAGTGAAGCCAGCCAGTCTTGTGTCCTTACTTTCAGGGCGGTAAGTTCCCCGAGGTCCCAGGCAGGCCCAGAGAGGCTGTGTAGGAGCCAGGGCTTGGAATCAGAAGCCTTAGAAATCTACCTGGTGCTCTATTCTACTGTGACTAAGCTGGCAGCGAAACCACAAGACAAAGTGCTTCCCACCCCTTACCCTAGGCAGAGGGGTCTCTCACCACAAGCCCATAGGGAGTATTGCCAGGGCACCACTGATGTTCACTTCTGGCCCAAGGGCTCCTCAGTCAGTCTGTGGTGAATGCTGCCAGGCCTGGGACTCACCCTTAATGGCAGGAGGCTCCCCTCTGGACCAGAGTAGGTCCAGAAATGTCCAAGAGCCAAGACCTGGAATTGGGGACCCAAAGAGCCCACTTGGTGCTCTTCCTCACTGTGGCCAAGCTGGTACCTAAGCTGCAAGATGTTTCTCTACCTATAAAATAAAGGTAATAATCCCTTTATTATTCCCTCTCCTTTTCTCAAGCAGTAGGAGTCTCTCCTCATACCCACCACAGCTGTGAAGATGCTGGTTCACACCCAAAGCCAACATGTCTTAGTCTCACCCAAGGCTCACACTGTGTACTACTGGTTAGCACTGCTGACTATTCAGAGTCCAAGGGCACTTTAGTCAGCAGGTGATGAATCCTGCCAGGACTGGGACCTTCCCATCAAGGCAGCAGTTTCCCTTCTGGCCCAGGGTGTGTCTAGAAATGTCATCTGGGAGCTAGGGCCTGGAATGGAGCCCTCAGGACTCTGCCCAGTGTCCTGTTCTACTCTGGCTGAGCCTGTACTCAAGTTGCAAAACAAAGTCCTCTTTACTCTTCCCTCTCCTCTCCTCAAGCAGAAGAAAAGGGTCACTTTCATTGCTGTGAGTGGTGCTGCCTGGGGTTGGGAGAAGGGTGGTACAAGCATTCCCTTAGCTGCCCTGGTTGGTGTCTCACTAGGTTGCATGCTCCCCAAGTCACTGGCTCTTAGCCCAGCATAGCACTAGGACTTGCCTAGGAGTTCTAGTCCTTGTGGCCTAAACAGCCTTTCAAGTTTATTTAGAATCCCAGAGCAATTTAGCCTGTGGTGGCGAGGCATGCCGAAACTCAAGTTCTGACTGCTGGGATGGGAGATTTCCCTCTGGCTAGGACTCGTCTAAATGCCCCCTCCATGGGCATTGGCTGTGTGCTGCCCAGTGCTGGCAGCACTAAGTTCCAGTGCAAAGCCCCACAATCACAGCACTCTCCCTCCTGCAAATGCAGATTCTCTCTCCATGCCATTTGGCTACTGGAGGAGAGGTGGCATCAGCAATTCAAAACTGTCATTCCTATCCTTTTCAGTGCCTCTTCCAGTGATACTGAGTTAATCAGGTACTGTGACCGCTCACCTGATTTTTTGTTCTCATTAAGGTGCTAATTTTCTGTAGATACTTGTCAGATTTGGTGTTCCTTCTGGGAAGAAGACCAGTGGAAGCTTCTATCTGGCCATCTTGCTCTGTCTCCTTCTCAATATAAGTATTTTTAAATGATACCTCACTATAAATATTTTCATATCTGCCTTTTAAGGAATCCCTCATTTCTGCATTTTTAACTCTCTTTCCATCATATCTACATATTAATTATGAGGGGAGAAAACAGCTGCTCTTCCCTTCCCAAATTCTGCTTGAAAGTCCACTGGACAAGGCAATGCACTAGAAAGCAGGCACTCAGAGAACTAACCTCAGTTCTGTAAAGAGCTTCCCAGGCAATGTCAAGGAAGCCATTTAACCATTCTGTGACTGTTTCTCTACCTATAAAGATAATAATCCCTACTGGGCGCGGTGGCTCACGCCTGTAGTCCTAGCACATTGGGAGGTCAAGGCAGGCAGATCACCTGAGGTCAGGAGTTCAAGACCAGTCTGACCAACAAGGAGAAACCTGTCCCTACTAAAAACACAAAATTAGCCAGGCATGGTGGCACATACCTGTAATACCAGCTACTCAGGAGGCTGAAGGCAGGAGAATCGCTTGAACCCGGGAGGCGGAGGTTGCAGTGAGCCGAGATTGCGCCATTGCCCTCGAGCCTGGGCAACAAGTGCGAGACTATGTCTCAAAAAAAAAAAAAAAAAAAAAAAAGAAAAAAGAGAATCCCTTCTTCTCCCTACCTTTTTATGAATATTGACAGAATAAGTTAGATAATGTTTTCAAAAGAATTTTAAGAGTTTCAGAGAAACATAAGACCTGGGCTTGGCACTTCCCCAGACACAGAAAGCCAGACTTTTCCCCATGTGGAATGGGTAGGTGGGGCCAGCATTTCATAAATCTGGGTATCACACAAGATGGGAGACAAGCCACCTTGTAATTGTAAAAGGGTAAGAGGCAAGAGAAGAACCAATAACAATTCTATTGACCTGCAAAACACTATTAGCACCTCCTAGTGTAATATGCAGCTGGCAGTTTCAGAATAACCGAGAAAGCAGTTCCTTCTGGTCGATATTTGCTGGGGACAGCAGTTTCTGACCTACTGAATCAGATCAAGATCATCTGAGTCGTTTGACCAAAGTAGCCCCTCTGTGCTAACATGCTGTACGGTGGCTAGGGGAGGTCTCTTTTCGTTAAACAAAGGGGTCTTCCCACAATCTGCCTTTTAAGACTGTCACTGCTTTAAGGTTTCAAGAGCTATCACAAAGCAATGAGCAAATCAAAACATATTAAACAAATCACAGACACAAGAGGCTTATAATTTATCAGTGAGGCAGACAGTGACATTGCCATGTGGCTGCTCCACTCTTCATGAGGAGAGGCAGGAGGGAGAAGAGGGAGCGAGGAGAGAAAGAAGGAAAGGTTCCCTACAGTATTTAGATGGTCTTCAAATGTTCATAATTTCCTTAGGGTGTGCTCGTTGCCAAGTTGACAGATGTTGCAGGAAAAACCTGTACTATTCTGAAGAAAGGCTAACCTTTCAAGAGAGGAAGAGGGGGAGGGAAGCGGCCCATCCATTTGGTGAAGGGATGACATTAAACTGGACAGCAAACCACCCTTAACATGCTGGATCTTTGAAAGGCTGCGTGATAACACTGGCAAAGAAAACTGTTCTGGGAGAAATCTCATTTCACTATGGTTTTCCTTGTCATGAGTTTAAATTTGTTTCTAACACTAAATATTAGAGCTCCTTAGATAGTAAATGATGATTATTATTTGTCATAGCACCAGGACTCCAAGTGATAAGTTATACAACGTTCCTCTAAGGGAAGCCATGGGACTTTCTCCTGTTTGCCTACCTTCCTTTTCATTCATTCTTTCATGTTGTATACACACACACACACACACA